>NC_045986.1:20526046-20829650 GCF_010909765.2 Amblyraja radiata
GGTCCAGGACATTTCAACAGAATTGGAAAGAAAACAAAAATAGTTTTGGGCAGCAGAGAATGTGGAGAGGGGAATGGGTAGAACAAAGAGGACATCTCGTACAAGGTGAGACCAAAGGACTTAATGGGGCAGCTAAGTAGAGACTAGGGTCAGATAATATGTATTTGTCTGTATATTGTATTGCTAACAGTAAGGCTGTAGAATATGCCAGACCACACCAGCCACACCAATGTACTCTCAAGGAACAGTGAGAAGTCTGAAGAAGGGTCTTGACCCAAAATGTCACTCATTCCTTCTCTCCAGAGATACTGCCTGTCCCACTGAGTTACTCCAGGTTGTTGTGCCTATATCAAGGGACAGTATGAGGCCCAGCATCAATCATGGTGGCACCTCGCTCATCACACCTTGCCAACCAGAAAATAAAATCAGTCTGAAGAAGGGTCTCCACCCGAAATGTCACCCATCCTTTTTCTCCAGGGGGCTTTGACTTTGACTCTGACATCGGGGGGGAGAGTGCAGTGGAGAGAAAAGTTTTTTTGGCCTTCCATCACAGCAATGTGATAGATGTTTATGTAAAATATGTTGTGTCTTGGGTCTATTTGTCTGTGATCAATACCAATCTCTTGCCTCCAACCATCTGTACTTTTTTTCTGGTATATCAGATACCTTCTAGACTTCCAACTACAAGTATATCCACCAGTTCCCCTTTATCCTCAGTGCAAGTTGTACTGTTGTACAAGACGTTGGGTCAGGCTACACTTGGAGTGCTGTGCCACTGGTCTGCCCTTGTATCACTCTGCCTGTCTTTAATGAATGGGTAATGGGACATTGAATCTCTTCCATCCCCTCACCTTGCTGGAAACACAATTCGTTCAGTAGCCAAATAAACATTCAAAGCTTCCCCACTCAGATAAGCAAGTAGAACCTTGAAGCCTGGAAGTCAGAGAACAAATTTAGCCTGGCAAGGTGGTGAAAAAGGCTCTTGGCATCTGGCCTTCATCAGTCATGGTGTTGATCGTAGGAGTTGGGACATTGTGTTGCAGTTGTACAAGATGTTGGCGAGGCTGCACTTGGAGGCTGGTGTTCAGTTTTGGTCACTCTTCTCTGGGAAATATGTCATTAAGCCAGAAAGGGTGAAGACAAGATTTATGGAGACGTATAAGGAGAGGTTGAACAAGCCAAGACTTTATTCCTTGAAGCGCAGGGCCTGAGGGGCGATCTTGTAGTGGTGTATAAAATCATGAGGTGAATCAATTGGGGTTATCATGAATTAGGTTGAGGATGAAAGGAGATTGATTTCATGAGAAACTGTGGGGCAACTTTTTTCACACAGAAGGAGGTGGGTATATGGAACAAGCTGCCAGAGGAAGTAGATGAGGCAGGTACAATAACAATATTTAAAAGACATCTGGACAGGTACGTGGATATGAAAGGTTTAGAGGGATATGGGACGAACACTGGCAAAGAGGGCTAGCTTAAATGGGGCATCTTGGTCAGCATGGACATGTTGGGCCGAAAGGCCTGTTTCCATGCTGCATGACTGTGTTATTTCTTCAAATAACTCCACTGAACTTGTTTTCCCCTTTTAACACAAAACCAGATTGACCTTGCCTGGCGACCTTGATTTTAACCAAATGCCCCGCTATAACGCCGTTAATAATAGCCTGTAACATTTTCCCGTTGACTGGTGTTAACCTGACTGGTCTGTTTTCTGTCTCTCTCATTTATCCATGGTTTTTCCAGGTCCCCACTGCTCATCTATGTCACTGTCTGTCAGTAACTGACATGTGTTTAAGGATATCTGGCAGGATGGAAAAGTAGACTCTTGCCTGCATTGGGAGCAATAAAAGAAAGTACAAGCTCTTATTTATACAGCCAATTTCTCAGAGCAATTGAGGATAAACACTTAACAGCTTTATATTTGAAATATGGTTATTGTATTTTATAAGAATATGATTAAGATTTATAGGGACCCCTACATGTTCTGTAAATGGAGACACAAGAGAGTGCAGATTTATTTTTGTTTTTTAGTTATAGATATACAGCATGGAAACAGGCCCTTTGGCCCACTGAGCACGAGCCTAGCAGCTAATTTTTTTTAAATTCCTCCCCCTCGTACACCAGCACTATCCTACACACATGGGACAATTTACAATTTTTACCAAAGACAAATTAACCTACAAACCTGTACAGCTTTGGAGTGTGGGAGGAAACCAGAGCATTCATGCGGTTACAGAGAGAATGTACAAACTCTGTACAGACAGCACCCGTGGTCAGTATAGAACCAGGGTTTCTAGCATTGTGAGGCAGCAACTCTACTGCTGCGCTAAGATGCTGGAAAGCCACTCCTAGAGATCCTCCGGGAGATTGTTTTTTTTACTCAATGTTTTGAAAATATTGTGCGATGGTTCTGTTTAGTAAACTACAGCAGTGTCTTGGAGTGAGTGTGAAACTAGAGTGAGGAACAGCCGGAAAAACAGAGCCCAAGCTGTTCACAGCCTCTGTTGCCAGTAACTTCATTCGCAGCCTCCTCACTGCTGGTGCCACTCGCTCTTCAGTGGTGTAGCGGATGGAGCAACAGAGAATGAGAACAGAAGACGCTGGAGTAAACTCAGCAGGTCGGGCAGCATCTATGGAGAATGAACCATGGGTGAAGTTGGAGGTCCTCGATTTTGCAACACAGTGGCGCAGCTTGCAGAGTTGCTGCCTCACATCGCCAGAGATCCAAGCTCGATCTTGACCTTGTACGCTGTCTATGTGGAGTTTGCACATTCTCCCTATGATCGAGTGGGTTTCATCCCCTATGCTTGCATCATAGAAGTTATTCCGTCACATGTGGTGGAAAATAACTGACCTAAATTGTCAATTCTGTTTCACTCTCCACGGATGCTGCCTGACCTGCTGGGCATTTCCATCCCTTTCGGTTTTGGTTCAAATTTCCACCAGCCATATGTTTTTTGCTTTTAAATGGAGCTTTAGCTCAATGGGTGCCTGTTTGGATTCACCTGCCCATTGCCAACTTTGAGAACATTGTGAGGTTGTTTCTTCCCAGCTGTTATCAGGCAATCAAACCATCCTACCAACAACCAGAGAGCAGTCCTGAACTACTATCTACCTCACTGGAGACCCTCCGACTATCTCTATGATCGGACTTTATCTTGTACTGAACGTTATTGACATATACACGTATCATGTATCTGTACAATGTGGATGGCTCGATTGTAATCATGTATTGTCTTTTTCGCAGAATGGTTAGCACGCAACAAAAGCTTTTCACTGTACCTCGGTACACGTGACAATAAACTCAAGAAAACTAGGCTGTATTGAGACACAGTTTAAGAATGGGCTACATCCCATAACCTTGGCTATTGTGTATAGACACAAAAACCTGGAGTAAATCAGCGGGACAGGCAGCCTCTCTGGAGATAAGGAATGGGTGACGTTTCGGGCAGAGACCCTTCTTCAGACCATCATCTGCAGTTCTTTCCTACACACTTGGTTATTGTGTGTTCTCCATAACAGATAAGGATACGGATTCTGATCTCGCTGGCTGATCTTGGTCCTTTCCGAATGGAACCATTAACGTTTAGCAACTTAAACAGCAGCGAGTCCAGGATTTCCATGCTCATGTCGTCAAACATATGTACCAGATTACTGACTGATTCAGAAGTCCATGTGTTTTCTCGACTAATGCATTTGCCGAGAAATCCTGCTGCAGAACATAGTTCTTCGTCCTTAATTCTAAACAGATTTTCTGTTGCAATTTGAAACATTATTTATTAACTACATTGAAACTGTGGCTTCATGTAATGGCATGTAGTTGCCTGTTGAAGGAGATGAACTGATCAGTGGAAGTGGAATTAGTTGCTTCCTTGTTGGTGATGACCCCATGTTTTCATTCAATGATCCAATGGTTCTTTTGTTGTCACAGGTACTTGATTAATAAGGGTGTCAAAGTGAATGGGGTTGAGAAGGAAAGATAGATCAGCCATGATTGAATGGCGAAGCAGACTCGATGGGCTGAATGGCCTAAATCTGCTCCTACGGCTTATGAACTTATCAGAATGCAAAAATGTTCTTCCTTCTCCATATTCTTGATGACGTTTCAGACTTTCCTGTGCACTGGCAAGCGACTCGCAGAAAAGTATCCAAACTCACAGGCAAAACTCCAAGAGCTGGAGGAACTCAGCGGGTCAGGCAACATCGGGGGAGGGAATGAACAGATGATGTTTCGGAGGTACACAAAAAAGCTGGAGAAACTCAGCGGGTGCAGCAGCATCTATGGAGCGAAGGAAATAGGCAACGTTTCGGGCCGAAACCCTTCTTCCTTGGAAAGAAGGGTCCTGAGCCGAGACGTCATCTGTCCATTCCCTCCACAGATGCGGCCTGAGCCTTGAGTTCTTCCAGCACTTTGTGCTTTGCTCAAGATTCCAGCACCTGAAGTTTCTTCAGTCTCCAATCTACTTGGCTTTGCTCTGCTGGACAAACAGAACCAGTTCATTTCTAGGGCACTTCTTTCCACACAACGAGTTGGATGGTAATGTTTGAACACAGTGCGAGTGAGATGAGGATTCAGGGGATGTGCTGGAATCCTCGCGGGAACCCTGCTACAGGCCTGTGAATATCATATTATTGGGAGCTTTCCTGGACAATTAATTGTGTGGAATAGATTGGCAGCAAACATGATTCAACCTTGGCTTCACCCCTTCTGCCCCTCTGATATTGTTCATGCTCTCGCCCCTGCCCAAGGTATAATAGTCCAGGTGGGACATGGTGGGAGGAGGTCACTGGGCGGGAGAGGTTTACGGGCGGGTTGCACCTGCTAAAGGTGCCCATTCCACATACATTCCAGTCAGAGAATTCTGTTCTCCTGGTCCTATCTCACTCGATCACCTCCCTGTTGCCGACTCAGGCAGCACCATCCCATTCCTCGTTATCATTTGTGGGCTCTGACGAGTTCCCTTAAAGCTGCTGCATGACGATGCACTCAGGTTGAGGGAGGCCTGAAGCAACTAGTCCTCAACTTATGCAGTCAACTACCAAAGTAGCACGGACTTAACATGCACCACAATGTATCAATGTTACGCCACTTGGTAACTTATTGCTTTAAAATATGCCACATGTGCAAATATATAAGAGATCCGGGTTCGATCCTGACCTCGGGTGCTGTCTGTGTGGAGTTTGCACGTTCTCCGTGTGATGGCATAGGTTTCCTCCGGGTGCTCCGCTTCCTCCCACATCCCAAAGTCGTGCGGGTTGGTCGGTAAATTGCCCCTGATGTGTAGGGAATGGATGCAAAAGTGGGAATACATGGAGCTAGCGTGAACGGGTGATCAATTGTGGACTGACGGGCCTGTTTTCACGTTGTATCTTTTAAACTAAACTAAACGAACACTCAACAAGAGGAAAAGCTGGGCCTGAACCAGAAACATGCACTCAACTCATTCCCTTTCAATTCAATGCAAGTAGAACCAGATGCAATTCATCTACTTATTATAATGACTTCATGTACACCCGACTTTCACGGCCTTGTTCATTGTATTTATTGCTTCAGCAGGGGCCCATATTTATGAGGACCATCCAATATTTAAGTTAACACTGCACTTGTTAAATCCAGCTGTGAAAGGGGATGTGTATTGTGTTGCAGTAGGTGGCATGCTTCCGACAAAGAGCCAAAGGTTTATTAACAAACTCCACTGCTCAGGAAGGGTCAGGTCCGCGTGACGTGATGTATGGATTAGAAGGAGGAGCAATAACCTCTCTAGTCAATGGGAGGAGAACTGCAGAGGTCAATGACAGAATGCAAATTCTGAGGAACCAGATATCATGTTCACTGTAAATTAATCAGCCTCGATGGTCAAGATCTTCCAATGGCGTAACCATGGGAACTGTTCAATGCACTTCCACCATCAATGATCTCGTTTGAAGAATCATCATAATGTTCATATGTTCCATAGATCATAAGATCATAAGGTGATAGGAGCAGAATTAGGCCATTTGGGCCATCGTCTACTCTGCCATTCAATCATGGCTGATCTATCTCTCCCTCCTAACCCCATTCTCTTGCCTTCACCCCATAACCCCTGACATCTTTGAGATCCCATCACCTCAACTCCCAACCCCAGTCCAAGACCCCCTCCCACTATATTCCACGCACCCCATCCCATCCCTGAGGCCTCCTCCCATCCTGAGAGGCCCTCCCGCCACAACCAACCTGAGGCCCCCTCCCGCTGCATCTACCCCAAGACCCTCCCACCAGGTCCCACCCGAGACCCCCTCCTGCCACATCCCGCCCAGTGAACCCTTCCCACCGCATCCCACCTGAGGACCATCCCCCACCAAATCCCCCCAAGACCCCCTCCCATTCTGAGATCCGTTCCCCCACCCGGGACCCCTTCACTCAACGTCCAATTCTGAGACCCCCTCTCCACTGTCCCCTCCCACCAAGTCCCATCATCTCATTCATAGACCCTCGCACCATGTACCACTCTGAGACCACCCTCCAATTCCAATAACCACGCCCCGTCCCACCCAGTGACCCTCTCCCACCACTTCCCACCCAAACATCTATCCCACTCATGGATCCCTCCCGCCCTTTCCCACCCAGTGACCTCCTTCCACCACGTCCCACATGGAATACAATAATATGTCAGCTGGTTCTGGAGGATGTCCAAAGAAAAGGTACTGTCCTTGTAAGTTCACTTGTAAAAATAGAGTAACAGATAATTGAAGTGATGAATATTCCTGCCCATGTTAAGCTCTGATGTTTAATCTGAGAAATCACAGTGGCATCTGGTAGATTGTGTAAGGTTTTGCTCAGCAGGCAAGACCCAGGGGAGACGGCAAGCCATTGTAAGTGGCAGGCCATGATTTACAAGGCAATTGAGCAATTCTGACAAGACCATTAACTGTGTAAGTGGAGCTTGAGTTTTTTATGAAGACTGTGGATAAGGAGTTATTGCCTGAGCTCATTGGCAGCTGCCTCATTGATAATGCCAGCTGAGTAATTTGCATTGTGTTCCTCAGTGTGCCGAGTTTCAGCCGTGTGGGTTCAACAGCAACAATGGAGCCAAGTGATTGAGTTAACGCCAAATTAAAACCCAACCTCCTCCGCAGCGCATCCAATTATAAAATGAAAAATTCCCTCTCTCGTGCCCTGGGAGTGCGAGGCATGTCTTTGGCTAATGGCCACTGTCCTTTTTGATAACTAACTGTTTCCATGGGTGGGAAGACACGGGTGAGTTGAGATTAGTTTATCATTACGTGTACCTGGGTACGGTGCAAAGCTGTTTTTTGCGTGCTAACCAGTCAGCGGTAAGACAATACACGATTAACAGAGAGCCGGGTCCGGGCAACATGTCAGGAGAACGTGGACAGGCGACGTTACGGGTCAGGACCCTCCTTCAGACTCGAGTCTGAAGAACGGCCCCGACCAAAATGTCACCTGTCCATGTTCTCCCGAGATGCTGCCTGACCTGCTGAGCTACTCCAGTACACTGCGTCTTCTTTTGTAAACCAGCATCTGCAGTTCCTTGTTTCTACCTTTCCGTGAGTGCCTTCTTCACACTGAATGCAGAAGGAATGAATCCAGACCACGCATGTTTTTTAAGAAGATCAATATACCGTGCACGTGTAGGAACTTAAAATGGAATCAGCTAAACAAATATGTCACATTAGAAGACAAAATAAGCCGTGTTGAGTGGCAATCCATGGTGGCGATTTGTATCCGTTTGCATTGCGCGATCCTTCATTTGATCTTCATCATCCTCAGTATGGAGATCCAAGAGTACATTATTGGGCGTGCACTGTCCTTAGGGTCCCAAACCAATGCCCGGTTGATCCAGTGTTAATGACACCCATCCTGTTGAGGTTTACCATGGCAACATTGAAACACAAGGTTGTGGCTTCAAACCCCACTCGAAGGACTTGAACCCAAAGGTGAGACTGGTGCAGCGGTGGAGTACTGGGGTGGTGCTGCACTGCCAGAGTTGCCCAGGACCACGTGCTCTCTGAGATGGTTGCGGGTACTCCACATGACTTCTTCAAAGAAAGAGAATGGAGTTCTGCCTGTGCCTTGGTCAGTATTTATCTGTATATAACAACATCACGCAAAAAGCAAAACTCTGCCAGAAATCTGAAAATAAAACAACATTTTGGAAATATTCAGGTTGGGCAGCATCCACAGAGAGAGGAATAGTTGATTTTTTAGGGTAATAAACTTTCAATTGAGTTCCTTCAGTTATGGTAGAAGATGATCAATCTAAAACATCGACTTTGTTCCCCTCCCCATGGCTGATGCCTGACCAGCAGAGTATTTCCAGCATTTTCTGTGTTTATTTCGAAGAATCATTGGTGGGGGTGGAAGATTGCAACCTTCACGTGGTCCGCCCTGTTTCGACGAGTGCAATCAACCCGGCGTGCACAATCAAATAGAACAAGTTGTCCTACAACTTTAGGGTGTGCACGCCATACGCAAGAAGAAGAAAGACTCATTGATCTTTTCCATGGGCGGAGCAGAATGACTGTGCCACACGGGAGAGAAAGAGCCTGATGGCTGCAGGCAGGATGGGAGTCAGATGAGGGGACACAATGGACAAGCGTCAGACTCAACTTGGCTTTCAACTTGACTCATTTCCTTCTGATAGCCAATGTTGATGTGGGAATCTCAATTAGTTACATTTGTGTTTGTCATTTTACGGTTCAAATGGAACATTCTTTGTTCCATTCCCACTCAGTATCACCCTTGACTTTTGTCTGTTACTTTGATAATTGCATTGATGACATTTCACAGCTTCCTTTTGAAATTAAGTCTTTCAATCAAATGTTTTCAATCAAAATGCTTGCAAATTTGACGTAGACATGCGCGCACGCACACACACCCATATGCACGCACAACCAATCTCTCTCTCACTCTCACGCATACACACAGCCAGTCTCTCTCGCTTTTGCTCTCTCTCACTCAGTCTCTCTCTCACACACCCACATAGTCACACACACACACCCACAGAGTCACACACGCTCTCTCAGGTACACACTCAAACACACACACAGTCTCACACACACACAGTCTCTCTCTCACACACACACATAGTCTCACACACCACATCCTCGCACACGCAGTCACACACACTCTCACACACACACACACACACAGTCTCACACCACAAACACAGTCCCACACACTCACACGCACACAGTCACACACTCATTCTTAGGTGCACACATGGTCACACACTCGGGGACGGTCACAAATTCCAACATGCAAACACACACAGGCACATACATGTGGATACATACGCACACATGCAGTGTCTTCTAATTCAAGTTGACTTTTAACACAACTTGGCCTACAACCATGCTGGATTCTGTTCCCATGTGTACAAGGGTCCCCGCTTGGGCAGAGTCACCAAGCAAGTTACAAAGGTTTTCCCTGAACCCTCCACCCGAAAACAAAAGCCACCATGACAATCTGAAGGATGCAACACCCCATCACACTCCTACTTAATGTGTCTGCAATGGTTCCTCCTGTGTCAGAATATTCGCCCATTGTCCTTCGAGGGAAAGTATCCTGTTTTGCTGGTTTCTTGTTCATTGTGTGAAGGTATTTACATTGGAAACATTCTGGGTTTATCAGCATTTTGAAAGCCTGATAATGGAGTTTCATTTGTCTTGACAAAGATTTTTTGGGATGAATCCAGACTTGATGGAACCAGGGCCGTCTCTCTGGATTTGTTAGTCTTGTGGACAGCCCTTTCACAGGGGCTCAGGGAAGGAAGCAGACACTTGAATTCCCAACCAGCTCATGTCACTGTGTGGTCCGATTTATCTCCGAACTGTTTGTGTCTCCGCATGAGTAATTCCTCCAGCATTTTCTTCAGCGCAAAGCCTGTTTTCAAAGTTTATGTTGAAGTGCCTTGGTTCCCCACGGCAAGCGGCGATATGAAGCTTGGTCGATTTCCATGACCCAAAGTCCACAGAACTGCCGACACGATACAGCTGCCTGACTGACTGACCCCTGTAATCTTGGCACGAGTTAAATGTGTTCCGGCTGCCGGTGAAGATGAAACACAGACGCACACGGACATACCCGTTCGTGCACAAAAAAAAACTAAATGCACAAGTGGGCAAGCACTCAAAGCGGAAGCTTCGCAGAAGTTACATCAGCAAATACCCACACTGGCAGCGCCAACAATCGAGAATTAGGTCAGGCTGAGCTGTATTTTTCATTGTATGGGCATAGACTTGTTCACAGTTGCATTGACAAATTGCAAGCATATATGAAGAGCATGACTCACACTTCTCCGCAGATTGAACAAGTCGGCGTCACACAGGTGCTGGAGGTGTATAAACCGGGGGTGGGGAACCTAGACTGAAGAGCAGGAACAGTCACGCCCCCAGGTCACTCTGCTGTTCATTGTGATCCTCGGTTACTGACTGACAGGGAAAATCAAATGTGCGAAGGAAGAACGGATCTGAGCACGAGGATGTTTTCAATGTTTCTCCTACAAGGGGTGGGGTGGATTTAACTCTCTTTTGATAGGAATCTTTGGAAATCCCCTTCCTTAAAGGCCATGCCCAATGCCCCAACCACACAAAGGCATAGTTGGGCTGTGGCAATGTGACCAAGCAGTCCAAAGACAGTAAGATCCTGGCACTTAATTGTCCGGATCACTGCTTATTTGCCCAGTGATGGCAGCTGGCTGTGTTGGTGATCGAGCTGCTAACATTTTTATTATTCACTCGGGGATGTAAATCCTTTCTCCATCCACTTTAATCTGCATGGTACAGTCTCTCCCACAGTGCAGATGCCCACCAGATGTTGCTTGAGAACATCAGATAGGAAAGGAAGTAAGGCCCTGGGATAGAAATATTATTCTACAATAATTTCAATAGAGATTCTGCAGATTGAGCTTGTATTCCTTAATATCCCTCGAAATTGTCAAATCATTCCCAGATATAAATCAGGGTTGGCTTTTTCCAGGATTGTCCTGAGACTCATTTAGGTACGGACAAGCAGTGGACCTTCTGGTTCGATCATACTTCAGATACTACCTGGAACATCAATGAATGTTTAGTTTAGTTTAGAGATCCAGCGTGGAAACAGGCCCTTCGGCCCACTGAGTCCGCACTGTCCAGCGGTCCCTGCACATTAACACTGCCCTACGCACAGTAGGGACAATTTTACATTCATACCAAGCCAATTAACCTACAAACCTTTGGAGTGTGGGAGGAAACCGAAGATCTCGGAGAAAACCCAAGCAGGTCACGGAGGGAATGTACAAACTCCGTACAGACCAGCGCCCGTAGTCAGGATCGAACCCGGTTCTCAGGCGCTGGAAGGCAGAAGGCAGAAGGCAGTATTTAAAAGACAGGTGCATGGACAGTACAGGGGTTTGGGGTTAGAGGGGTTTGGGCCAAACACGGGCAGATGGGATGAGCTTAGATGGTGCGTTACAGCTGGCATGGATGAGTTAGGCTGAAATGCCTGTTTTTGTGCTGTCTGACTCAATGACTCAAACTGACTCTGTATTGCCCCTACAATAGTTTGGGGATATTCCTCTGACATTTGGGGGAGGGAAATTTATCACAAAGTCCTATTTGTAATGGGGGGCTTTGTTAATGGGGGCTTTCCCCACTCACTCTGTATGACTCATGGTTCATCTTTTATGTACTCTCCACTCTCACACAGCTGAGATTCCTGGTTAGGGGGTTATTATTCTGCCGTTACTTTAACCAAGAAAAACATTAGCGATGCGGTGGTGCTGGATTCCAACGGGAACGGTGACGGACGCACCACACATCTCTGTCCTCCAATTCCTGCGGACTTCCATCGCTGGAAGTATAGGATTTTGGTGTGTGTTAACCAGGAACTAGATGCAATTATGAATCTTAGAGCACACCAGAATAAAAAGAGATCTCCCTGCTAATGTTGGGGGAGTCCAGAACCAGGATCACAGAATAAGGGGAAGAATAAGGGGAAGGCCATTTAGGACTGAGATGAGGAAAAACTTTTTCACCCAGAGAAAGGGTGAATCTGTGGAATTCTCTGCCACAGAGGGCAGTGGAGGCCAATTCGCTGGATGTATTCAAGCGAGAGTTAGATATAGCTCTTAGGGCTAACGGAATCAAGGGATATAGGGAGAAAGCAGGAACGAGGTACTGATTTTGGATGATCAGCCTTGATCATATTGAATGGCGGTGCTGGCTCGAAGAGCCGAATGGCCTACACCTGCACCTATTTTCTATGTTTCTATTCCATTAACTGCAGTTCCTTGCGGCTCAATGGTACCAATTAAACTTTGTTTCCTCTTTCATTGCTGGTTTGATTTAAGCCTGATAACCGAGGCATTCCTGTTGTCTTATCTTGTTGGGAACAGACGTTATATCACTTACCCTCCAACAGATTGTTAGGAACCCATCTGTTATTACATCGAGCTGAGAAATCCTATTTTTAAACTCATTTAAGTTTGAATTAACCCCAAACTGTGATTCCCACCAGAGCCACTAATTCGATGAAGGTACCAGATGCTCACATTAATAAAACCCTAGGGTGGGATGAGACAAGAGTGGGAGATGTATCTTTCTCAGGTGGAGAGGGCACGTTAGTGCCTCCTTGTTCCATGTTTCACTTTGTCCTCTAACCTGCAATCTTCTGATGAAGATTGTCCGATGAAAGAACTCGACCCCGAAATTCCACCTCTTCCTTTTCTCCGGAGATGCTGCCAGATCCTCTGGGTTTCCCCAGCATTTTGTGTCTATCTGCAATCATCCTGTTTGTGTCCACAAAGTACAGGATCCAGACAGTCAATTCTGGGGCCTGAATCTTTTTGTCGTATCAAAGAAGGTGTATCTCAACTATAACTGAATGGATCTTTGCATCCAATGACGATCTGGATATTAGTACAGGTGTCAGGGGTTATGGGGAGAAGGCTGGAGAATGGGATTGAGTGGGAAAGATAGATCAGCCATGATTGAATGGCAGAGTAGACTTGATGAGCCAAATGGCCTAATTCTGCTGTTATAACATGAACTGATATCGCGAGGGTTAGTTTTCTTCTACTCTCTTGTGAGCCATTGTGCTAATTAATTCCATGTTTGCAGAACCACCAACACAGAGAGTAGGTACAGTGGTGAAGCAGGTAAAAGCTTGCTCTCAGCTCGAGGTCAGGGTTTGATCCCGACCTCTGCTGCTGTCTTCGTGGAGTTTGCACTTTCTCCCTGTAGCAGTGCAGGTTTCCTTCGGGACCTCCGGTTTCATCTCCCATCCCAAAGAGTCGGTCGGTTTGGTGGCCACTGTCGCTAGCTAGGTGGCAAGAAAAGATGGGGGGGATGCGCGGGTTAATGAGTTTATGAAAGTGGATGAAGAGGGTTACGGTGGGGGTGAGATTCATTGGAGCCAGCAGCTAACAATAATGGCGACACTGCTCTGCCCTACACACCACCTCAATTCCCTCCTTCCTCTCCCCTTAGTTTCATCTAGAGATACAGCACGGAAACAGGCCCTTCGGCCCACCGAGTCCACACTGACCAGCAATCCTCACACATTAACACTATTCTACACAAACTAGGGACAATTTATACTTATACCAGGTATACAAACCCAAGCCAATTAACCTACAAACCTGTACGTCTTTGGAGTGTGGGAGGAAACCGAAGGTCTCGGAGAAATCCCACGCGGGTCATGGGGAGAAGGAACAAACTCTGTACACCCATAGTCAGGATCGAACCCGGGTCTGTGGCGATGTAAGGCAGTAGCTCTAACACTACGCCACTATGCCGCCCCCAGGACTGAAAACTACCTATCAGAGAAGAAGGCAGTGTCCAATACAATTGTTGGGGATCATATGGAAGACAACTCATCTTCCAGAGGTTGAAAATGTGCAGTTCTCATCCAGATCATCTGTATTCAAATCCAGTGTCACACCGAAGGAGTGACTGTCCTCTAAAGTGACTTTGCATGTCACTATATAGGCATGGATAATAAATATCCAATGTGGGGAAGGTCTGTGTTACTAAAAAACTTTAATGGAATTGTTTGTCGTTTTTCATCCTGGATGTTTAGCGATGATCTGAATTCATTAAAGTGAACGACAGTTCAAAGTCAGAATTACTTGTCCGTCGACAGGAGTGAAAGATCAGATAATTTAATCATCTTTGAAGTAAATGAGGCGGATCATTTATCTTGTCCTGTGTTGTACTATAATGGGTGCCAGAGTGCCCTGGACATGAAATTGTGCCGTGTGAAATTTCTCGCCCTGCTATCTGATTATAAATGGATTAATGTCACGAATGTAACAGCAGAAAGTGGAATCTCCATCTAATCCATTACATTAGTGGCATCATTTCAAATTTGTTAAACATGAATCACAGGGGGAAGCCGACACAAAATGCTGGAGTAACTCAGCGGGACAGGCAGCATCTCTGGAGAGAAGGAATGGGAGGCGATTCGGGTCGAGACCCTTCTTCAGTCTCTACCCGAAACGTCACCCATTCCTTCTCTCCAGAGATGCTGCCTGTCCCGCTGAAATACTCCAGCATTTTGCGTCCACCTTCGATTTAAACCAGCATCTGCAGTTCTTTCCTTCACAGGGGAAAGTCTCAGCAGATGCATTTAATTTTGAACACACCTGTCACCCAGGCTAAGGAACAGCTTCTTCCAAAACCCTATTACCCTGCTGAACTCACAGGCCCGGTGCTCGGTCTGTATCTTTTGCCTGATGGAGAGGGGAGAAGAGGGAGTGGCCAGGGTGCGTCTCATCCTTGTTTATGCTGGTGGTGTGTGTATGTGTGTGTTTGTCTGTTTGTTTGGTGGTGTAGTGGGAGAGAGGGAGAAGCTGTGCTGGAGTGTGTGGGGACAAGGGCAGATTGCCAGTAGCTATTGTGGAACATCTATTGATTCATGACTCCACGACTCTGACTTGTTTAATTTACAACATGTCTTGGATGCCCCATGTGTAATGTGTTTTAAATTAAGACTATTCATAGAACCACAGAGAATAGATCCAGATCTGTCGATCTGCCTTGTCACCACATTTTCACACAGGGTGGTATGTATATGGAAAGAGCTGTCAGACAAAACGGTTGTATGCATTTTATTAGCTGCACGCGTGGAGATAAACCAGTTTAAAGTTTAGATTCAGGTTTATTATTGTAATGTGTGACAAAACAATGTGAAAGATTTTTGTTTACGTGCTATCCAATCATATAATTCTGTACATGAATATAACCAAGCCATGCACTAGTGCAGTAGATTCAGGACTGCTCGCTAGTTGCGTTGAGCAGTCCTGAACGACCATCGGACCATCTTTGATCGGACTTTGCTGGCTTTATCTTGCACTAAACATTAATCCCTTATCATGCCACTGTGAATGTACACTGTGAATGTACACTGTGAATGTACACTGTGAATGTACACTGTGAATGGCTCGATTGTAATCATGTATTGTCTTTCTGCTGGCTGGTTAGCACGCAACAAAAATATTTTCACTGTGTCAATAAACTAAACTGAACTGAGGTGGAGTAAAGAGAAAAATACCAGAATGCAGAACAGAATTTTGCAACATTGCAGACTAACAATTCAAAGCACCTGCTGTCCAGGTTCTTCCTGAGGTTGCGGTTTTAGGATTGGTTGGTGCTGTCTGGGTGGGTATTCATGGTGCTTTTCGTGCAGCTGATGATAAAGTGAATACATTTTTGGACTAATGGTTGGAATTGCATTTACACGGCTGTTGCCTCTTTGATTGTGTCAAGCATCTGAAGGATGCCTACCCATGGTCTTCAGAGATGCTGCCTGACCCGCTGAGTCACTCCAGCACTCTACACATCATTAGTCTCATTGGAGCTGCACTCAGTGGAGCATGTGGAGAGATCTCCATCAAATCATGACATGTGGGGGTTCAGTATTGATGTGGATAGAGAACTGGCTGGCAAACAGGAAGCAAAGAGTAGGAGTAAACGGGTCCTTTTCACAATGGCAGGCAGTGACTAGTGGGGTACCGCAAGGCTCAGTGCTGGGACCCCAGCTATTTACAATATATATTAATGATCTGGATGAGGGAATTGAAGGCAATATCTCCAAGTTTGCGGATGACACTAAGCTGGGGGGCAGTGTTAGCTGTGAGGAGGATGCTAGGAGACTGCAAGGTGACTTGGATAGGCTGGGTGAGTGGGCAAATGTTTGGCAGATGCAGTATAATGTGGATAAATGTGAGGTTATCCATTTTGGTGGCAAAAACAGGAAAGCAGACTATTATCTAAATGGTGGCCGACTAGGAAAAGGGGAGATGCAGCGAGACCTGGGTGTCATGGTACACCAGTCATTGAAAGTGGGCATGCAGGTGCAGCAGGCAGTGAAGAAAGTGAATGGTATGTTAGCTTTCATAGCAAAAGGATTTGAGTACAGGAGCAGGGAGGTTCTACTGCAGTTGTACAGGGTCTTGGTGAGACCACACCTGGAGTATTGCGTACAGTTTTGGTCTCCAAATCTGAGGAAGGACATTATTGCCATAGAGGGAGTGCAGAGAAGGTTCACCAGACTGATTCCTGGGATGTCAGGACTGTCTTATGAAGAAAGACTGGATAGACTTGGTTTATACTCTCTAGAATTTAGGAGATTGAGAGGGGATCTTATAGAAACTTACAAAATTCTTAAGGGGTTGGACAGGCTAGATGCAGGAAGATTGCTCCCGATGTTGGGAAGTCCAGGACAAGGGGTCACAGCTTAAGGATAAGGGGGAAATCCTTTAAAACCGAGATGAGAAGAACTTTTTTCACACAGAGAGTGGTGAATCTCTGGAACTCCCTGCCACAGAGGGTAGTCGAGGCCAGTTCATTGGCTATATTTAAGAGGGAGTTAGATGTGGCCCTTGTGGCTAAGGGGATCAGAGGGTATGGAGAGAAGGCAGGTACAGGATACTGAGTTGGATGATCAGCCATGATCATATTGAATGGCGGTGCAGGCTCGAAGGGCCGAATGGCCTACTCCTGCACCTAATTTCTATGTTTCTATGTTTCTATGTGCCACGCAGATGGTGTAAATACATTGGAGTGTATACAGATGGGTTGGGCTCTGAGCCTGACCTGCTCTTACAGCCACAGGGTTTATGTGGTTGGTTCAGGGAATTTCTGGGCAACTGTGACTGCATCGAATGCCTTGAAGGCTTTACAAGGCCTGCCTTGCACCTGGATGATCATTGCCTGTCATTATTGTGGCACTTGTGTAACGTCTAGACTTTGCCTTGTACAGTCATGAGCTGCTTCATTAACTGAGCAGGTGACTGGAATTCAAATCAGCAAACACCCCCACACCCTGCTGAAGATGGTTGGGCCTAGGACACTGCCCAGACGGACTCCTGCAGAGTTGGCCTGGGGCTGGGATAATTGACTTCCCACAAGCATGAATTTAGGTGTTTAAGAAGGAACTGCAGATGCTGGAAAATCAAAGGTACACATAAATGCTGGAGAAACTCAGCGGGTGCAGCAGCATCTATGGAGCGAAGGAAATAGGCAACGTTTCGAGCCGAAACGTTGCCTATTTCCTTTGCTCCATAGATGCTGCTGCACCCGCTGAGTTTCTCCAGCATTTTTGTGTACCAGCATGACTTTGGGACCAGGTATGTTTCCAACTCTTGGAGTGTTACCCCCTCGATGCCCATTGACTGCAGCTTTACCAGGGCATCTTCTCACCCAGATGTTGCCACCAAGCCAATGGTAGATGTTCTCACATCTCCTCTGCATTCAGCTGTTTCTGAACCGAGGCTGCGGTGAAAACTGGAGCCGAGTGGTTCTGGTGAAATGCAGACTGTCCAATAGTGAGCAGATTATTGGTGAATTATTACCAAATGATAGCATTTGGTACCACAGCGAAACCTTCCAGCACTTTTATCCGGGTCCTTCGGTTTCCTCCCACACTCCAAAGGCTTCCAGATTTGTAGGCTAATTGATTTTGTAAACTGTACATTGTCCCTAGTGTATAGGATAGTGCTTGTGTGTTGAGTGACCACTGGTCAGTGCTGCCTCGGTGGGCCGATGGGGTCTGTTTCTGCGCTGTATCTCTAAACACATCTGCATTCAAGAAGCTGCACTCGGTCTAACTGCCTGCAAACCTGCAACTCATTGGTGGTATTTTTAAGTTGCACCCATCTTGTCTCGGCTGTCAGATCTGATTTCCTGAGACAGAAATCTCCGTAATTATATACACTTGAGTTGGTCTCATGTTGGTGTGTCTCATGACGGTTGATATCACCACTTCCTGCTCTACGAGTTTCAGATACGTGGACACAAATCGAATGTTAAAAATGGGGTTGAATCTTTCATTTTGCACCCTGTGCCATTGCATACTAGCAGTTGTAATTCATGACCCATTTACCAGTTTGGTTCTGTCTCACGGCATTTAAAAAAAAAACGTGTTTGAAATTCAAGGCCAATGACTCCTGCTTCTAGACTCTACAGCCAGCGGAAGCAGCCTCTAAGCAACCACTTGTCAACCCTTATCTTTGCTTATCTTAGTTTGGTTTAGCATAGAGCCATACAGCGTAGAAACAGGCCCTTCAGCACAATTTGCCCACGACAACCAACATGTTCCACCTGCCTGCATTTGGCACTCATTCTTGTAAACTTATCCTATTCAAATCTCTTTTAAGCTTTGTGGTAGTAATGCCCCTGTCCCACTTAGGAAACCTGAACGGAAACCTCTGGAGACTTTGCGCCCCACCCAAGGTTTCCGTGCGGTTCCCGGAGGTTTTTGTCAGTCTCCCTACCTGCTTCCACTACCTGCAACCTCCGGCAACCACCTGCAACTTCCGGGAACCGCACGGAAACCTTGGGTGGGGCGCAAAGTCTCCAGAAGTTTCCGTTCAGGTTTCCTAAGTGGGACAGGGACATTAACTGCCTCTTCTACCTTGTCTGGCAGCTCATTCCATACACTCATTGCCCTTTGTATAAAAAAAGTTGCCTCTCAGATTCCTATTAAATCTTTCTTCCCGTCACCTTAAACCTATGTCCTCTGATTCTTCATTCCCCTACTGTGGGTAATAGACTCACGGCATTTACTCTATTGAACCATCTCATGATCTCATACACCTCTATACGATCACCCCTCATCTTCCTATGCTATAAGGAATAAAGTCCGAGCCTGCTCAACCTCTCCCCACAGCTCAAGCCTTCGAGTCCTGGCAACATCCTCGTAAATCCTCTTTGTACCCTTTCCAGCTTAGCAACTTCTTTCCTGTAACATGGTGACCAAAACGCAGTGACATGGGCCATTCAAGGCGTAGGCTTGAGCAGAGGACATGGTCACACTGGGTGCATCCACACAGTGTTCCACACCACACACCACCCATCCTACCCCCTCCACTTCACGCCAAGCATCCCCCACCTCAGTAGCAGCTGATTACGCAGCTAATCCACTGTGAAGGTTCCTGCAATGCTAGTTGTTTCGATCAGTGCAGAAAAATGCAGCTGCAAGGATGCTCACATGCAGCACCTATCAGGAACCATGCAGGGGAAATCTCATAGGTCATGTTTGGTGCCTGACTCTAAGAATAAGCTGCTCTTAAGATATTTTTGGCCTCTCTCATGTTTTCTTTTGGACACTAGGAACTGCAGGTGTGGCCTCCTCTACATCGGTGAGACCAATCGGAGACTCTGCAACTGTTTCGCCACACACTAGCGCTCGGTCCGCCAAGGCCTGCTGGATCTCCTGGTTGCTAACCATTTTAACTTCCTTTTCCATTCCCATACCGACCTTTCTATCCTTGGCCTCCTCCGTTGCCAGAGTGAAGCCACAGGCAAACCAGAGGAACAGCACCTCATATTCCACTTCGGTAGCTTACAATCTAACGGCATGAACATTGACCTAAAATTTTAAGTAACCTGCCAACAATAAGACTGTACCTTTGTCTTCCCCTCTGCCTTGTGCCTGACATGGCAGCACACCTAATTCTGCCATTATCCCACCTCTGCTTTCCCCTTGCACTGTCCCCGTCCTCTTATATCCATTCCTTTGGCATCACGTTTCATGCCCCTTCTCTTATTATCTCTTAAGATCAGAAGTGACAGGAGCAGAATTAGGCCATTCGGCCCATCAAGTCACCACTATTCAATCATGGCTGATCTATCTCTCCCTCCTAACCCCATTCTCTTGCCTTCTCCCCGTAACCCCAGACACTCGTATTAATCAAGTATCTATCTATCTCTGCCTTAAAAATATCCATTGATTTGACCTCCACAGCCTTCTGTGGCAATGAATTCCATAGATTCACCACTCTCTGACTAAAGAAATTCCTCCTCATCTCCTTCCTAAAGGAACATTCTTTAATTCCGAGGCTATGACCTCTAGTCCTACACTCTCCCACTAGTGGAAACATCCTCTCCACATCCACTCTATCCAAGCCTTTCACTATTCAGTACGTTTCAATGAGGTCCATCATTCTTCTAAGCTCCAGCGAGTACAGGCCCAGTGAAGTCAAATGCTCATCATATGTCAACCCACTTATTCCTGGGATCATTCTAGTAAACTTCATCTGGACCATCTCCAGAGCCAGCACATCCTTCCTCAGATATGGTGCCCAACAATGCTCACAATACTTGACCAGCACCTTATAGAGCCTCAGCATTACATCCCTGTTTTTGTTTTCAAGCCCTCTTGAAATAAATGCTAGCATTGCATTTGCCTTCTTTACTACCAATTCAACTTGCAGATTAACTTTTTGGGAACTCTTCTTGTTCCCGTCTCTGGCCTTTGTCCACCCGTCTGCCATCACCTGTATGCACCTATCACTTATAGAAAATATAGAAAATAGATGCAGGAGGAGGCCATTTGGCCCTTCGAGCCAGCACCACCATTCATTGTGATCATGGCTGATCGTCCTAAATCAATAACCTGTGCCTACCTTCGCCCCATATCCCTTGATTCCACCAGCCCCTAGAGCTCTAACTCTAGGGGCCAAGCTTTGTCCCACCCCCATCTTTCTCCCATCTTTCTCCCATCAGTCTGAAGAAAGGCCGTGACCCGAAGCATCACCGAGCCATGTTCTCTGGAGATGCTGCTTGACCCATTGCATTATTTCAACACTTTGTGTGTCTTTTTCTAGTCGTTATTTTTAATGGGGAGTTCAATCAAGCAGTTCGATACAAAACACCAAAATAGGTACATTCAACATCTGTGGGTGAGTTTTCATTCTTGAACATGTTTTTGTGCAGGCACTAGATTACATGAATGGAATATATTAATCCTCACAATGATTACAATTCCTTCAAATATTTTCCGGTGTTTTCCTGGCGAGGCCAACTCCGTTTTTGAGTGTATACTTATCGTGGTTGGGCAGAGTGATGAGTCACCAGCGCTTATGCAAGTTTCTTTTATTATTCTTTGATAAATCGGAAAAGAACTTCCTGTTTTCTGTGGGGCGGGTCTTATCTGAGAATACAGCCAAGATACAGCTGAGACAGCCATTGTGCAATAAAATTGAACTGAGCTTTCAGTGGAAATGTACTGTATGAAAAGGAATTTCAGTGTCTGGGATCGGTTGAATGACTGCTGCTGCAAACACGTCGTAACCAAAATTATTGCGTTATATTTCTGCAAATGAAATCTAAATCATTTAAATACTTCAGCTTCTAAGTCATCTTGTTGAGTCTCTGTCTATACTCATTTTCACCTTGGCCACAGCTAACAATGGCCTGTTTTCTTTATCATCATTACTTTTTTGCATATCTTTTATTCATTTGTTCTATATCTCTCTGCATCCCTGTCTATATCTCTCGTTTCCTTTTCCCCTGACTCACAGACTGAAGAAGGGTCTCAACGCAAAACAACAGCTATTCCTTTTCTCCAGAGATGCTGCCTGACCCGCTGAATTACTCCAGCTTTTTGTGTCTATCTTCATTTAAATACGGATTGGATTGGCACATGGGTATGTAGGGAATGGAGGGATATGGATCCCGTGCAGGCAGAAGGATTAGGGCAGTATGGATATTGTGGGTTGAATGGCCCGTTCCTGTACTGTCCTGCGCTCCGTAGGAAGGAAAAGGGATATTCCATTGTAAAAAGCAGCAGTAAGTTTGAGGTTTGAAAAATATGTTGGAATCTATTGTTGAAGAAATTGTGGCAGAGCATTTGGAAAATAATAATTCAATTGGGCAGTCAACATGAACGGGATATCATGTTTCACGAATCTATAGTGAGTTTTTTTGTTTATGAGCAGGGTAAATAATGTTGAAAGTGGACTTTCAGACCACCTTTGATAAGATGCTGTACCAGTGATTCTTCGACAAAACGAGAAAGCACGGTATTGGGATACAATGCATGGATGTGGACTGAGGGTTGGTAAGGAATAAAATACATAGTGGGAATAAACATGTTATTTTTGGCTTTAGAGGCTGTTACTGGTTGAGTGCAGCAGGGTTCAGTGCTGGGGATCCAACTGTTCACAATCGATATTAATGATTTGGATGAGGAAATCGATTGTATTCTATCCAAATTTGGAGTGATCCAAATCTAGCTATCAGTGTCAGGATGATTCAGAGATTCCAGAACGATAGAGCAGTTTAAATGATGTCCAGGGACACACCAGAGGGAATAGAATGCAGGTAAACTGTGAGGCAACGCACTTTAGCAGAAAGACAACGGAATAGTTTTAACTTGGTGAGACATTGAGACTTGGATTGTTTTCTTTGGCATGTAGGAAGCTGAGGGGAGACCTGATAGAAGTATATAAAATTATGAGGGAGATAGATAGCCGAGACAGTCAGAACTTATCTGCCAGATTAGGAAAACCCATGCCGTCAAAGGGAATCTGTACAGATCCCGTACAGATGGCACCTGTGGTCAGGATGGAATCTTGGTCTCTGGCGCTGTAAGGCAGCAACTCTACCGCTGCACCACCATAAAGGGGGAAAGTTTAATGGAGATGTATGAAAAAAGTTTATTTATACACATAGAATGGTGGGTGCCTGGAACACGCTGGTGAAAGTAGATACAAGTGTGTTTAGGAGGCTTTTAGATAGGCACAAGGATATGTAGGGAATTAATAGACAATAGACAATAGGTGCAGGAGTAGGCCATTCAGTCCTTTGAGCCAGCACCGCCATTCAATGTGATCATGGCTGATCATCCCCAATCAGTACCCCATTCCTGCCTTCTCCCCATGTCCCCTGACTCCGCTATTTTTAAGAGCCCTATCTAGCTCTCTCATGAAAGTATCCAGAGAACTGGCCTCCACCGCCCTCTGAGGCAGAGAATTCCACAGACTCACAACTTTCTGTGAGAAAAAGTGTTTCCTCGTCTCCATTCTAAATGGCTTACCCCTTATTCTTAAACTGTTGGCCCTGGTTCTAGATTCCCCCAACATCGGGAACATGTTTCTTGCCTCTAGTGTGTCCAAACCCTTAATAATCTTATATGTTTCAATAAGATCCCCTCTCATCCTTCTAAACTGCAGAGTATACAAGCCCAGCCGCTCCATTCTCTCAGCATATGACAGGATATGGATGATGTGCAGGCAGAGGGATTGGGCTAACTTGGCAATATGTTCAGTATGGACTAGGGCCAGTAAGGGCCAGTTCCTGTGCTGTGCCGATCTCTGCTCTCTGAAAGGTGTTAGTGTTCAAATAAGGTCCTTGATGTTATTTGCACAACTCGCAGAATGTTAGCATGCAGTTGAGCAAGCAATTTGGAAGGTAAACTGTATGTCGGCCTTTATTGCAATAATATAGGAGCAGAGAGTCCTCCTGTATACAAGTCTAGATAGGGGAATATTGTGTACAAGAATGGATATACTGATGATCTAGGGAGTGCAACAAGGATTCAACAGATTGATTCCTGAGATAGTGGGTTTTCATGTGAGGAGACATTAAAATATACTGGACCTATTCTGTGTAGCATTTAGGATAAGAGGTCATCTAATTGAAACTGCAGGGCTTGACAGGTTAATATGATGTTGACGCTTCCTTTAGTAAAAAAATGAACTGCAGACGTTGGCTAATGCACCAATGGACACAAAGTGCCAGTGTAACTCAAGGGGTCAAGCAGCATCACTGGAGAACATTGATAGGTGACGTTTCGGGTCGGGACCCTTCTTCAGACTGGAGGCTCAAAGAGAGGGGTCAATGAGAGAGGGTATCACAGAATCTCCCGTCAGAGAGAGGAGGAGATTTCACTGTGGAGCAGTATGGCTAATACACAAAAGGACACAGTGCCAGAGTAACAGTCTGTAGTCCAAATAAATTTATGCCTACTATATTCTGTTGTGCTGGAGCAAAGCAATAATTTCATTGTCTTATCTGGGACACATGACAATAAACTCTCTTGAATCTTGAATCTTGAGGTCTCCACCCATAACAACACCTGTCCATGTTCTTCAGAGATGCTGCCTAGCCCTTTGAGTTTCTCCAGCACATTGTGTCTTTTTGATGCTTCCTTTGGTTGGGGAGTCTAGAATAAAAGTCATAGTGTCAGAATAAAGTGTTGGCCAAGAAGAAAGCTCTCCAACAAGCTGCTTGTAAACCTTTAGAATTCTCTGCCCATGTCGTCGAGTATATTCATGGCAGATCTTGGTAGATTATTAGATGTTAAGGGAACTAGAGAAAGGGGGTTCGTGTAGGAAATTGCCCTGAGGGAAAATATCAGCTATCATCTTAAATTGTGAAGCAAGCATGAACGACCAAATGATCTCCTTCTGTTTCTTATGCTCATGTTCATGCATGATCGCCCCAGCCATCTGGCATCACAGCTCTCCCGCTGAACCACCATCAAACATACTTCCTCTGTCTGGGACATACGGGCAGGGGATAGTTTAGTTGACTTTAGTTTACGATGCAGTTTGGAAATAGGCCCTTCGGCCCACCGAGTCCATGCAGACCATCGATCACCCATTCACATTAGTTCAATGTTTGCGTCACTTTCTCATCCACTGCCCACACGTTAGGACTGATTTACAAGGGACCAATTAACCCACAAACCTGCACGTCTGTGGGAGAAAACCGGAGCACCCGGAGGAAACCCACACGGTCACAGGAAGAACATGCAAATTCCACACAGGCAGCAACCAAGATCAGGATTGAACCCGTGTCTCTGGCGCTATGAGGGTGCAGCTCTACCAGCTGATGAAGTGGGAAATCACTTCCACTTTTTTCATGTTTAGGAAAGAACAGCAGATGCTGGAAAAATCGAAGGTAGACAAAAATGCTGGAGAAACTCAGCGGGTGAGGCAGCGTCTATGGAGCGAAGGAATAGGTGACGTTTCGGGACCGAAACGTCACCTATTCCTTCGCTCCATAGACGCTGCCTCACCCGCTGAGTTTCTCCAGCATTTCTGTCTACCTTCCGCTGTTTTTATCTACCTTTAACAGCCTCGTTGAGAGGCTTATTTGAACAATTGACTCATGCATAGCAACCTTGGTATTGCTAACCTGGAAACGAACAAAGGTCTATCAAGTTAGCTTTTCCATTTTGTTCATCAAATGATGCCTCAATAATGGAGTTACAGTCCCATTGTGACATTGTCTCTTTTTATTCATCTATAACTAACCCCAGAATTGCAGAATACCATTCAGCAGCCCACTTTTTTAAAATTACTTTTTCTATGTAGATTAATCTTGTGGTACTAGTCACAGCAAAGGGCTCGTTTTTTTGCCTTTCAAGTGGGTGGACAAACATGCAGCCCAGTTTACGATTAACACTAAAAGGATTTCCAGATGTCATTGTGAATTGCACTAATTATCTAACATCTGTATATTTTATAATCTACCTTTTTCAGGTGCCAGCAGGTTGCAAATTGTCTTTTTTATTGCCGATCTAAATCTCAGGGGGCTCATATAACATTGAAACCTGGTATCCACGGAATAATTAGTTAGCAACAGCAGCATTCACTTGCTATTCATGAGAATGACACAGTGTGTTATTAAAGGTGTCTCACAATGGCCAATTTCAGGGAAATAGACTATATATCCCACCTCAGAAATCAACCTGATGAAACTCTTCTCACTCGAGAGAACATAAAAACAGATAAAAACTCTGGCAGATTCTGGACATTGGTGGTGGGAAAGCCTGATCTTTTGGACTGATGGATGAAACACCCTCTAGAAACAGCTAGAGGTTGAAGAACATCTACCATCAGTTTCATGACCAGACTGCACAACCTTAATCCTACCCATAGAACAATCGAACATTTCTTTAGACAATTTCTTTAGTCAGAGGGTGGTAAATCTGTGGAATTCATTGCCACAGAAGGCTGTGGAGGTCAAATCAATGGATATTTTTAAGGCAGAGATAGATAGATACTTGATTAGTACGAATGTCTGGGGTTACGGGGAGAAGGCAAGAGAATGGGGCTAAGAGAGAAAGATAGATCAGCCACGATTGAATGGCGGAGTAGACGATGGGCCGAATGGCCTAATTCTGCTCCTATCACTTATGAACACTACGGACCTCCTCTTGCATTACCATGGTCTTGTTTTCTAATTGTATTTCACACCAATGTTGTGCAGTTTGCACAGTCATTTTCTTTTCATTGTCTTGTAGAATTTATTTGTTAATTTATGTGTAATTTATGCTTTTAGCGTGTTTACGAATCTGTGTGCCTGAGTTGCCGCTGCAAGCAAGATTTTCATTGTACCTATAAGTCACCATGCTTGTGCATATGACAACAAACTCGACAGACTTGACTTTTAGTTCATTTTTATATATGTCACGTGCTGTTTTAATGAATTTTCCAATGGAACACGAAAGTTTAAAAAGGGACATGTGAACATGGAACCCAAATAAGATGAAAGGGAGTAAAAGAACTAAGGCTTAGGTGAGTAGGAAGAGGGCACAGGAACAAAGACAGCAAAAATATGTAGGCAGCATGGTGGGGCAGCGGTAGAGTTGCTGCCTTATGGTGCCAGAGACCCGGGTTTGATCCTGACTACAGGTGCTGTCTGTAGGAAGTTTGTACATTCTCCCCGTGACCATGTGTGTTTTCCCCGGGTGCTCCAGTTTCCTCCCACACTCCAAAGACATACAGGTTTGTAGGTTAATTGGCTTTGGTAAAATTGTAAATTGTCCCTAGTGTGTAGGATAGTGCTAGTGTATGGGGATCGCTGGTCGGCGCGGACTCAGTGGGCCGAAGGGCCTGTTTTCGCAACTGTATCTCCAAACTAACTAAATATCACCTGCAGGCCAGATGTTAACCATTGACATTTCCAAATGATCAGATAGCAGATTATCAGAGATTTACTAATTATTTTTCCTTTGAAATGGAGAACAGATCAATACAAATTAAATCTGATCAAGCTCACATTGATACTGGCTATGGAGAGGTCCTTTAAACAGCATTGAGACATTTCCCATGTAAAGGGAATGAACAATAATGTTGCTGCCAGATATGCCGCTACATAGTGGGGGCTGTGGAAGAGAGCAACCATGATAAAGAGTTCTTAAAGCAAACATGGCCCAATAGTATTTTCTCTGTGATTTCCTTTGTGACAGCATCCATTTACCACAACAAATGTGCCGACAGTCTAATTTGTAGGCAGGAGAGCATAATGATAATAGTATAATAGTAAAATAGATCCAAGCAAGGAAACAAGATTAAAAGGTCAAAATTAATGGCATTTTATCTCCTTGTTAGAAGCATTCACATCAAGCCAGACAAATTAGAGATACGTGTGTTTGCATTAATAGCTATCACAGAAAGATGGTTGAGAAATGACATTTATACAGTATAATATATTTCAAATCTAAAGGAAGAATAGGAAAGGAGGAGTAGGAAAGGGAGTTGTCTGGATAATAAAGATGTCACATAGTCTCTAATCAGATATGAACCAGGCTTAAAGATAGAATCAGTTGGGGTAGACATAAGATATAAACAGACGCAAATAACGCCTGCTGGCACAGATTTATGGGAAGCGCCTTTGGAATAACATCAAGAAATAACAAATAACAAAGACAATAACAAAGGCAATGTAATAATTCTGGCAAACTTTACATTCTCACAGAGAGTTGAGCAACGAAATTGGTCGTCAATACATCCCAAGCTGAAATCGATGGATTATTGGAATCGCAGTAGGTGGCAATTGTGAAGGACAGTGCAGCAGTAATATCACAACGGGCATATTCCTTCTCCCATTACTTATCTTCCTAATTAATTGGATATAAGTGTAAGAGCACCTTTTAAGAATTAAGAGTAACATTGTTGTGCCCTAAGCAGCAAAACAAAGGGACCTACAGCCACCCATCATCTTATACAGTATAAGGGAAGTGGTGAGGAAGTTTTGGTAAGAAATTCCAGCTGACCAAATGCAGGATTGAAGATCAGTATTGGAGGTATAGGAGGCTAGAGTTGGAGAGACACACATGTCCCTTGGTTTGACGAAGAGTTTTAAGTTGTGATATAAGCACCTTTTAACTGCTGTGTCAGGAGAAATTCAGATAAAAGAGGCAACCACTTTGCCAAACTTGATACTTGAACTGAAGATAGACACAAAAAGCTGGAGTAACTCAACGCGTCAGGCAGCATTAATGCAGTAAAGGAATATGTGACGTTTTGGGTCGAGACCCTTCTTCAGACTGAGAGTCAGGGGAAAGAGAAAGGAGAGATATAGTCTCAGCCCTTATATAGCCCTTCAAACACAAGAGGGGAACCCAGAAAAGAGTTCCCTGTGTCAGTTTGTACTAAGACTAACTACCCCTATTCAGTTAAACCCTATCCAGTTAAACCCTGACCGGCCTCAGATCAACATTGGCCCCCAATCACCAGTTAGAGTGAACCAAATTATCAAACAATGTAAAGAAACGTATTTGGAACATTGGGATAAAGAAACCAAAAGCCAAAGCAGATTAGAATGTTACCGTGCCCTAAAAAGAGATTATAAATTGGCAGACTGTCTCGCAACTGTTAGAGACATACAGCAGAGACAGACCCTCACCAAATACAGGTTAAGTGACCACTATTTGGCAGTTGAAAAAAGAAGACAGAAGAGATTCTGGCAACCAAGAGAAAACAGAATATGCGGCCACTGTTTGACAGATGAGGTTGAAACAGAGGTGCACTTTCTCCTAAAATGCAAAAAAATTGACAAAACAAGGAAAGCATACTTTGACAAACTCAGTGTGGCAACCCCTGATTTTAAAGAGCTAGATGATACATCAAAACTAAGAATAATCCTTGGCAAAGGAAATACGGCACATCTTGGTACACAATACGTAACAGCATGCTATAACCTGAGAGACGGTGAATGACCAACATGCACATATGTACGCACACACTAATTGACATTAACTAACACTAAGAAATTAATATTGAATTGCTAAACTTGCTATTGTGTTGTACTGCTTACTGCTGCAAGAACGTGTAGCAACCAATAAAGGGCTATAGGCCTATTGCGAGTTTATGTACAGGGACATATCTATACATGCACTGTATAGTTGTATTTATACTTATGCATTTTAAACATGTATGTCATGTTTTATACTTTGGCAATATAACAATGTTTTTTTTTATCATGCCAATAAAGTTTTTAAATTGAAAAAATTGAAATTGAAAATATAGGTAAATGGAACAAATGAATGAAAGATATGCAAAAAAGCAACAATGATAGCCGGGGAGCAGGAGGAATCACAGAGGGGGAGCAGTGAGGAAGGGTGTTGCTCACTTCCTCATCGGAGAGAGGAGGAGAACTTGTTCATATTAGGTATACCTTTAGGAGATTTTGCAGTGGAGCTGACAAGATACTTGAACTTACTTGTGTAAATGATTCTGTCGGCTCCCAGCTATTGTGATCCCTCCCTGGTTTTAGTGTTAGCCAGGTTTAATGAGCTAGTTCCTAAATTAAACATGAAGTGGCCCTGTCTCAATGACAATGCTTCAGATATATCAAGCACCTTGCGTGACATGTATTTCAAAAAGCAACTCTTTGCAAATTAACACGATGTACAGCTGGAACTTTACTAATTAACATCTTTAATAAGGGAATACTGATGCAAAGATAAAAGAAGTGTCACTTTCTCCAGTGAAAGCAGCAAGTGATTAGTACATTGAAGGATATATTTAATGCCATTTCTTATTAAATGGTGGAAAATGACAGCCTAACGCATCACAGTCTATGATAACAGATACACTTACATTTTCAAGCTGTCTTATATTTCAATTCCCATTTGGGGTGTGTGGGATGTTATAGAGCTTATTATCCCATTTTTCTTTCTGCTAAATCTCCAGAGTGATTTTTTTTTTTGTGCTTAATTCCTCACCTGCAGCAACACAAGCCACACAGCTAATGGAAGCTAATGAAAGAAAGGCTTGATTCTTCATGTTGTTTTCATGACACCAGGACAACTAACTCAGTCAGTGAAGTATTCTTTTGAAGTGCAGTTGCTGCAGCTAATTTGCACATTCTAGACTCACCTGGCAGCCTTCAGATGACCTGTTGAGGTGCTGGTGAGGTGCTGTTAGGGTGCTGGTGGCCAGGACACTGGAGAAAACAGCTCTGCTCTTTGCAGGACGTTACTGGGACTTGCAGGCTTGGGCTATAGGGAGAGAGTGAATGGGCTGGGACATTTTTATTTGCAGCCTAGGAGGTTGAGGGGTGAACTTACTGAAGTTTACAAAATATTGAAGGTCAAGGATAAAGTGATTGCTCACTGCCTTTTTCCCAGGGTAGAGGATTCTAAAACTAGAGGGCAATGATTTAAAGTAAGAAGGGATTAAAGGAGGGACCTCACGGGACAATGTATTTACTAAGAGGGTAGTCCATGTGCTTTGCTGAAGTCCATAGAGACAACATCTACGGCTTTGCCGTCTTCAATCTTTGTAACTAAAAAGGTTGACAAGGCCAATGCAGTAGATGTTGGCCTTATGGACTTTACCAGGGCATTTGATAATATTCTGCATGGTAGGCTGCTCTGGAAGGTTGGATCTCATGGGATCCAGGGAGAGCTAGCCAGCTGAGAATTGGCTTCATGGAAGGAAGCAGAGGGTGATGGTGGAAGGTTATTTTTCGGACTGAAGGCCTATGACTGTGGTGTGCGTCAGGAATTGGTGCTGGGCCCATTGCTGTTTGTGATTTCTATCAACGATTTGGATGAGAATGTACAAGGCATGATTAGTAAGTTTGCAGATGACACGAACTGGGTGGTATCGTAGATGGCGAAAATGGTTATCAAAAATTACAGCAGGGTCTTGATCGATTGGACAGGTGGGATGAGGAATGGTTAACGAAGTTTAGTGCAGATAAGTGTGAGATGTTACATTGTGGGAAGTCAAACCAGGGCAGGACCTCCACAGCGGGATGATTTATTGGTAAGTAAAATTATTTCATCAAGATTACTCTGCAGTTTAATTATTTACGTCTCCCTGATCGAGCCAAAAGTAATTCCATTCCGATAAGTTGGGACCACACAGATACTTTTCAGAATTGTAGAGCTACAGAACTATATTGTATATCAAGAGACCCTTCTGCCCACTGTGTCAATGCCAGACATTGCCCTCCTTGTTCTATATCTCATGTTCTTATGACAGAAGGAACGTTATCGATTAAGCTGGTGAAGATGTAGCCTGTATGTTAATGGCTGCAAAGTGCCAAGCTCGTGTTTACTTTGATGCTAAAGATTTCACTGGTACCTTAAAGACTGCAAAATACTGCATATGTTTAACATATGAAATATAAACTCAGATTGCAGGAGTTTCTCCACAAGCTTGTTCATTAGTAGTTGTAAAGCATTTTGTTTACATCTAGTGGTTGCAAATCAGTTTACTTTAATGTTGCTAGTGAGAAAACGCATTGTTTTGCCTGCTAATGGTTGATTTAAAACTACTCGTTGGTTTTAAAGAGCCTAGTTTGTATATCACTGCCTATAAACTACATCATTGCTTGTAATGCATGTTCGTTATTTTTATTTTAAATTGCTTAGTTTAAGGATTGTTATTTCTGTTCAGCGATTTAGTATAGCCATTATGACAAACAAATGCGCAATAAATAACAAACATGGAGATGGAAAATTGTAGACCATGGAATATGCCGTGTAGAAGTTCTTTTTTGTTCTAAATATTTTTATTAGAAGCAATGTACAGTCGTATAAGTCGTGGCATATAACATAATACATGTCATGTACAACTTCTTGTTTTAAATTTAATAGTAGAAAAATAACAGAAGCAAGAAAAAAAGAGAAAGTAAAAGATTAAGGAAAGTAGTGATGTGTAAGCCCCAGGAGTTAAGAATTAGTAGTTTGTGGATAGATAGAGAGAAAGAGCCCATAAAGATGTAGAAAAAAAGAGAAACTCAGAAAAGAAAAAAGAAAAAAAAAAGGGGGGGGGGGGGAAACAGAACAGAAAAGAAAAGGGATATACCTACCTCATATATTTCCACACCCCTCACCCAGTTCTGAGACGGTTAATTTCCGAGTTATGTTGCATCATATCGTGTAGAAGTTCTTGAACATCAATTGATCTGTGTGGAGTTTGCACGTTCTCCATCCGACCACATAGGTTTCCCCAAGGTGCTCAAGATTCCTCCCACAAACTAAAGATGTGCTGGTTGATAAGTTAATTGGTCTTCGGACATTGACCCAAGTGTAGGTGGGAGGCAGGAGGTTCAGAATGGAGTTGATGGCCATGTGAGAGAGATTAGGTCACAGGATAATAAAGGGGGTGAATGGGATCGACGGCATTGCTCTGAGAGCCGACACTGACCGAACGTCCTCCCTTTTTGTCGCAAGAAAATATGAGAACAATTATAATTGGAAGAATAATATTTTGTAATTGCAGAGGTTTTAACATCTGGATTTAATTTTGCGCTTCTCTGTTGGAAATTTCCTGGAATTAGCTGGATATTCCTCGTGCTGGAATCACTTGTCCGGAAGGAATGGATCTTTGAATGAATGTCAAAGACTATGCATTACATGTAGACCCACACAAGTAGAGAAGCAGAGGACTGAAGGGAGATAAATTAAGATCCAGTTCAAGACCGAACACTGCTGGAATTCTGTCGGTTTGTGTGCTGATGATGGGTGGTGACTGGAGAGTAACGTTACTCGACACTAGTCACCTGTAGCAGCAGGTCAGAGACATCCTAGCCAACATTCAGTGCATGTGGGAAGTGACATAATTGACAATGAGAGAAAGCAGTTACTAGTTAAACTCAGTGCTCTATTGTGTGCAGGCAATCTGTCAATACACTGAACCATCACCCTTGGCCGCAAGGGACAACTTAAGAAGGAAGATGGAGTGATCAGACATGACTGTTAAGGATATGAGAGATCTCGAACAATAGAAATAAGAGAACACCCATTCTTCTTAAAATTTGTGATTTCTCAAAAAATATTTTTAAAATTAATCAATATGATTTAGTTGTCTCTGATATTATTTTATGTTGGCCAAGCTAATCTATTATTGCATCAAATGTGGACATTATTAAACCTGAGCTCAAAAAGCAAACTAATTCCTAGACAAAGAAAAGACCACATTCTGTCCAATTTGCCTTTTCGCATTCCACTTGCGTGATACAAAGTTGTTGATTGGTCGTGAAGGTAAATTTCAATCAATTGGTAGAACACGAGCAAGACTTGCATTTAGATAGCATTCTCTCTGGATTCAGGAAGTCGTTGAGCATCTTACAGCCAATGAGTTGCATTTGAGGTGCGTTCCCTGAAGACACAACTAATTTACACCTTCACCAAGCTGCATTGTAATAATGACGGGACCATCTGTTTGTAATTGCATTGACAGAGCAACAAATATTGGCCAAGACAAAGGCATAAGGCAAGGAAAACCCCAGTAGTCGAGATCAATGAGATCCAAAACTCTAAAGATCAAAATTGGGATTTAAAACCAAATTAAAAATCCCAACAGCATTAGCAGCATTTTTATATACTAGAGTGTATTATTTAGCAATATGTATTTAGATTAAATTGAGGGCAGGGCGTTGTTTTTAAAACTTGGAGATTTTTCTATGGTTTCGCTTAAAACAAAAGCTGTCATCAACGCAGACAAAAATATTTTAACGTTACTTTTCCAAGTGGCACTAACATAAAGCTGCAATTGGTGAATGAATATATTGAATCGTGAGATTAAGCAATTTTCTTTCCTGTTAACTATCCAGTGGTCAGATGCTTAGTTTAGTTTGGTTTAGTTTAGTTTAGTGATACAGCATAGAAATTGGCCCTTCAGCCCACTGAGTCCACAGCGATCTTTGACTGTAATGTAATAAACAGGAACTTCAGATGCTGGTTTATACCAAAGATAGATACAGAATGCTGAAGTAACACAGCGAGTCAAACAGCATCTCTGGAGAACATGAATAGGTGCTGTTTCAGGTTGGGATCCTTCTTCAGAATGTCAGAAGAAGGATCCAGACCCGACACGTCACTAATCCATGGTAGACAAAAGTGCTGGAGAAACTCAGCGGGTGCAGCAGCATCTATGGAGCGAAGGAAATAGGCAACGTTTCGGCCCAAAATGTTGCCTATTTCCTTCGCTCCATAGATGCTGTTGCACCCGCTGAGTTTCTCCAGCACTTTTGTCTACCTTCGATTTTCCAGCATCTGCAGTTCCTTCTTAAACACGTCACTAATTCATGTTCTCCAGAGATGTTGCCTGGCCCATTGAGTTGACTCCAGCATTCTGTGTCTATCTCTGATACTTAATCACCCATTCACACTAGTTTGACATTATCCCACTTTTTCATCCACTCCTTGCACATTATAGGTGATTTTCACAGAGGTCAATTAACCTACAAATCCGCAGATTTTGGGATATGTGGAAGAAACTGGAGCACCCGGAGGAAACCCATAGAGAAACCAGACAACACCCAAGATCAGGATAGAACCTGGGTCTCGGGCATTGTGAGGCAGACAGTGCTCCACTTTCTATCAGAGTCTCCAGCTTTCATTATTGCTGAGTTCTTCTACTCTAAGCCTGCTGTTATACCTCAAGCCAAACGTCACACAGGGAACCTGCCTACCAGGCATCTGAATGACCAGGGATATTCTGCCTCAATCATCTTGGAGCAAAAATACATGGGCAACGTGGCACTTATTTTTAAATGTCTTTGAATACTTCTATTTATTAGTTATAAAAAGAAATCAAGCACAAGAAAAAAATGTCTATTTGACAGATGGACTATAATCATCCAGCTAGGTAATGAAGGGCCAGTAACTGGGCGTTGGTAGTATCACAGTCAGGCTACTTGTGGCTGGAGCATTGAGCCAAGGACATCTTAACACTTTAACTCCCCCGCCCATCCCCACATTTACCTTCCTGTCCTGAGCCTCCTCCATTGTCAGAGTGAGGCCCAGCACAAATTGGAGGAACAGCACCTCATATTTCGCTTAGGCAGCTTGCACCCCAGTGGTATGAACATTGACTTATCCAACTACAAGTAACCCTTGCTTTCCCTTTCATTCCATCCCTCCCCCTTCCTAGATCCCTGACCAGTCTGACTGTCCCCTGAATAAAATATTTTATCTCTGCTTCATCGTCAACCAACGATTATCAATTCTACATTTTCCTTGACCTCTATCTTTTTTGATGTCTTGTTTTTTAAGCTCTGAACAATAACAGTCTATTATTTATTATTGCACTATATCTGTTTATTTATTGTGTATATATGGCCTATGGTCTATAGACACACAGAACTTTTCTCTTCCATTTTGTATTATGTTTACATATTCTATTGTGCTGCAGAAAGTAAGAATTTCATTGTCCTATCTGGAACACATGACAATAAAATTCTCTTGACTCTTGTTTTCACGCCTTACACCTCATTATCTCTGTGTCTCCCTCGCCCTGACTCTCAGTCTAAAGAAGGGTATCGACCCGAACCGTCACCCATTCCTTCTATCCAGGGAACCTGCCTGTCCCGCTGAGTTACTCCAGCATTTTGTGTCTATCTTTGGTGTAAACCAGCACCTGCAGTTCCTTCCTACACAGTTTAAATCTCTGTGTAGCCGCTCCTTCCCATTGACTTTTCCTGGTGCATTTCCCATTGATCTCCTTTGAGGCCTTTTCAAATTGCCTCCCTTGTGACAAAACTGAATGAGTTTTTGAGTGGCTTTAATCAAAACCAGCAGCAACCAAAACCACATCCTCTCTGGAAGCGCTGCAAATGTTCTCTTGGTCTGCTTTTAAACCTAACAGAGTGTAGGAAGGAACTGCGGATGCTGCTTTAAAGTGAAGATAGACACAAAAAGCTGAAGTAACTCAGCGGGACAGGCAGCATCTCTGGAGAGAAGGAATGGATGGCGTTTCGGGTTAAGTCCCTTCTTCAGACTTAAACTTAGTGTTGGAGAGAGAGAGAGAGACAGACAGACAGACAGACAGACAGACAGACAGACAGACAGACAGACAGACAGACAGACAGACAGACAGACAGACAGACAGACAGAAGATGTTTGAACCGAAGATAGACATAAAATGCTGGAGTAACTCAGCGGGAAGGCAGAGTTACATCTCAAGAAGTGTCTCGACACGAAACGTCGCTTTTTCCTTCTATCCAGAGATGCTGCCTGGCCCGCTGAGGTACTCCAGGATTTTGTGTCTATCTTTGGTTTAAACCCGAATCTGTAGTTCCTTCCTACAAGAAGATGTTTGAACTATGGGCAGTGCCCTGCGGAACTCTTCCAGTAATGCTCTGTGACCGAGATGATTGACTCCCAACAACTAGAACCATTTAAATCTGCAGCCAAAAACAAACAGCTGGAAGAACTCAGTGGGTGGTTGACGTTTCAAGCCGAGACCTTACATCAGGACTTGTTAATGTGTTCGACTCAAGACTCAGCCATAGATGTCCATTGATCTCAGTTATCACAGGGCTCCTTTATGTCAACCCAGATAAATGATGTCTTGAACACAAGAACAGTAACTCATGCCTCACATGGGATATTCAGCTGTTTTATTTATGTTTGCACCAAGGCTGGCCTGAGGCTTTAATTGACTGTTGAGGAAGTAATTGACCAAACCACATTTATCTAAAGGGCCTGTCGCACTTAGGCGATTTTTTTCTGTCGCCGGTACCTGTCACCGGTTGATGTAGGTTGACGTAGGTAGTCGCCAATGGAATTCACCAAAGTCATCATCCGGCGACTACCTACGTCACCTGGCGACAACCTACGACAGCACCTACAACAGGAGAAGACAAGCTACGTCAAGCCCACAGTCGCCGAAAGGTTTGTTTTGTTGTTTCTATGAATATTTCAAAATCCAACGGTGACAAGAAAAAAGTTACGACTCTTGAGGCGACTTCAGGAGACAACTAACGACCATACAGGCGGCACCCTGCCACCATGTGGCGTCCATTGCCAGAGTGAGGATATACGCAAACTGGAGGAACAGCACCTCATATTCCGTTTGCAATTTATGGACATTGAATTCTCCAGTTTTTGGTAACCTCTCATTCAAACCCCCCCCCCCCCCCTCCCCCGCCCCTTTCACCCCAACACCCCCTCCCTTTTACCCAACCCAGACTCCCACCTATCCCCCCCTCCACCCAGTCCTCTCCCACACTACTTTCCTCCAACTGCTTCACAATCTGCAACTTTTCAAATCTATCTCACAACTTCCTTTGTTCCAACCATCTGCCTATCGAACCCACTCCTCACCAATGTCGGCTATTACCTGCCATGCTTCCTCTTGCCTCTACCTTTTTCCAGCTTTCTTCTCCCACTCACTAATTCTCCCACTATGTCTGGGATTACAAGTGATAACAGATGTCCCCTTCACACCACTCTCATCATTTTCCAGGAACTGGTAAAACTCAAACAAAGATCGGGAAGTGCCTGGATATATGACGTTGGCAGCGTTCACAAGGATATCCCTGCCATGTGTCTGACATTTTGAGATTCAAATTCCACTATGAGGATGTCAACAGATAATTTACCAATGCACGGCAACGGAGCCTCACTGTTATACTGTGGATGTTGTGTTAAATCTGGCCCAGTCTGCTCTCCGAGATGTAAGCGATCCAAAGTCACCATGTGAAGAAAATCAAGGGAGTTCACCCTTGATGACCTGTCTGGATTTACCTCTTGATGACATGTCATTATTGTGTTACCATTTGTGCGATCTTCCTGCGTATTAACTGAGTGCAGCTCTCCCTAAATTACAACAGAAACGATATTTCACTGGAAGTATTTCACTGACCACAAGTATTCCCTGAATTTTTCAGTTTGACTGATCACAGTGTGTTGTTTAGCACAGCCGTCTCAGAGTCTGTGTTGTGTGGACTTGGGTGAGTTAAGAGGTGATTTTAGTCTTACTTTATCACTTCATTGGTTTTATTTAGCAAGCAACTATTAGTCTTCCAGCTGATTGAATAACCAGCTAGAAAAAGTTAATTGAATCAGGTAACCTGGGAGACTGAATGTGCAAACCCATCTCAAAAAACATGGTCTGTGTGTAACAAAGCATCCTGTGAGCAACGACCACTATATGGTGAATAAGGGACTGCAGCGGAGTTGGAAAATTGTGACAGAATTAAATAAATCGATTACATTAAATAAATATTTTAAGACAGATCTGCCAGGATAATGATGTATTGTGACTGTAGTACTTAGGCTTTGATTGAATTCATTGCATTTCCCAGCAACAGAAGATAGGTCAGATTTTTTTTTTAAAACACAAAGTGCTGGAGTAACTCAGCAGGTCAGGCAGCATTTCTGGAGGTAAAGGATAGGTGACGTTTCGGGTCGGAACTCTTCTTTGGAATGAAGAAGACCCAAAACGTCACCTATCCTTTTTCTCCAAAGGTGCAGTCTGACTTGCTGTTTCTCCAGCACGTTGTGTCTATCTCTGGTATAAACCAGCATCTGCAGTTATTTGGTTCAGCACCTCTTCAGACATGGATAGGTGATGGTTTGGGTCATTATAATCTGTAGATGGACCCCGACACAAAATGTCACCTATCCATGTTCTTCAAAGACGATGTCTGACCTTTTGAGTTACTCCAGCACTTTGTCTATTTTGTAAAGCAAAATCTGCAGTCCCTTGTCTTTCCAGGGTCCAAGTTAATATCTCTTTGATTATCTGCAGTTTCAGGAACTTCAGTGTGGAGTTGATGAGATGGAGTCTTCTGAAGACTGAAATGCATCAGGGAGGAAAAACACTATTCTGACACTTAATATTGGAAGACAACCATATTCCATAGACTTAGCATTGGTGGAATGGTTGGTCAGGAGGGATAAGTGAATGTGACAACAGGTATGGGGATCCTGAAGATAATTTTTCAGGAGTCTCGGCCTTTACCAGAAAAATAGGAAGCGGTTATTTTAGTCTGAAACTGGGACCTTAACTTAACAAAAGCAACTATGATGGCATTGTGAATTATTTTAGCAATGATTGATTGGGTTTGATTACAAGGTTTGAGAGGAAATAAGCAATGGTTAAGAGGTAAGCAATGCAGAGCTTACAAGGAAGAGAAGTGAAAGCTAACATTAGATATAACAAAAAAGCCTTGTAATATTTCTTGAAAGAAGTGGCAATCCTGAGGAATGAAAATGTTCTGATTGCATCAAAGGAGGTCCAATCCATCGATAAGGAAAGGTGAGCAAGGGACACAATAGGGTGGCACGGTGACGCAGTCGTAGACCTGCTGCCTTGCAACGCCAGAAACGCAGGTTCAATCCTGACTATGGGTGCTGTCTGTAGGTTAATTGGCTTCTGTAAATTGGCCATAGAATGTAGGATAGAACATAGTGTTTGGGTGATTTTTGGTTGGCATGAACAAGGTGGGCCGAATGGCCTGTTCCCACGCTGTATCTCTAAACTAAACTAAACAAAGCACAAAAACAAACTCCTGGAACAGACAATATGATGCGGGGGGAAATGTGAAGTTATTAACTTTGGTAGAAAAAGAGTATTTTAAAGGGTGAGCGATTGAGACAGTTGGTGTTCAGAGGGAGTTATTTAAGTTATGTCCTTGTGCCTGGACCACCTGACGTTACAATGTAAGCCGTCATCACAACAAAAACTAAAATAAAACAGTTGTGCCCTTCGGGAACGGTGTGAAGAAGGGACCCGACCCGACCCGAGACGTCACCGATCCATTTTCTCCATAGATGCTGCCTGACCCGCAGAGTTACTCCAGCACTTTGTGTCCTTTTGTGTATCCTTTGGGACTCGTCCATCTCTCTAAATGGTGATCTTAATGAGTTACTGCAGGTGATGGACATGGACACCCATTCTCAGTGCTTCTTCTAATCGATGTTGAATGTGGATGTGTTTTGATACATCAGCCAAGGCAGAGCAGTAGATGCTAATCAGCGGAAGGTTTTCATGTCCATTTTTCTACCATACGGCATGCCTTAAACATTGTCGATAATATGTGTTCCTTTGCTTCCAAACTATAGATAATGAATTGGGTGGCATGTGGCACAGCGGAGGAGTTGTTGTCTTACAGCACCAGACACCCAGGTTCGATCTTGACCAGAGGTGCTATCTGTACAGAGTTTGGACATTACTCAACCCCATTCTCCTGCCTTCTCCCCATAACATCTAACACCCATATTAATCAAAATCCATCCTTGTCAGCTGACGACTAGCGATGCATCACTGAACCGAAATATTACTTTTAGAGTCATAGAGTCTCACTGTGTGGAAACAGGCCCTGCGGCCCAACTTGCCCACACCGACCAACATGTCCCATCTACATTAGTCCCACCTACCTGCGTTTGGCCTATATCCCTCCAAACCTGTCCTATCCATGTGTTTAAGAAGGAACTGCAGATGCTGGAAAATCGAAGGCACACAAAAGTGCTGGAGAAACTCAGCAGGTGCAGCAGCATCTATGGAGCGAAGGAGATAGGCAATGTTTCGAGTTTGAAGAAGGGTTTCGGCCCGAAACGTTGCCTATCTCCTTCGCTCCATAGATGCTGCTGCACCCGCTGAGTTTCTCCAGCACTTTTGTGTACCTGTCCTATCCATATACCTGTGTAGGAAAGAACTGCAGATATTGTAGGAAGGAACTGCAGATGCTGCTTTAAACCGAAGATAGACACAAAATGCTGGAGTTACTCAGCGAGACAGGCAGCATCTCTGGAGAGAAGGAATGGGTGACGTTTCGGATCGAGACCCTTCTTCAGACCCGAACTCGTCACCTATTCCTTTTCTCCAGATATGCTGTCTGACCGCTGAGTTACTCCAGCTTTCTGTGCCTATCTTCACTTCAAACCAGCAACTGCAGTTCCCAGTCTTAAGACAAGTACATGGATAGAATATAGACACAAAAAGCTGGAGTAACTCAGCGGTCAGATATCTGGAGAAAAGGATTAGGTGACGAGTTTGGGTCTGAAGAAGGGTCTCCTTTTCTCCAGAGATGCTGCCTGACTCGCTGAGATACTTCAGCTTTTTGTGTCTTTCTTCTATCCATGTACCTGTCTAAATGTTTATTTGACGCTGGGACAGTCAACGTTTAGGACCATTTCAGATTGTGTTTTTTTAAATGCAGGAGTCAAGTCAAGAGAGTTTATTGTCATGTGTCGCTGATAGGACAATGAAATTCTTGCTTCGCTTCAGCACAACAGAACAAAGTAGGCATTAACTACAAAACAGATCAGTGTGTACATATACTTGGTGGGTTAAAGTCTGAAGAGCGGCCAGCCCAGCCCAGCACGCAGGGAGTTAAGGCAAGATAGAGAGGCACCGCCCACAAAGTGGTCGAAGCGCTGCCGCCGCCTCCCAGCCTTTCGGCTCCTTGTAATTGGTGTGTGGCCGTCACTCAGGGGGCAGGAGCTGTCAATCGGCGGGCGGGGTGCTCCCTCACGCTGTGCTAGAGGCAGCGCAAGGCCAGACTGGGCGGCGAACGGGGGGTCGAGCGGTGGAGCCGGCAGCAGCAATGGTAGGAGGCGTAGGGAGGGAGGGAGGAGGGGAGGTTTATTTACTACCTCGGCTCTAAGAGCGTACGGTTTGTGGGGAGAACGAGGAGAAACTGTGTCCTCCCGGTCAAAGCGTGCAGAGTACAGCAGAAGTGTCCTGCGGGCCGGAGGGGGGAGGGTCCGATTCCCCCGAGAGAGTTTACCCCGCTGTTTACTGAGCGAGGGGCGACCTGGACCCTGCCTCAGGTGGCCGCGCTTTCACCCGGCGTGAGTTTCAGCCGCTTCGTGTCGGTTTCACTTCTTGTGAGTTTCAGACTGCAAACTCTGGCAGAGCCAGCCTCACTCGTGCGTGTGTGTGTGGGTGTGTGTGTGTGTGGAATCCGACCGCTCCGCCCGTATTATTTGTTTTCCCTCCGATTTGTTTGTTGGGGTCTAGTGTCTTCCTTGACTGTGGGCAAATAATCTCCCCTGCTTTCCAGATGTGCATTGGTAAACGTGGGCAGATGTGCGCCGCCGAGACTGTAAACAAGTTACACAAGTACTGTGACACAACTGTGCGTCTCTCTCCAGACTTACCTGCCTACCGTTACACGTGATATCTCATTTCTCTATCCACAGCATGCGGGTCTGTTTGGAAAGAAGATATTAATATATTTACATGGGGGAAAAAATCAATGTAATATTGATAGGGGAGAATACAGTACAAGGAGGAATTGAGGACGCTGGTTTAAGACGAAGGCAGACACAGAAAGCTGGAGTTTTGTGTCTCTGGGAGAATATAGCTCGTACTCTCTCCGGCCAGAGGAGGTTCCGTCTACTTGTTCTGCTGAAGAAGCATCGAGAGTTGGAGTGTAACTTAAGAAAGGCAGAACCACGCCAGCGCACCGGCTGGGAGAGTAGCTCGGGGGAACAGATGATCCACTCTCCTCTCCTGTCTTCTGTTGACTAACTTTATTTTAGCTCTTCCGCTCTGGGATGGCGTATCTCCTGCGGTGGGAATGGGAATGCCTCCCTTAATAAAACCCCGGTCACAGCGAGCCGTTCGCTGGCAGGGAGCCGAATGTGTTCCTTGTCCGAGGTGGTGTTCAGAACTAACCACGTTCCCAGCGAGACACGATACACTGGCGTAACTCAGCGGGTCAAGCAGCATGAGAGCGAGGCCCAGCGCAAATTGGAGGAAAAGCACTTTCGCTTGGGCAGCGGTATGAATATTGACTTCTCTAACTTCAAGTAACCTTTGCTTTCCCCCCTCTCTTCATCCCTCCCCCATCTTAGTTCTCCGACGTCTGACTGTCCCCCTGGTTTTTTTTTATCCTTGTTTGCTTCGTTGTCAACTTCTCCCAACAATGATTTATTCTACATTTTCCTTGACCTCCATCTCTCTTGATATCTCGTTTTCACACCTTACACTTAATTATCTCTGTCTCCCTCTCCCCTGACTCTCGGTCTGAAGAAGGGTCTCGACTCGAAATGCCACCCATTCCTTCTATCCAGAGATGCTGCCTGTCCTGCTGAGTTGCTCCAGCATTTTGTGTCTTATCTTCAGGCAGCAACATCTCCAGATGGAAGGAATGGGTGATGTTTTGTGTCGAGACCCTTCTTCAGTCTTCACCCTTCTATCCAGAGATGCTGCCTGTCCTGCTGCGTTACTCCAGCATTTTGTGCCTATCTTCGGTTTAAACCAGCATCTGCAGTTCCTTCCTTCACATTCGTAGCTCAACAGTTTTCCTCGTCTTTTCTGCATCCAGATATAGTTGAGTCCATTTCAAAAGGCTGAGTAATTAGAACATAGAACATGCAAAGTACAGCACAGGAATGGGCCCTTCGGTAAAACAATGTCTGTGGCAAACATAATGCTAAGTTAAGTGCTAACATAATGCTAAGTTGGCTGAGGAAGGGTCTCGGCCCGAAACGTCACCCTTTCCTTTTCTCCAAAGATGCTGTCTGACCCGCTGAGTTACTCCAGCATTTTGTGTCTACCTTTGCTAAGTTCAACTAATCTCCTTTGTCCACATGAGATCTACATCCCTCTATGCACCTGCACATCCATGTGCCTATCTAAAAGCCTCTTAAACAACACTAGCATATCAGCCTCCACCACCACTGCTGGCAGCGCATTCCAAGCACCCAAACACCTGTGTCAAAAATACGTTCCATGCATTTTGAATGTTGCCCCCCTTTACCCTGAAGCTATGCCATGTAGTCTGACATTTCCACAAAGATCAGTCTGAAGAACGGTCTTGGCCCGAAACGTGCTCCCCGGATGCTCTTGTTTCCCCCCACACTCCAAAGGCGTGCAGTTTTGAAGGTTAATTGGCTTCAGTAAGATTGTAAATTGTCCCTCGTGTGTGTGTTTGTGTAGGATCGTTCTAGTGTCCATGCAAAGGAAATAGGCAACGTTTCGGGCTGAAACCCGAAGGGTTTCGGCCAGAAACGTTGCCTATTTCCTTCGCTCCATAGATGCTGCTGCACCCGCTGAGTTTCTCCAGCACTTTTGTCTACCTTCGATTTTCCAGCATCTGCAGTTCCTTCTTAAACTATTTCCACAAAGATGTTTTGTCATAATTGACCAGCGAGGGTGTGGTGTTTATTAGACAGTCTATGATTTGGTTAATGTTTGAGGCTTGGGTCATTGTCCTTGAGGAAGTTTGGTCTATGTAAACACCACTCTGTAAACAGCGCAGGTGACTTGGTATTGACTGAAAGATACAGCATGGAAACGGGCCCCCCCCGTCCCACCAAATCCATGCCGACCAACAATCATCCATTCTCACTAGTTCCATGTTTTCCCGTCCAATTTACAGAGGCCATTTATCCTCTGAACCTGCACGTTCTTGAGATGCGCGAGGAAAATGGAAAACCCTTAAGAAACACATATGGTCACAGGGAGAACGTGCAAACACTGCACAGACAGCACCTGAGGTCAGGGTCGAGCCCGGGTCTCTGGTGCTATAGAACAGCAGCTCTACCAGCAGCACCAATGTGTCTTCATTAAACTGATAGTCATTGCAAACCTGAGGGCTCTTGACTCCATGGCAACCCTCCTTTGAAAGGATATTCATAAATATTCCAGCAACTCTTGGTACTGACTCCCTGCAGGGCATTGTTCGGTGTGGTGATCAGTCAGGTGTATTAGTTGAACCCTGGGAGGAATGCACAATGCCGCACTGTGACTGGGAGGCAGGTGTTAATTCTATCGACACCAGAAACATAAATTGAGGTGTTCATTGTTCTCTTTGTGAAAATGGAACTATCAGAGGGTAGCGAACCTGTGGAATTCATTGCCACAGACGGCTGTGGAAGCCAAGTCATTGTGCATTTTTTTTAAAGAGGGGATTGATAGGTTCTTGATCAGTAAGGGTTTCAAAGGTTATGAGGAGAAGGCTGAGAGAATGGGGTTGAGAGGGAAAGATAGATCGATCGGCCATCATTGAATGGCAGAGTTGACTCGATGGGTCAAGCGGCTTAATTCTGCTCCTATGACTTACAAACCTATTTTGATGGTGCATGAATGGCCCATCTTGGAGCTGGTTCAGTCTGGTGATTGAGTTGGATTGTTCTTTACTCAATGGAGTTTAGATTAGTTTAGAGATACAGCATGGAAACAGGCCCTTCACCTCCCCGAATCCACAACGACCTTTGATCACCAATTCACACTAGTTCCATGTTGTCCACTTTCACTCTGCTACCTGTAATGACTTCCAAACACGTGTGGTCTTCACTACATGTTTTATTATAGACACTGGTATAAAACACACACTGTGCCCTAGCTGTCCGTGGTCTGTCACTGGAGATAGAGAGTGAGAGAGACGTGGGGAGGCTACAGTTATACAGAAGATAATGGGGAGTGGTTAGTAGTGGTGAGGTCACTATGTTAAAGGAGCATGCACTGATCAACACTACCCACACACTGGGAGCAATTTACAGAGGTCAATTAACCCATCTTGCCCCACCCACGTCTTTGGAAACCGGAGCACCCGAAGAAAACCCACGCAGTTGCAGGGAGAATGTGCAAACTTCACGCAGACAACACCCGAGGTCAGGATCGAACCCGGGTCACTGGTGCTGTGAGGCAGCAGCTGTGCCACTCTGCCACCCACAGTTGGGGAAAAAAACATGTTCTGAGGGATAGCGAGATGGGAAGAAAATGAGAAGATGCTTCCTATAACCATAGAGTTGAATTGAAGAAGAGTGTGGTTGGAGAAAGAAAGGTTGACCACTTTGGGTCAAGATGAGGGGCAAATTCATGTTGGGAAAGGGTGTAAACCTGCGTGCCAAAGAACTGTGCATTTTCGCACTGGGGTTTGATATATTTTTGCCTCATAGGTGAATAAAAGGATAAGAAGATCAGTGGGATTGTCTGCTGGAAGGATTTTCAATTATCTGGTTGGGGTGGAGAGCAGGATTGTGGAACTACACAGCCTATTCCTGCTTCTGCTCCCATTAGATTCATAATCCAAAGCAAACCTCTTTAAATTTTTAGTACAGAAATTTCGTCATTGGGTCGGAAATTGAGCGTACTATTCTTTTTGAAAATAATTTGGTTTATTGAAGAGCACTTTACAATGTTCTGAGATTGTAAAAGGTGCTGTGCAAACATAGGTCATTCTCCTTGATTTTAATCCTTGTGGAAACAGCTGCACCTGTAACATGGGACCAGCTGTTGTCAAATTGAGCATGAGGAGTTGGGAATGTTTTAGGAAATGGCAAACTAATGAACACGGGGAGATGATGAAGCTGTAGCGAATCTCCTAGTACTGGGCCATCGGCGAGACCAAACATAGACAGGGCGATTTTTTTTTTTTCCACCTTCGCTCAGTCTGCCTGGTCCTACCTGATCTCCCGGTTGCTAAACACTTTAATTCTCCTTCCCATTCCCACACTGACCTTTCTGTCCTCGGCCTCCTCCATTGTCCGAGTGAAGCTAAATGCATTTTGGAGGAACAGCATCTCATATTTAGCTTGGATTTACAACCAGTTGGTATGAAAATTGATTTCTCTAACTTCGAGTAACCCCGACATTCCCCCTCTTTCCATCCGTCCCCCGCCCAAGTCGCACCAGCCTCATTCCCACCCAACAAACAGCTAACAATGGACTGTGTCCTTTATCATTGTTAGTTTTATGCACATCTTTCATTCATTGTTCTATATCTCTCTACATCATCGTCTATGTCTCTTGTTTCCCTTTCCCGTGACTTTCAGTCTGAAGAAGGGTCCCAACTCAAAACGTCATCCATTCTTTCCTTCCAGAGATGCTGTCTGTCTGCTGCCTACCTGGGCTAATCCTATTTGCCTGAATTTGGCCCATATCCCTCTGAAAGTTTCCCCATCCAGGTACTTGAGTGAATATCTTTTTGAACATAATTGCTCGACTATTTCCACCAGCAGTTTGTTCCCACATGCACATTGTCCTCTGTGTGGAAAGGTTTGCCCCACAGGTCTCTTTTCAATCTTTCCCTCTCAGCTCAAGTCTAGTTTTAGTTTTAGTTAAAACCTTCTAGTTTTAGACTCTCCCACCTTTGGAAAAAGACTGTGACTGTTCACCTTATCTATGTCCATTGTGAATTTATATACATCTATATCATTATCCCTCTGTCTCCAACACTCCAGAGGAAAAAGAAGCGTCAACCTATCTAACCTCTCCTTATAACTCTAGGCTTCACATCTCAGTAAAATCCTTGTCAATGACCAATCATCATCCAAATCTACATCAAGCTAGACAAAACTGTGCAGTGCCCGAATGAGGGATTATTCAGGAGTAATCGGATTACGTGGTAGGCATTGATTCCAATGAGAACCGGTCTTCAGAATATCTGGTCTAACATTCATTGCAAGCAGTAATCGGTTTGAAATTAAATTGAAATTAAAGGATAAGGGGGAAATCTTTTAGGACCGAGATGAGGAAAACATTTTTCAAGCAGAGTGGTGAATCTCTGGAATTCTCTGCCACAGAAGGTAGTTGAGGCCAGTTCATTGGCTATATTTAAGAGGGAGTTAGATGTGGCCCTTGTGGCTAAAGGGATCAGGGGGTATGGAGAGAAGGCAGGTACAGGATACTGAGTTGGATGATCAGCCATGATCATATTGAATGGCGGTGCAGGCTCGAAGGGCCAAATGCCCTACTCCTGCACCTATTTTCTATGTTTCTATGTAAGCAAACAGCACTGTCTACAGATGGGAGGCTAGTGGCTGCTCAAGAAGTGTGGTCTACAAACTCCCATGAATGTGATAGCGTAGGTATTGGCATTCTTACGTTCTCATTAGATGTTAGAGGTATGTTCATTGACTTAAATAAAACATTTTCTACTTAAGTTGGTTTGCTTCCTTGTGGTATAGATCATGAAAGCTTCCAGACAAGACATATTGGCACATTTAGCATGTTTGGCCTGTCTATTAATTATTGGGATATTTGTGTATTCTGGGAATCGGCTCCCTCAACACCAGTTTTAGATGTCGGGTTTCTCTGACAAACCACCTACAGCATTTTCTTTGTGGTATATCTTTCCTTGGATGAAGAGACAAAACTCGATGCAATACTCCAGATGCAGTGTGACCAATGCCTCAAATAATAATAGTAAGACATCATTGCCCCTATATTCAAAGCACTTGCAAGTGATGCCAATATACAATTGGAGGAACAGCATCTCATATTTCGCTTGGCCAACTCACAGCCCAGTAGTATGAATATTGATTTCTCTCACTTCGGGTAGCCTCAGCATTCCCTTTCTCTCTATCCCTCTCCCACCCAAGTCGTACCAGCTTCTCATTTTCACCCTACAAACAGCCTACAATTTCCTTTATCATCATTATTTTGCATATCTTTCATTCATTGTTCTTTATCTCTCCACATCATCGTCTATATCTCTCGTTTCCCTTAGCCCTAACCAGTCTGAAGAAGGGTCTAGACCCGAAACGTCACCCATTCCTTCTCTCCAGAGATGCTGCCTGTCCCCGCTGAGTTACTCCAGCTTTTTGCGTTTATCTTTGGTTTAAACTAGCATCTGCAGTTCCTTCTTACCATTCCTCTTGACTGGTTGTTGTCCCTTCACATGTGTTTCCAAAGACCAATGGTCAATGCAGTGACACAGCTGGTGGGCCTGCTGCCTCACAGCACCAGAGACTGATTCGATCCTGACCTTTGGTGTTCCCTGTGTGGAGTTTGCACATTCTCCCTGTGACCACATGCATGCATTTCCTCCAAATGCGTCGATTCCACCCCACATCCCAAAGACTTCTCTAAGTGCACAGGAACACAGATCTTTATCATTAGAAAGGATGAAGGCAGCACATGTGGAACGCCACCACTTGCAAATTCCCGTCCAAGCTGCACATGTCATCATTTTTAATTCCTATTAATTTCTCCCACATTACTTGTTTACTAACAGTAATTTCCTTTTGCTTCTTTGTATAGACTCTTGGCCCGCGAGCATTTCTGGGAAGTTATTTGTTTCCTCTTCCGTGATAGCAGAACCAACCTATTTGTTTAACTGTTTGTCAATTCTTTGTTCCCCATTACAACTTCTCTTGTTTCATATCGTCTTTTAACATATTAATTACGTTTCTGTTCCTTGCATGTTCATTCCCACCCTTTCCGTCCCTCCCCCCCCCCCCTAGTTTCACTGTTCGCATCCCCTCGTTATTACCTTTTCCCCACAGCCCACAATGGACCATTGTGGGCTCCACCTTTCCTTGATCATCGGTGCTGGCTTTGATTTGTTTTTTTCATACCTTTCATCCATTTGTTCTTTCTACCTTTTCACATCTCTAGTTTCCCTCTCCCCGACTCTCAGACTGAAGAAGGGTCCTGACCCGAAACATTACTCATTAAAGAACACCCCTTGCAGGTTCTATTTCTCAATGTAATTGGGGAAGGATGAGAAAAATTGCTGCGTTTGACACTCAGAAGCTTCCTTGGCTTAAATGTCACTCATTAGCACCGTGTACCTCGATGATTACTTATGAATTAGCGGAAGCTTTGGTCGACCAAAGAAGAGATTCCATTAGATTAACAGATCAAAAGACTTGACACAGTTGAAGTGTTAAGTCAGGCTAGTGAAGCAGACAGCTTGCATCATTTTGATGTGTAAATCCAGAACAATACTGCCTCTTACTGATTGCACTGAATATTTACATCTCACTGGCTGTCTTCCTTCAGATCTCCGAAGAAGCAAATATTGTTAATTTGTTGTAATGGCCACATTCCCAATACCATCCAGTGGGAAAACCTAAGACTTTTGTGGCTGATTTCGTCTGAACCAAATGATTTCCCAACCTGGGAGCTTCAACGATTTAATTTGCACTCTGTTGTCCTGAGTGTATTGCCATCTTATCCTGCTCCAATCTGTCCCTTCATGTAAAATCCCTATCCCACATTCACAACCAGCCCCTTGGCATTATTGGGGAGGAAGGAGCTGCAGATGCTGGTTTGCACAAAAGATAGACACAAAATGTGTCTGGTGGGAACCTGGAATGCACTACTGGCTGGTGGTTCCATAGGGGACAGATAGAGGAACAAAGCACGCACGCAAGACTCTGAGGGAAATCCCAAGAATGGTACAAGTATTGTGCAGGGAGGAACTACCGATGATAGACACAAAATGCTGAAGCAACTCGGGTCAGTCAGCATCTCTGGAGATAAGGAATAGGTGATGTTTTGGGTAGCGATCCTTCTTCAGACTCCAGTCTTCTCCCGAGTAAAGTCTGAAGAAGGGTCTCGACCCAAAATGTCACCTATTCCTTTTCTCCAGCGATGCTGCCTGACCCGCTGAGTTGCACCAACATTTTGTGTCTATCCTTGGCATTACTGTCTTGTTAGCCTTGCCTAACACTTTCATCTCTCTGTGCAGCAGCATCTATGGAGCGAAGGAAATAGGCAAAGTTTCGGCCCGAAACGTTGCCTATTTCCTTTGCTCCATAGATGCTGCTGCACCCGCTGAGTTTCTCCAGCATTTTTGTGTACCTTCGATTTTCCAGCATCTGCAGTTCCTTCTTAAACACTTTCATCTGTCTGTCTTATTCTCTATCCATATTACCATTTCACCTCCAAACTCTACTTCCTCTGTGTTTTCTCCTGAAATGCCTTTGATTTTGTCTTTCAAAAACAAAGCATTTAGCTATCCATTTACACCAATGTTATTGCAGCTACTGATACCATCTCTTGATGTCTGGCTCCATTAAAAAGTACTGTTTTCACATAGTCTATGCCCCTAGCCCCTCAAGTGTTACATGTACATGACATCGATCTCCAGCAAGAAAATGCCTGATCATCCCTCATTAACCTTCAAAGTGACTATTACCATTACCAAATCTCCCACCAGCATCCCTTTATGGTAGGGAAGGTGAGGGTAGTTAGATCACAATAGACCAGAAATCTAGAAATGAGGAACTGCAGATGCTGGTTTACACGAAAGGACACACAGTGCTGGAGTAACTCAGCGGGCCAGGCAGCGTTTCAGGAGAACATAGACGTGTGATGTTTCGGGTCAGAGCCCTTCTTCAGATTGAGGAAAGGTCCTGACCCGGAACATTACCTATCCATGTTCTCCAGACATGCTGTCTGACCCTCTGATTTCCTCCATAGAAACATGGAAAGATAGAAAAATAGGTGCAGGAGTAGGCCATTCGGCCCTTTGAGCTAGCACCGCCATTCAATATAATCATGGCTGATCATCTAAAATCAGTACCCTGTTCCTGCTTTTCCCTCCATAACCCTTGATTTCTTTAGCCCTAACTCTCTTGAGCTAAATCTAACTCTCTTGAAAACATCCAGTGAATTGGCCACCACTGCCTTCTGTGGCAGAGAATTCCACAGATTCACAACTCTCTGGGTCCAGCACTTTGTGTCCTTTTGTTGACCAGAAATCTCACTGGACCAGCCGTTTAATTCTGTAACTATGGCATTGGTGTATTTTTGTGGCATGCACTGAGATACTGTGAAGAACTTTGTTTTGAACCGCTGCATCCACTGAGCATGAAATACCAAGTGGTATATTTGCCCCCATACAAACAGCACAGATCTCCACACCACAAACTAACCCCTTCCGACCCCAATGCAAATATTGAAAGCAATGCAAATAAGTTTTCAAAACAATGCTAATATACTGTGAAGGAAGGAACTGCAGATGCTGGTTTACACCAAAGATAGACTCACAATGCTGGAGTACCTCAGTGGGGCAGCATCCCTGGAGAGAAGGAATGAGTGATGTTTCGGGACGAGATCCTTCTTCAGACTGCCTGTCCCGCTGAGTTACTCCAGCAATTTGTGTCTATCTTCAATGGTAATATACTATTTGAAAGGAATCAAATTCAGTTTGAGCTTTGCCATTTGCAAGTATTTGCTGTAGTCATGGATAAAAACTATTAGATCCAAAAACCTATAGATTGAGACATTGTGAGGAGTTCTTGTAGGTGATGTTGGTCACTGGTGAGTTATATCCAGGTCTTGTGAGAGGCTACAGCAGAGGTGATATGAGGCACGAGACACTTGTGTTAGATCAAGACTAGAAAACCTTGTTCTTGAAAGTGTTTTAACAGGATTATTCGAAAGGGAGAAATATTTTTCGCCAGCCTTACTCTGTTCAAAGATTGGAAAATGAGATTAGATTTTTCTTGGTGTTGTATTTGAGGTCATCCTGCTGGTCTTGCTTTGATTTACGAGTTCTTTTTTCTATAAGTCCTATTCCAGCAAGCACAATCACCATTGCTGTTTGGAAAGAAAGTCGGATTTATTATGACTGCCGTGGCTCTGAGGAAGAGGGGCTGAGCCAACTCTGTCTACGTGCCTCTCTCAAGATATAGAAACAAGGAACTGCCGTTGCTGATGCTCCCAAAAAAAAAGACATAAAGTGCTGGAGTAACTTGGTGCGTCAGGCAGCATCCCAGGAGAACATGGATGGCTGGCATTTCAGGTCGGAACCCTTCTGCAGACTGGTTTTAGTTTTTAGTTTAGAAACATAGAAAATAGGTTCAGGAGTAGGCCATTCGGCCCTTCGAGCCTGCACCGCCATTCGATATGATCATGGCTGATCATCCAACTCGGTATCCCATCCCTGCCTTCTCTCCATACCCCCTGATCCCTTTAGCCACAAGGGCCACATCTAACTCCCTCTTAAATATAGCTTTAAGAGTTTATAGTTTAAGAGATACAGAGGGGAAACAGGCCCTTCGGCCCACCGAGCCCTCACCGAACACCTTCTTCCCTGCACATTAACACTATCCAACACACATGAGGGACAATTTATACATACACCAAGCCAATTAACCTACAAACCTGTACGTCTTTGGAGTGTGGGAGGAAACAGAAGATCTTGGAGAAAACCCACGCGGTCACGGGGAGAACGTACAAACTCCGTACAGACAGCACCCGTAGTCGGGATCGAACCCGGGTGTCTGGCGCTGTAAAGCAGCAACGCTATCGTTGCGCCACCATGCAGCCTATGATTGCGTGTAGGGGGTGGGGATGAAAGCTAGAATAGAGGATAGGCAGGATAAGGCATGGTAGGTAATAGGTGAAGAGTCACCTACCCATGTTATCTGGGGATGCTGCCTGACCTGCTCAGTTACTCCAGCACTTTGTGTCTTTTTTTTGGTGCCTCTCTCAACCTTGCTTTCAAGAAAAAAATGATCGTTATAAGCAGACAATGTGGGCTCTTTGTGAGAAGCTACGTGTGTGCTAATTGGCTGCCATGCTTTTTAAATTAGATGACTGACGATGTGTTACGGAGGCTTTATTGAAAATAAAAATCTTTGTAGGGACATGTAGAAAGTGCTGTTTTAATCTCCCCCTCTCCGGGCCCTTTTGCAGCTGCCCCCACCTCAATGCTACCTGTAAGTGGACATAATTCAGCCAAGCAGCATAAAAACAAGCAGGAGTAAATTTCCACGCCTGGTTTTAATCAAACAACAAGTCCAAAATCCATTAATAACAATTCTCCTGAGTCAGATAAAATTTTAGCCTCTAGGACTAGAGTGCACTGCTGTTTCCTCTCTGATAAAACACCACAAAAACGCACACTTTGTTGTGATTGAGCATGTCGGTGCCCAATTGCTGGAGGTCATAGCCCTCGGACGGCCGTCTTGGTGCTTTATATCTGCGGCGCTCCCATTACTTCACTGTTTATCAGCAGTAAACACTTTTAATTTGTGGCAGCCCCATTGCTTTGACTTTCTGAATTCACCACAGCGACTTGGATCGAAAATGAAGGAGGGGAACTGTGTGGCTGTGCTTTGTGAACACCACAGCAAGTGGGAAGGAAGAACCACGCAGGTCTTAACTCATTATTTTGCAAGGCCAGGTACAGGAGTGATGATGTCCACGTGATGGGAAAAAAAATAGAAACCTTCTATTATGAGGAAACTCAATCCATTCAGTCACATTTGTTAATAGAATAATCCCATCAGTTGTCTTGCCGACTAGACCAGTAGTTATTTTCCCTCATGTAGTTTGTTAGGTTCATCTTGAAGCTTATTTGTAGAGTAGAATGTTAGTTGAAGATAGGCACAAAATGCTGGAGTATTTTTCGAGACCCTTCTTCAGATGTCAGTAACTCAGTGGGAGAGGCAGCATCTCTGGAGAGACAGAATGGGTGACGTTTTGGGTCGAATAGATGCTGCCTGACTCACTGAGTTATTCGAGCATCTTGTGTCTATCTTCAGTTTAAACCAGCATCTGCAGTTCCTTCTTACACATAATGTAAGTTGACCTGGACTTGTAGCAACAAGGAGAATATCCTTGCTTTATTAAGTGTCTAGATAAAACTAAAGCTTAGTGTAGTTATGACTGGACTTTAATGTAACAAGGGCACAACTAACCTTTAACCTAATAGTTATACAAACCACAAACCTCTGTACATGAACTGTGTCCTTCAGGGCCTTTCCAGTTTCTTCCCTCCACAGTCCTGTTGTCAGTAACATAGAAACATAGACAATAGGTGCAGGAGTTGGCCCTTCGAGCCAGCACTGCCATTCGACATGATCATGGCTGATTATCCAAAATCAGTACCCTGTTCCTGCTTTCTCCCCATATCCCTTGATTTCGTTACCCCTCAGAGCTAAATCTAACTCTCTTGAAAACATCCAGTGAATTGGCCTCCACTGCCTTCTGTGGCAGAGAATTCCACAGATTCACAACGCTCTGGGTGAAAAGTACTTTTGCAGGCAGTGAGATCCAAATCGTTCTCGCTCTGCATTAATATATTTTTTTCCTCGTGTCACCTTCACATCTTCTGCCCAAACATTTAATCTGTGCCTCTCTGCTCCTTGGACCGTCTGCTAATGTGAACTGTCTTCTAAACCAGACATGACCTTTCACCGAACTGCTTTTATTTGTAGTTACTTCTTGCCCTTGTAGGGAGTAGGGGAGAGATGTGCCATCTTGGTGCCAAGTAATTGTCCTCGGTCTGGGCAACTTTCACAAATGGTAGAGAGGTGTCAACTGATCCTTTGACTCGATCACGAGATGGAGCCTCTGAGAATAGTAACCCATAATGAATGCTTGTGTTAAAGAGGCTGGAACTAATAATAATGAAACGTAAGATTTGTTGATGTCTGTTAGTGCTGCATGCATATGTGGATGTGTGATGTCAACCAGACTGCCTTCTGATTTCAATCCTGTACCTTTGGCTTTAGCTTGTCAGTATTTTGCCTATTTTCCATTAACAGCTGATTTGAGCCAAAAAAAAACTGATCATTGAAGAGAGATGAGTCTGAATTGTGGTGAAAGGGGATTCCCACGTTTGATTAGCTTGGTAGAAAGATGAGGGGGTTCATTGCTTGAGAATGACCAGAGTGGAGACATTAAAAGCCACAATATATTCCATCAAATCAGATCTAAATTTATTTAACCCGGAACGGTGGCGCAGCGGTAGAGTTGCTGCCTGACAGCGCCAGGGACCAGGGTTCGATCCTGACTACGGGCGCTTGTCTGTACGGAGTTTGTGCGTCCTCCCTGTGACCGCGTGTGTTTTCTCTGGGTGCTCCGGTTTCCACCCACATCCCAAAGACGTACAGGTTTGCAGGTTAATTGACTTCAGTAAAAGTGTAAAATTGTTCCTAGTGTGTAGGATAGTACCAATGTACGGGGTGATCACTGGTCGGTATGGACTCAGTGGGCTGAAGGGCACTGTTTCTGTGCTGCACCACTAAAGTGTAAAGGCCCTTCTGAGATATCTGGATTTACTTCTGGATTTCCCTCCTGGGATAAATAAAGTTCTATCGTATCATAAAGTCTACACCCAATATTGCAAATTAGTTTGAAACTACTAGGGTTCAATGTTAAGTTACAGAAATTGTATTTATTAGTTTTTGCTGTACATTATCTACATAATTATATATTTTGGATTGTGCATGAGAATTGGTCAAATATTGTGGAATCCAGATGTCAAATGTCACCCTCCATTGACAAAGGCGGCGTGAGGCTTGAGTTAACCAGTTGCCAAGGAAACGTCACCTATTTCCTTCGTTCCATAGATGCTGCTGCACCCGCTGAGTTTCTCCAGCATTTTTGTGTACCTTCGATCTTCCAGCATCTGCAGTTCCTTCTTGAACGCCAAGGAGATCATGATGGGCTCATGGTGCTAACTGTTGAAGTGCCATCATCTGATTTCTGCCTGGCAGCTGGGTCCAGTTTTATCCAGGAGTCTGGACAAGGGCACCTCCGGCTGGAATTGCTGGAGCCAGGAACTGTGTGCGTGCTTGCCGACCCAACCCAACCCAGTGGGAATTAGTGCTGGAAGCAGCACAAGAGACGGCAAAATCTTGAGCAGGAAACAAACTGCTGGAAGAACTCGGCTGGTTAAGCAATGTCTATGGATGGAGACAATATTTTGTATCAGGACCCTTCTGCAAGACTGGAATAAAGGGGAGATGGAGTCATAGTCATCCGGCGTGGAAACGGGCCCTTCGGCCCAACTTGCCCACACCGACCAACGTGTCCCATCTATGTTAGTTACACCGCCCTCTAAACCTGTCTTGGGTAGCCCGTATCCACATTGACCTTCAGCCTTGGTTACCATCTCCACCCGTCTTTCGTTGGCCAATTAACCCCTCCTTACCCAGATCCTTGCCAGCTTTTACCCCACCCCTTCCTCTCGCCTCTTTCTATCAGCTCTCCTCTACTCTCCAAAGAAGGGACCCGAAACATCATCAGTCCATTTTCCTCTATAGACGCCGCCTGACTTGCAGAGCTCCTCGTGTGGTTTGCATTTTAGTTCAGGAACTAGCGATGGCTGCCCTGCCTCCTCCTGTCCTCCCATCCAGGGAGCATCCGGCTGAGACTGAGATTTCCATCGTCACTAGTTTCTGCAACTGTTTTGTGGTTAAATGTGAACACTGCGGTTTTATAGTTGTAACCATAATGACTTGGTTTATTCAGAAGGGTAGGAAGCAGAATAAAGTTTCAGAATGGAGATAAGTGGAATTGAAACTGAAAGGCTTAAAATTAGAGAATTTGTAAGCCTTTACAAGGCTGGGAAGCACAGTGCTTTCAAATGCAGACCCAAATGGCAGGAGTATGGTGTGGAATGCCTGTGAGCATCAGGGTTTGAGATGAGGTGTCAAGGGACTGTTTAGGCGTGTACATCTTCAATCCTTCAAGGTATCAAGGTGGGGGAAATACAGGGGTAATATAAAGCCAAACGGGATATTGATCTAATGCGGAATATAAGAGCAGGAATGTTATGCTGGAACTGTGGATTTTGCAAGTGCAGGACGCCACATCATGGCAAAGATGTAGTTAGATCTGGTCGTGATGGAGACGATGCAGTGGAGATTCACGAGGATAACTTGCGTGGGCATGTTAGGCCAAAGGGCACGTTTCCACATTCCATAATTCTGTGACTATGACCCGACCACCAGGACTAGAACATTTAAGCTTTGAGGAAAGATTTGATATACAGGAACTGAGGTGAATAGCATTGAGGGGCTTGGATAAGGAATCAGAAAGGTCTATTTTCCTTGGCTGATGGTTAAATAACCAAGGGGCAGAGATCTAAACTACTTTAGAGGGAGGGGGGAGACAACAAGTTTTCCCTCAAGGGCTGGAATGGACATTCAGCTGGAGTTGGAGTTCAGTTTTGACTGAATGGAGTTCAGTTTTTACTTTATTTCTGCGTGTACTGAGCCACAGGGACAAGCTTTTGTTGCGTACTCTCCAGTCAGCAGAAAGGCAGGAATTTATTGAAGGGGTGAAAAAGGCACACGCTGTCACATTTAGTGCTTGGGAAACACGAGGCCTGTAGGCTACAAGACTGGAAGGTGGGGTCAGGCTGGGTCACTTGTTTTGCCAGCAGACTGGGTGAGTATTCACCCCTTGTTTAAAATTTCTGATTCACAAAGTGGACGGAATGGGGGAACAAGTGATTCTACACAGGTGATTCTATCCCGAGGTGGGTGGAGATAAATATATGCGGATGTTAACAACGTTGGAAAAAACTACCTGTCCAGCTTTGCATACCTTGACATTGTGAAGGGGGGCTTTATAAATGAAATAAAACTGGGAAAGTTGAAAATGTTAACAACTCGGACAGCCCCTGTGAAGTGAGTAACACTCGCTGTTTCGGGGTGATGACCTCTCATACGTTCTAACGACAGGTCCCCAGCTGCTAACGTTATCTGTTTCTCAACCTTCCGAGTGTTTCCAGCAGTCATTTTTAGTTTGAAATTTCTACCAGCTGTGGGTTCTCTTTGTTTGGTTTCACTTTGCAAATTTAAAATGGTTTCACTGTGGTAAAATACTCTGTACTGTTCCTTTCAGCAAGAACTAGGGTGGGACCCCAGACTGCCGATACACCCCGCTCTAGGCTGGGTTAAGGTAGCTGTTCCTGAACTGTGAATGGGTCACAAGGCCAACTTTGTACTGAGCTATAACATTGGATTCTGACCAGAAATGCCACCTGTCCATTCCCTCCCCAGATGCTGCCTGAACCAGTACGTTCCTCCAGCACTTTGTGTTTTACTATAATATCAGATCTTTGAATTAACACTGTGTGGCGAACTTTGTTTGTTACTAATGAGTGCATTGATCCCAAATTATTCCCAGCTTTAGAGAGGAATTTTCTTCTCCATCTCGCTTTGATTCAAAGCCAGTCTAAGAAGTAGGCACATTCTAGCCATTATCCCTGTGGGTTATGATCTGTCTTGTTGGTCTTGGCACTTTGAGGGATTGTACAAGGCTGGGAAATCAATTGAGGTTTTGTTGTTATTAGGCGAGGTGTTTCACCAAGTGCTCTGAACTTCACTACAGAGGATGCACATTTGTAATTACATCCTCTGGGCCAACTCCTTGTTTTTGGACTTGACCCTCAAAAGAGCAGAATTGAAAAAAATTCACAGAGCACGGAAACATGACCTTTGGCCAAACTTGCCCAGTGCCAATCAAGATGCCTCATCTACAGCCATCTAGTGCCACCTGCCTACGTTTGGTCTATATCTCTCTAAACCTCGCCTATCAATGTACCCGTCCAAATGTCTTTTTAAATGTTCTGTGGTTAAAGAACTAGAAACTGCCTAAACTATCTCCCTGTCCCTTAACTGTCCCTAAACTCTCAGGCAGCTCATTCCAATGGCCCTCAATATTATTCCTTCCTCCCTTGTGTTCTTTACTCTCACTTGCCCACCTTCAAACTTTCAGAAAGTTATGGTGGTGCAGCGGGTAGAGCTGCTGCCTCACACCAACAGAACCCTGGGCTTGACCCTGACCTCAACTGCTGTCTCTGTGGAGTTTTGCATGTTCTCCCTGTGACCATCAAAGTTTCATCTGGGTGCTCCGCTTTTCCTCCCACATCCCAAAGACAGGCGGGTTTATAGGTTAATTGACCTCTGTAAATTGTCCCAAGTGTGTAGGAAGTGGATGGGAAAAGTAGGCAACATGGGACTAGTGTAGTGATCGATGGTCAGCGTGGACTCAGTGAGTTGAAGGGCCTGTCTCCATGCTCTATCTCTAAATTAAAACTAAACTTGTTATGTTCCATCGACCCATTAACTCGGCTTGTACTCGCTAGAATTTAGGAGATTGAGGGGGGATCTTATAGAAACTTACAAAATTCTTAAGGGGTTGGACAGGCTAGATGCAGGAAGATTGTTCCCGATGTTGGGGAAGTCCAGGGCAAGGGGTCACAACTTAAGGATAGAGGGGAAATCCTTTAGGACCGAGATGAGAAAAACATTTTTCACACAGAGAGTGGTGAGTCTCTGGAACTCTCTGCCACAGAAGGTAGTTGAGGCCAGTTCATTAGCTATATTTAAGAGGGAGTTAGATGTGGCCCTTGTGGCTAAAGGGATCAGGGGGTATGGAGAGAGGCAGGTACGGGATACTGAGTTAGATGATCAGCCATGATCATATTGAATGGCGGTGCAGGCTCGAAGGGCCGAATGGCCTACTCCTGCACCTATTTTCTATGTTTCTATCTCCAGATTTATGGTGCCCATCTAACCTTCCAGACTCTTCCCTCTTCTCAAAGGGACAAAGTGCTGGAGTAACTCAGCAGGTCAGGCAGCATCTCTGGAGAACATGAATAGGTGACATTTTGTGTGGGGACCCTTCTTCAGACTCTCCCCTCGTCTCTTCCACCTTCATCACAAAGCCATAGACTGTCACTAGACAACTCAAGGCGACATTTTCCTCAGCAGGTGCAATTCTTGACCCTGTTACACTGAAACGTAAAGGTCTGCGTTCTTTATGATGGTGTGCCGGCTCATAGAATAATCCCAGACCATAATTTATTCTTCCCACCTGCCCATCAATTCCCTAAAGATCACACTACTCTCCTACACACTGGGAGCAATTTACAATGGCCAATTACACTACCAACCCACGAATCGCACTTTAATTTTTATTGCGGAAACATATCCATGTTCTCCAGGAATGTTGCCTGACCTGCTGAGTTACGCCAGCACTTTGTGTCTGAATTTCTATTGCTTTGTTTGATGAGTTGTGTCACTGCTTGTGGTATATCGGCCCAGGGCATTCTATGTAACACAACTGTTAACGCATAGGTATTTATTTCTGCTCATCAATATACAATTGCTGTGCATTAATACAGCTGGAGGCTGATTCATTCTTCTTGCAGATGCTAGTGTGAGTTAGAGGTCAACTTGGATTTCTTACTGTTTATCTTTTAATGAGCAACTTGGGATTTCCTGGCACACAGCTGTTTTTGCCTTGCTGGGTACTTTAAGTTTAAAGGGGAAAAATCGGATGTTGAGAACTTAATGAAGCAGCACGGCCCAATGTGGGGCCCAATGTGATGTGTGATTTGTAAAGAGTAAAATCAAGCTCAAAAATACACTGGTTGGCTTGAAGGGCTTGTGTCGAGAGGCTGTCGGAGATGTTTTCAAGGATTCCACGCACAGAATTGAATGGATGGGGCTGACTGAGGGAAATACGAAAACTCATGACTTCTCCTCGGTTTTCACAAGAATGTGGGAGTAGGAGGGGGGGAAAGGGTGAGGTTTGCATTTATATAGCAACTTGCTGCAGTATCTCCAATCTGCTATTGAAGTGAGAGCCAGTCTGAGCAACATAGGGTCATAGTGATATAGCATGGAAACAGGTCCTTCGCCCCAACTTGCTCACATCGATCAACATGTATCATCTACACTGGTCCCACCTGCCATCCTTGGGCCCATATCCCTCTAAACCTGTCCTATTCATCTACCTGTCCAAATGTTTCTTCAACGTGGCATCAGTACCTGCCTCAACTGCCTCCTCCGGCAGCTCGTTCCATACACCCACCACCCATTGCGTGAAAAAGTTACCCCTCGGGTTCCTATTGAATCTTTTTCCCCCCCTCACCTTAAACCTATGCTTGCTGGTTCTCGATTCCCCTACTCTGGGGAATGTGCGTCTACCCATCTGTTAATCTGCCCACTGCTTGGTCTTGGGGTTTGCACTATTTGTGATCTTGCGAAGAATAGTTCTTCCTAGCCTTGAGATTTGACCAAATATTTGACAACCAGTAAAGTGCTTTTCAAAATTCTGATAACATTGCAATGTAAACAAGGTTGGCACTCAGCAAATCCTGCAAACAGAAATGAGAAACCTGCAATGATGAAACACCTGATCACATTTCCCAGTGCAGCTGTTTGCACGTATCTACAGTTTATTAACCAAACTTCCTCTCCGCTATCTTGTTATAAATTCTTAGATCTACCTTTAGAATGGAAACTGTCCATACACCTGGTCATGTTATAATCAATCCTTTCTTCACACTGGAGATTCAGCACCACTGGCCTGAGGGTGGCATTAGTGAACATTTACAATTAAAATTTCCATTGAAAATGGGCACAAGATGTACTTTGCTCCAATTTATACATGTTAGGTGTGATACAAGTTTCTAGTCCTTGGGCACTATTTGTAGTATCAGCAAAGATCTGTATCTATAACTCAAATTTCACCGTACCTTAATTGGTACATGTGATGTGACAATTAAATTGAATCTTGAATCTTGTATCTATGTTTGAGCATTTCTGCTAGGTATTTGATATAATGTTTATATTCATATTGGGTATTTGATGTGTGTTACATTATTCTTTGTGTAAAGAAATACTAAAAAACTGTAGAAGACTTTCCAAAACCCTTGATTGAACTTGTCTCTGGGTTCCATTAATAACTGTCTGTTTCTTAAAGTCACTCTGGTTGAAATTGGTTTCTCCTCGATTAGTTTCCCATGGATATAATAACCACTCCAACTCGTTCTGAGTGATGGAACATTTCTACTCCACGAATCTTGTCCTAGTGTTATCTCCCGGATCTATGATGATTATTTTCTGAGATGGTTTACTGCCACTGCTACCGTGAATATCTTCGGTAGGGTTCATAGTAATCTTCGCATCTGTCACGAGCACAGATCATGATTCACTGCCATTGAATGGACAGTAAAATGGACAGATGCTGGAAATCTGAAATAAAACACCAAAGTTAGGTCTTTATTCTCTGGAGCGCAGAAGGTTAAGGGGGGACTTGATAGAGGTCTTCAAAATGATGAGAGGGATAGACAGAGTTGATGTGATCAAGCTTTTCCCTTTGAGAATAGGGACGATTCAAACAAGAGGACATGACTTCAGAATTAAGGGACAGAAGTTTAGGGGTAACATGAGGGGAACTTCTTTACTCAGAGAGTGGTAGCGGTGTGGAATGAGCTTCCAGTGGAAGTGGTGGCGGCAGGTTCGTTGGTATCATTTAAAAATAAATTGGATAGGCATATGGATGAGAAGGGAATGGAGGGTTATGGTACGAGTGCAGGCAGGTGGGACAATGGGAAAAAAGTTGTTCGGCACAGACTTGTAGGGCCGAGATGGCCTGTTTCCGTGCTGTAATTGTTATATGGTTATATGGTTAAAATAGGAAATGCTGGATAGACTCAGCATGTCAGGCAGCATAAGTCATAGGAGCAAAATTAGGCCATTTGATCATGTCTGATTTATCTTTCCCTCTCAACCCCATTCTCCTGCTGTCTCCCCATCACCTTTGACACCCTTACCAATCAAGGACCAATCAACCTCCACTTGAAAAATATCCAATGGCTTTGCCTCCACAACAACCCATGGCAATGTATTCCACAGATTCACCACCCTCTGATTAAAGAAATCTCTGGATAAACAAAAAAAAAGCATGCAGTACTGGAGTAACTCAGTGGGTCAGGCAGCATTTCTGGAGAACATGGATAGATGACGTTTCGGGTCGGGACCCTTCTTCACATGGCTAGGCCTGGTCTACTGTAATGTCATTGAAACAAATTAATTAGTTTTAAAAAGTAATTCCAGTTGTAGGAAACACACCAACCAATTGGTTTAGGGGCAATGAGTTCTGGTGATAAAAATCATGCCGGCAACCTCCTGGAGACGGTATCAAAGGTATTTTATTGGTCACATTCACATACACCTAGGTGTAGTGAAGTGAAATGCTTCTTGCCATTTTACAGCACATACAGTAACCATATCTAGTGTGTAGTTGAGGAAAAAGCCATGTACCAAACAACCAAGAGAATGGCCTAAACTTCAGATAGAGAAACTAAAATGAAATTGTAGATACTGGAGATCTGGAGCATTGTCGGAAATAATTAAATAGAGAGGGCATAGATTTAAGAAGAGATGGGCAACGTGTAAAGGGGATGTGTGGGGAATGATGTTTACAGAGAGGATGGGCAAGTACCTCAGACGCACTGCTGGGGCCTGTGGTGTTTCCTGTTGAATGCTCTATGATCTATCAGAAAAGAAAAACAGAATTTTCCAGCAAAGTATTTAACACCGTTCCGTTTGGTGGGCTGCTCTGGAAGGTTAGATTGCATATGATCCAAGAAAATATTGTTTATCAGACTGGAGGCCTGTAACTAGTGGGGGGGGGTCTCGGGGATCGGTGCTGGGCCCATTGTTTTTTGTAGTTTATGTCTACGACCTGGATGAGAGTGTAGAAATCGCAGTTGGTAAATTTGCAGACAACATTAAAGTTAGTGGTATTGTAGATGGTGAAGATGGCTATCAAAAATTATTGCCGAATCCTTATCAGTTGGGCAAGCAGACTGAGGAATGGCTAATGGAGTTTAATGCAGATATCTTGCCAGTATTCATGTCCAGGAATACTGTGGAAACTGGTCAAGGTGGCTTTAGAGACGTTTGAACTGTCAAGTGTGTTGCACACCATTGTACGGTACAAGAAGCTATTATTTGCTCCTGTATCTTCCTAATGATGCGAGTTGCTATTCCTCTGGGGCACTAGTCTCCATGGTAATGAATTGCAGGATCTCTAAAATGTGTTTTGAGTCATTGACAAATGCAGTACTTGCGGGATTGTTCATTAGGGGTCCAAATCTGTTTTTTTTTTAAATTGCAATAAAACATGATGAGTGACCGTGGGTGGTGGTGGTTTGGGGGGGGGGGGAGAGTGGAGATGCCATGTACGTGGTTGTTATTGGTTTATTATGTCACGTGTACCAAGATGCAGCAACAATCTTTGTTCAGCATCCTATCCAGACAGATCACAGTATGCAAGAGTCCTACCAACCCATACACGAGTATAATTGGCACTAGATGTGAAAATAAACTTAGTGTTTAGTGTTACAGTGACAGAGAGCAACAGTTGCAATGGGATAGATTAGATGATTAGGAATACATCCTTAGCATGACAGGTTTGTTCTGGAGTCTCCTAACAGTGGCGAAGAAGCTGTTCTTGAATCTGGTGGTACATCATTTTGCACCTTCTGCCTAATGGGTGAGGGGAGAAGTGAAGATGACTGGGGTGTGAATAGTAATTGATTCTGCTGTAATTGATTCACGATGGACTGGGTTACAGCCACAACTGTACAGTTTTTATGGCTTTGGGCAGAGCAGTTGCCATACCCAGCTGCGATGCAATCTGAAGGGATGTTATCTATGTTGCATCTGTAGAAATGGGTAAGTGTAAGAAGGAACTGCAGATGCTGGTTCAAATCGAAGATAGACACAAAAAGCTGGAGTAACTCAGCAGGGCAGGCAGCATCTCTGGGGAGAAGGAATGGGTAACTTTTTGGGCCGCGTCTGAAGAAGAATCTCGACCCGAAACGTCACCCAATCCTTTTCTCCAGAGATGCTGCCTGCCCTGCTGAGTTACACCAGCTTTTTGTGTAGCCATTGGAGACATGCCAGGTTTCCTTTGTCTTCTGATGAAGTAGAGGCGTTGGTGTGTGTTTTTAGTTGTATCATCAATGCGGTTGGACTAGGACTAATTGTTGGTGATATTTACTTGAAACTCTTGAGCATCTTCACGTTGGTACCATTGCTGACGACTGGGACGGGTATTCCACGATGCTTCCTGTTTAATGATCTGCTCCTTTGTTTTGCTGATATTGAAGAGAGAGGTTATTGTCCTGACATCATGCTAATAAGTTCCCTATCTGCTCCTTGTACTCTCTCTCATTGTTGTTCGTGTTTTGCCATCTACTAACTTGTAAATGGAGTTAATGCAGGATTTGGCTACACAATTTTAAGTTTGTGGGGAGTGTAGTAAGGGGCTTAGGACACAGCCTTGCGGGGGCACCAATGTTGAGAATTATCGGGGAAGATGTTTTGTTGCCAATCCTTGCTGATCGTGGTCTATGGGTCAGTAAGTAGAGGATCCACTCGCAACTGTCCTGGGTCTTTAGTCCAGGAGTTTGGAGATGGGTTTGGATTGAATTGAGGTATTGAGAGCAGAGCTAAAGTTGATAAATAGGAGTCTGCTATAGGTGACCTTGTTATCTCAATGTTCCAGTGCTGAGTGTAGGGCTAGGAAGATGGCAGGTGCTGTAGACCACTTGCGGTGGTGGGTGAATTGCTGTAGATCAAGGCTGCCTGGGAGGCTGGATTCGATGTGTGTTATGATCAGCCTCTTGAAGCACTTTGTGGTGGTAGATGTAAATGACACCGAACAGCAGTCATCAAGGCCCGCTACCTTGTTTTACTTTGGCACTGGGGCGATGGTGATCTTCTTGAAGCAGCGGGCACCATAGGTTGCATGTGGTGGTGCAAATTGAGCCCCCAACACTGACAGCTCAAAATGTTGTACCTTTCATTAAGCTTGACCGACGACTGCGTTTGCACACATCCTGCCTTGGGGAAGAAGAGCCATTTTCAATCAGATTTTACAATAGCACTCTGCTACCAATTGCAGCTGACTTGTATACACACAGCTACGAGCTTTCAATGACAGCTGATTGGTGCCTCGTTGCAGTGATGAATTGTTAACCAAGAACCTTTTACTTTTCTGTGGAATAGAAGCGACAACTGCGTTTCGTCGGCCGCGCCTCAGAGTCAAACGTAATTAGCTTCCTCTCCAGTTGCATGGATTTGGAGGCCAGTGTTCAGACAAGGAAACCAGCCACAGGTGGGGCTTGAAGGGGTGGCGTGCGAGGTAATGCGCTCTGTCTGTAGGGCGGCACGGTGGTGCAGCGATAGAGTTGCTGCCACACAGCGCCAGAGACTACTGGTACTGTCTGTATGGAGTTTGTACGTTCTCCCCATGACCTGCGTGGGTTTCCCCCCACATTCCAAAGACGTTCAGGTCTGTAGGTTAAATGGCTTGGTGAAATTGGAAATTGTCGTGTGTGCGCGTGTGGTCTGTCGACGGTGTGGGCCGAAGGGCGTGTCTTCGCACTATCTCTAAACAATAAAGTCATTTGACGTCAGTCACATGGCAGGGATTCTCATGAATTGATGAGCATCTTCGGTGTTCTCAAGAAGGCGAAGGGGCCTGTCCCACTTAGGCAATTGTTTCTGCGACTTGCCGGCATCGGTGAGACCTGTTTGGTGGTGAGTAGTTGCCCAAAGAGTCGTACCTTTTGCTGGTCGCCGCTGGATTGTCAACATGTTGAAAATATTCGGCAACCTGCTGCGACTACGACGGGTGCCGGCAAGTCGCCGAAAAAAATTGCGTAAGTGGGACAGGCCCTTAAGAACATCCTTGGAGCACTTCCTCAAGTCGCAAGAAGAGCCAAGCAGGAGCGGAGAGCTCGGAGTGGAACATCTGTTTTGGGAGTCTGGTGGTGATCATGCAACTGATGTGGTTTCTTTGGGAATGTTTCGTCTCTGCCTTGGGAGAGAAAATTAATGTTGGTTCACTTATCCCATCAATGGCTTTGACAGCGGCAGCATTGGTGTAATCCCTCCAATCTCTGAGGAGCTGTCCGCAGTCCCTTTTGCCTCTGCTGGACTGGGCAGGCGCGGTAGAGAGGTTGATAAAGTCCGTTATCATTGTCTTCCTTCACTGAGCAGAATAGAATCTGATCTATATTTTCCAAAGTCAAATTGTGGACTTTTTTATTATTGTGAACAGACAGGATTGGATCAGAGGGCAGATCATTAGAGGATCCTTGGTTTGCCTCTGAGAAGTCAAATATCGCCCTCAATGGCATCCCCTCCTTTTCCCCCACATTACCCCTCATCTCCTCTGAGACAGAGAAAGAATAAGATTCTGAAGAAGGGTCTCGACCCGAAACGTCACCAATTCCTTTTCTCCAGAGATGCTGCCTGACCCGCTGAGTTACTTCAGCATTTTGTGCCTATCTTCAGAAGAAACTCCCCCCACGTCCCTGCCTATCATCCCACCAACCACGATAGTCAATGGATCAGTAATTTCTGTCATATTCACCCAGACCTTCCCTCCCCTTAGGGTCCTTTCCTTCACGACACTGGGGCTGAACCTCCATCCCCACCAATTACCCCCCTCCCACCCTTCCCCAGGCCCTTTCCCAAGCAGCAACAAGTGAAGTGACACCTGCCCTTTCAGTCCGTTCTTTCCTGTCACACAACGAGCAAAACTTTAGTTTAGTGTAAGTTAGTTTATTGTCACATGTACTGCAGTACATTGAAAAGCTTTTGTTGCGTGCTGACCAACCAGTCAGCGGAAAGACAATACATGATTACAATCGAGCCGTCTACAGTGTACAGATACATGATAAAGGGAATAACATGAATAACGGCAAAGTCTGAGGGTCCCAAAATGAGGTAGCTAGTAGTTCAGGACTGGTACACAAAATTGCTGGGGAAACTCAGCGGGTGCAGCAGCATCTATGGAGCGAAGGAAATAGTCGCCTATTTCCTTCGCTCCATAGATGCTGCTGCACCCGCTGAGTTTCCCCAGCAATTTTGTGTACCTTCGATATTCCAGCATCTGCAGTTCCCTTTTGAACACAGTAGTTCAGGACTGCTCTCTAGTTGTTGGGAGGATGGTTCAGTTGCCTGATAATAGCTGGGAAACATCCTTCCAGGGGCATTGGATGTGCTTCTGTCAGTTCTTCTTCTTGCCGAGTCCACACACAAGATTTGAAGTTGTTCTGCCAGAGCAGAACGCACTTCTCGGCATCTGCATACAATGGTGTCTGTCTTGTGCTTCTTGTGCGTGGTGGTGGAAACATTGGTGGCAACAGGGCCGCGACGTGAACGCTCTTTCCTTGACCCCCTTCTGCCAGTTTATTGCATTGCTGTTGGTGCTCACAATCTCGTGCTCACTGCGTTGAAATAACCCGTTACCCATTGGGAGGCCGCTTTACAGAACGCTCGTGTTGTTCGCAAGCGTAACCCTGAGCATCCTGTCACTTTAATTCTCCACCCCTCCCTGACCTCTGTCTTTGACGTCCTCCACTGATGCCCGATGCAACCTCTGGTAACAACACCACCTCCAGGCACGCAAAACCTGTCAGGACTCGATGTTGAATTTACAACTTCGGATGACTAGCCTCAACTGTTTGAGCTCCCATATCTCAGGAAGGATGTGCTGGCTTTGGAGAGGTTCCAGAGGAAGTTAACAAGAATGATCTTGAGGATGATTGGGGGTTAATGTATGTGGAGCGTTTGGGCCAGTACCAGCTGGAGTTTAGAAGAATGAGGGGGTGGATCTCATTGAAACGTACAGGATGATGAAAGGTCGAGATAGAGTGGATGACGAAAGGATGTTTCCAATAGTGGGAGAGTCTAGAACCAGAGAGCCCACTTCAGAATAAAAGGACGTACCTTCAGAATTGAGATGAGGAGGAATTTCTGTACCCAAAGGATTTTGAATCTGTGGAATTTATTGGCCCAGACAGCTTGGAGGCTGTCACTGGGTAGTCTTCAAGCGGAGATTGATATGCTCTTAGTTTAGTTTAGAGGTACAGCGCAGAAACAGGCCCTTCGGCCCATCGAGTCTGCACCGACCAGCAATCCCCACACATTAACACCATCCTACACACATCAGGGACAATTTACATTCATACCAAGCCCATTAACCTACAAACCTGCACATCGTTGGAGTGTTGGAGGAAACCGACGTTCTGGTACAAAACCCATGCAGGTCACAGGGAGAAGGTACAAACTCCATACAGACAGCACCCTTGGTCAGGATCTAACCCTGGGCTGTGGCGCTGTAAGGCAGCACTACCGCTTGCCACCGTGTTTTTGATTAGTAAGGGGGTCAAAGGTTATGGGGAAAAGGCAGGAGAATGGGGTTGAGGGGGAAAAATTGGTCAACGATGTTTGAATGGCGGAGTAGACTTGATGGGCTGAATGGCCTAATTCTGCTCCTATGTCTTATGTTAGAACTGTCCAGTCACATGCTCTGCAATGCTCTCTGTTTCTCCTTTCACCTCCCCTTTATCTCTGCACTCAGCATCCGACTGCTTCATCCCCTCTCTAACTCCTTCATTGTGTTCACGACCCTCTTTCTCTCTTACGCAACATCAAGAGCAGTTGACTTGCCGATGGCCTTGACTTCCATCCGTGGGCATCTGTTCCCTTTCCACTTTCTGCAACTTGAAGTGAATCTGTTTTCTTACCTTTATAGTTCTGATGACAGATCATTAACCTAAAACATTCCCATTATATTTTGCATGCTGCTGCCGCGCCTCCTCAGTAACGCCAGCATTTTAAAAAAAATTGTTGTTTGGTTTAAGAATATTTAGTGTCAGTGTCTTCCCATATATTATTTCCTCGTGCAAGCCCATAATAACTTGGAGAGCTGGCTGCTCGTGCATATAAAAGTGCGGTTGTTATTCTTCAGCTCCTTGCCTCAGGTTGGGCTGACCTTGGTTTGGAGAATGATTGTGACAGGAGTTGAACGCTTTCCCATTCACGTAGTCACAGTGTGATGCAGCGCAGGAACCCCACGTGTCACGTGTGCCGAGCTACAGTGAAAAGTTTTTTTAAAAAGCCATGCCAACCTCACGCCTAACTGAGTGAGTCCCACTTGCCTATCCATGTACCTGCTCAAATGTCTCTTCAAATGTCCACATACTCTCGACGGTTCATTGCACCTCTGCAGGTAACGCATCTCTTTAGTGTAGAACCAGCATGTTACGCTACCTGTCCCCAGAGCAGTTTCAGCAAGAAAGGAGTTGTCACAATAAAATCGATGGTTAAGGCGTCAAAGACCCCATAAAGACCGTTCTTTTCTTTACAGTCGATGCTTTGCAGCCGATCTAAAGAGCCTGACTCACAGAAGGCAGTGTCTTCAGAAATGACAACCCGTTAGTTAACACTGTAGCTCACAATACTTTTAATGAACAGCCTGGATAGAGTGGATGTGGTTCCAGTGGGAGAGTCCAGGACCAGAGGCCATAGAAGAAAAGGATGACCAGAGACCAGAGAAGAAAAGGATCTAGTTTTAGAAAGGAGATGAGGAGGAATTTCTTTAGTCAGAGAGTGGTGAATCTGTGGAATTAATTTCCCCAGGCAGCTGTGGAGGCTTTTTACGGTGGAGATGGATAGATTCTTGATTAGTAAGGGTGCCAAGGATTATGGGGAGTAGGCAGGAGAACGGTGTTGAGAGGAGATGGTTGATCAACATGATTGAATGGTAGAGTAGACTTGATGGACAGAATGGCCTAATTCTGCTCCCATGACTAATGAACCTATGTGGGATGGGGATCCTGACAACAAGAAGCAGGGATTCCACTCTCGGTACATGGTCAAAATAGCAAATAGCTTTGATCTCCATAAGTGGTGTAGGCATTACGTTGATGAATAGGATCGGTCACATCTTGCCTGTTATTCTCCAAGGAATGTTCAGTAAAGCTCTTGGCACTTCATTCCCTGCCTCAGAACATGACATTTCCACTGAGTGTTTATCTGTCATAGTTTTGAATGAGTTAAATTGCTGCAATTTAATCATCGGCCTGGCATCTTGCTCGGGGGGGACAAAGTTCAAGCTGTTAGCGATAGAGAACTAGCCTGTGGAATTGCTCATTACCAGGCAATTGTTTTGTTTGCCTTTCAACACTTCAGTTTTATTTAATTCATGTCTAAGCCTGACCAAGGCTGGGTTGATGAAAAGCTGAACTGCGAGCAGATTGATTTGGGAATCTTATATAAACCAAGGTAAGCATCACTCGGCAATCTACTTCACAACACACGGCAGATGTGGGCCCACCTCTGGGTTCTTCCTGGTGTTCATTTTTCAATGGTGTAATTATGATTTTGCTGTAGTGGGCTCTTTTTTAAATATATTTCAAGGCCAGGCTGACTCGTGCAATCCCAACCCAGTGCCACCATCATGGCCAAGTTAAGTAATATAGAAAAAAATAAGGCGGTGCAGTGGTAGAGTTGCTGCCTTACAGCGCAAGAGACCCGGGTTCGATCCCGACTATGGGTGCTGTCTGTACGGAGTTTGTGCGTTCTCCCCATGACCTTTGTGAGTTTTCTCCGGTATCTCCGGGTTCCTCGCACACTCAAGGCACAAGATTGTAGGTTAATTAATAATAATAATAATAATAAATTTTATTTAATGGGCGCCTTTCAGACATCTCAAGGACACCTTACATAGTAATCGGAATAAAAACATATAATCGGAATAGAACAGGTAAAAAAGACATCACAGAGACACAAATTAAAAACAGAATTCAATCCAAAAACAGAAATCAAAAACACAGTGTAATTGGCTTGGTATAATTGTAAATTGTCCCTAGTATGTAGGATAGTGTAAATGTGTAGGGATCACTGGTCGGTGGGCCAAAGGGCCTGTTTCCACGCTGTATCTCTAAACTAAACTAAACATTTTTAACAACTCTGAACTTGAAGGGTACAAGATGGCACAAAAAATGTAGTGACTCTTGTGTACTGCCTTGGCGTAAATCACTATCTTACACCCTTGTTCGTAAGTATGATTGTGCCTGGGTATTGTAAGATTTTTACTGAACCGTATGCAAAAACAGGATTTCCCTGTACCCAGGTATATATGAAAGTAAAGTACCGTTGAACCATTGCTACTCTGTATGGCAAGTGAGCCATAGTCTTCCAGCCATATGTCCATTAATGATTGCAAGCGACATTCATTTGGTGACACTGGCTGATGCTGCAATGTATCAAAAGTCAAACTACATGCTGTCCACTGTTCTTAAAGCCATACATATGCACTGATATAATACATGCAGAATCTGCCATGAACTATCCACTTCGATGTTGTGAATATCTCGCTCTGTTTAATCCATTCATTTATCTTTACCTTCACCTCCCCCTACTTTCCCGACCCTCCATTCCGACAGAGCATCAGACTTAAAGAAGGGTTTCGGCCCGAAACGTTGCCTATTTCCTTCGCTCCATAGATGCTGCCTCACCCGTTGAGTTTCTCCAGCATTTTTGTCTACCTTCGATATTCCATCATCTGAAGTTCCTTCTTAAACATCAGACTTAAATGTTCACTCTCTTTCTCAGCTGATGCTGCCTGACCTGCTGGTGCTTTGTCCCCTCCCCGCCCCCCCTCCCACCTCCCCTTCTTCCTGGGTTTTGCCAACTCCCTCTAACACCACGTCCTCTGTTTAGCTACCTTTCTCTGCTGAAAGTTTCTCCTTGGTTGCTGCCTCAGTCCCTCCTACATTGGCTGCACTGGGAACTCTGATCTTCTATTAATCTGAAGACTAAATTTCCCACTTCCCAAATGTGCGTGGTCACTGAGCGAAGGCAATAAAGATTCTTCCAGTTTGCACAGCTGCTTGTCTTTGTCTTGGGGTGAGGAGGGAGGTGAGGTTAGAGTAGATAAGGGGAGCGGAAAAGTTGAGACTGGGTATGTCACGCCGGCAGTTAAATATAAAGAGGTCTAGAGAGGGTAGAAGGCCTTACTGGGGAGTTTTGAAAAAGGGTCTCACCCCGAAATGTCACACATTCCTTCTCTCCAGAGATGCTGCCTGTCCTGCTGAGTTACTCCAGCTTTTTGTGTCTATCTTCTTGTCTTGGGTCGGATTCTCTTCAGCTGAGGCTGTGCACAGTTTGAGTGCGTGTGAGCAAATGATCCTTTTCAACCCAAATTCATTGTTTCTCATTGTAAGATGGTGCTCTAAAGTTGCATTATACATTTCTGGCTCTGTGACTTTTTTTGCTAAGTTATACCCTCACCATGTTGGCCAATTTCCCTTGGATCAATAGTCCCTCTGTTCTACTCTGGGCTAATATCCAAATTATTTCTTTACATTGTGTTCCAAGTATCCAGCGTCTTCCTCTTTCTAAAATCTGACTCTCTGCCTCCCCCGACTGATGTTCGAGCAGTGTACATTTCCACCGATCAATGAAACCCAACTGTGTACTGAGCTGCTTGGCATCTCGATTGAACCTCTGCCCTTGGGCGTATAAACAACCAAGTGTTACAAGGTTACTTTGACATGGAGAACGTGCCATGCCAATCACAGGGGTTGGTAGGTCTTTGACTTGTGGTGGTCACCAGCATTTGGAAGCAATGGGAATACTTTATTGTCACATGTGACTAGGCACAGTGAGATTCTTTGCTTGCGGACCCAATGTACACAAATAGTAGCCACCTACGGCACTGACAAAGTTGCAAAACACGCTGGCTCCCCCTTTGTCCACCCACCCCATCCCCCTCCAACAGTTCCCCCATGCTGGGTCCCCATTGTCCTTTGTCCTCCCCCCTACTGTGCATTCTTCTCCCTCGCGGCGGCCCCCCCCCCCATGCCGGGTCTTCCATTGTTCTTCCCCCGCCTCCCTCATGGCATGCTCATCATCGACCCACGAGGCATCATAGTGAATGGCGGTGCTGTCTCAAAGGGCCGAATGGCCTACTCCTGCACCTGGTTTCTGTTTCTATGAATTGTTGTGCTCTGGATCTATCTGTGTGGTGGGAGTCACGCTATCAAAGGAAGCTTTGATTTTCTGATATGTGCTGAACTGACTGATTTGGAGTGATGAGCAGGTCATTCCTCAGTCCTGAGGCAGGGTCTTGACCCAAAACGTCAACCGACTCTTTGCCTCCGTGGCGGTTCCTGGGGAGTCAGCCACTTCCTGGTTCATCCCTCTCGGCACTTGTTGGACAGGTCCGGGGGCGGCTTCCAGCTACGAAGATAAGAGCAGGGATTTTTGGCGTGAGAACAGTCTTCAGTCTCTCACTGAAGCGGAGAGTAGTGTGCTGTGCTCATTAAAGCCTCCACAGAGTTTGCCGGGCTTCTCACCTTCATTCCGGGCTCTCTCACACACCTCCATAGATCTTACCTGACCTGCTGGGCTCCTCTGGTAGTTAGCTTTGTTTCATTGCTCAGTAACATGGAGAACAATCAGTTCAGCACACATCATAAAATCAAAGCTTCCTTTGATAGCGGGACTCCCACCCCTCTGATATATCAAGAGCACAACGATTCATAGACAATAGGTGCAGTAGGCCATTCGGCCCTTCGAGCCAACACACCGCCATTCACTATGATCATGGCTGATCATCCAAAATCAGTGCCCCGTTCCTGTTTTCTCCCCATATCCCTTGCTTTCATTAGCCCTAAGAGCTATATCCAACTCTCAAATTCTTATAAAGTCAGACAAGATATCTATTTACATAACCCTGGGAAGAACAAAAAGTGGTGAAAGTTGGTTTAACCTGGGGTTGAATAACACCACATGTTTTCAGGGGCCATCAAGAAACTGGTTTCCATGTTCTGGTAGGTTTATCCCTACTTTGGTTTAATAGGTTACAGGCCTACTTTGTCACTGGAAGAGACTTGTGGTCTGACCTTTGTAAGAGGTGGCTGTAAAGATTGCATCTGCTGCGTTACACACTGAGCGCAGGGAGAATTTGCAACACATGCACTACAACAATTTGTACGGGAGTTGGAGTTTATGGGGAGAAGGCAGAAGAATGGGGTTGAGAGGGAACGATAGGTCAGCCATGATTGAAATGGTGGAGTAGACTTACTCTAATTCTAATTCTGGCTTAATTCTGCTCCTCTCACTTCTGACCTGATGAAGCCAGTAGTGCCTGTGCCACACAGAACTCTGCGAACCTTCAAACTGAAATTCTCACTTGTGTGTCTTCCACAAACAGCAGTAAGATGATGAACATCGGGCATGATGTTATTTAAAACAAATTTTGAAGTAAGTTCTAGGCCTCGATAGTTGAAGCTCACCTTTTGACTCTCCATCTCCTCTTCAACGTCATCTCATCTGTCTCCTGTGAGCTTCCTTCAGATCAATGGAATGTTTCACTTGAGGCAAGAAGACAGACACAAAATGCTGGAGTAACTCAATGGGACAGGCAGCGTCTCTGGAGAGAAGGAATAGGTGACGTTTCAGGTCGAGACCCTTCTACAGAGGTCTCAACCCGAAAAGTCACCCATTTCTTCTCTCCAGAGATGCTGCCCGTTCCGCTGAGTTACTCCAGCTTTTTGTGTCTATCTTCGGTTTAAACCCAGCATCTGCAGTTCCTTCCTATACGTTTCACTTGAGGTATGGGGCCCTGGGGTGATGGTGTGACGGCATCTGGATTAGTTTGCCTTCAAGTGATCCTGAGGCATGGGTTATGCCGCAATCGCAGGGCAGATGGATTGCTTCTGGATCCTGATATGAGGAAAGGAAAACTAACCACATCCTCGGCCCTGGTGACGTGGAGAGGAATTGGCCCATCCGTCTCCTGATGGCCCAAAGCAGCAGCTGTGAATGTGACCCTCCGAACATTTTTTTCATCATTCTGATTTGTTATTAGATTGAGAGATCAGTTTGGAATTTTCAGCAATATGTAGGTTTCGAATTCCCATTTTACTTCCTCCCCATTTTTGTTTTAGTGTGCTCTTAACTATGCTGATGTATCCCAATGATTCATTCCCACTCGATTATACTCATTAATTAATTGTCAATTGCACCGAGGTACAGTGAAAAGCTTTCGTTGCGTGCTAACCAGTCATGGGAAAGACGATACATGTTTACAGTTGAGCCGTCCACAGTGTACAGATACATGATAAAGGGAACATTGTGAACCGTGTTTAGTGCACGATAAAGCCAGTATAGTCCAAGAAAAGGGAGACTGAGGGTCTCCAATGAGGTAGATAGTAGTTCAGGACTGCTCCTTTGAAACTGGCCCTTTCCTCCTTCCTCTCACACCTGACTCTTCCTGATCAATATGCCCTCACTTCTTACTCGTTGACCATTTCTCCCATTGTCCTCTGGTATGAATGATCACCTGGGTTAACTCCTCATTTAAGATCTATGTTGCGTTATTTAAAATCTCCCCAGGTGTGCAGGCTCCAGCCAAGAAAGGTATTTGGGGGTTTTTTCAATAAAGGTTCTTGAAGCGTTTGTGAAAGTGTCAGTTGGCAAACAAAAGCTAAAGTTTCTACTGCACCTCTTAAGCCAAGTTACTGTAATAAGTTCAAAAGTGCTGGAGCAACTCAGCAGATCAGGCAGCATCTCTGGGGAACATGGATAGGTGACGTTTCATGTTGTGACCCTTCTTCAAACTCCAACTCCTTTCTCACCAACTCGCAACTAGACTGTCTCATTGTCTGTTTGCATAACATGTGGGCTGATGCATATTGTAGACTAGTACACACATATCCATTCTTAATATAGAGACACAAGAGACTGCAGACTGTGCATCCTCTTCAAATACGTAATCATGGAACATGGACAACTCCAGGCCATAGAAATTGCAGACAGCCTGGGAACCTCTATGGCAGAAGGGCCTCATTTCGAGTTGAATTGAGGCCCTTTCGTCACCTATTTCTTTTCGTCACCTATTTCTTTTCTTGAATTTCTTTTCTCTGGCTTTTTGTGTCCACCTAACCACTATGGGGTGAAAAAGAGAGTTAAAAGTACGTTGCTTAGTTTCTGTTACAGTTATGTAAAATTATGAAAGGCTTGGATGAAATAAATGAAAGTTACTAACCAGGGGAGATGTGTTTTAAAATAATTTGTGCAGAGATTGGAGGAGCTTGGAAGAGAATTTATGCGTTTTTATTTCCCCACACCCCCTGTTTTCCACAACCCCTTGCCTTATCAACCCCAGAGATGGGGTGTCTGGAACTTGGTGAAAAATTGTTGCCGAAAGACCAGGTAACATGAACAATCTAGACATGAAAACTGCAGATTTACCATCTAACACACAGTGCTGGACCAATTCAGCAGGTCAGGCAGCATCTCTGGAGAACATGAATAGGTGACATTTTAGGTCGGGAACCTTCTTCTTCCTGAACAATCTAACTTGTTTTCCCCACTGATAATGGGTATGTAAATGTTTTGTATGAATCGACTCCTTGTGAAGCTTCTCTAGTTTTCAGCCTCTCTAAATAACCAGATCACCTTGAATTTCCGCGGATCAAATCTACTTTCTGCATGATCTTGGCAGGCCCATAGCTGGGCCCCGGGGAAACTCAATGTGAAGAATGCCTAATCATGATGTCAGTGGACTGAGTTATAAGGGACGACAGGAGAGCAGTTAACGTTGAACAAGGATGACTGCAAGGGAAGCTGTTGTCAGTGTCTATTAAATGATACAGTGAAGGGAAATGGAAAGTGTAGTTTCTCGGTAAACCCGATGGACGAGGGATCTGGGGTCCACGCAAATTCAGGACTAGTATCGGGGACAATCTCTTTAACTAATCAGCACTTGGAGACCTTCAGTGGACTTCAACAACTGATTGGATGTCATGGTGGTTCATGAAGAGGATGTTGGCTTCCTCTGTGTGAGTGGGTGAATCAAATGACTGGGGATCATTTTCTCTACGGCACAGTGGTGCAGCGGTAGAGTTGCTGCCTCGCTCCTGACTCCGGATCCTACCTGTACGGAGTTTGTCTGTTCTCCCCGTGACCACATGGGTTTCCTCTCGGTGCTCCGGTTTCCTCCCACATTCCAGAGACGGGCAGGTTAGTAGGTTAATTGGCTTCTGCAAATTGCTCCGTAGTGTGAAGGATGCATAAGTGGGATAACATAGAACTAGTATGCAAATCTTCTTCTTCTTCTTCTTTTGTGTGGCGTGCACAGCCTAAAGTTGTTGGACAACTTGTTCTATTTGATCTTCCGTTTGTGCACATCGAGTCGATTACATTAGTCGAAACAGGGCGGAACACGTGAAGGTTGCAATCTTCCACCCAAGTATGCGAATGGTCAGTGTGGACCCGCTGGTGAATGCCCTATTACCGAGCCATATCTCTAAACTAAACGTTGCTACCACTGTGCGACGTTTGAACCATTGAAGGCGCCACTTTTCCTGCGTCATTGGTGCTGGCTCTGATGTGTTCTGTACCCTTGTTTCCCTCTCCCCAAACTCTTGTCTGAAAAAGGGTCTGGACCTGTAACGTCACCTATTTCTTTTCTCCAGAGATTCCGCCTGACCCGCTGAGTTACTCCAGCATGTTGTATCCATTATCAGTGGAACAAGGAAGTTCCTCTGAGCCAGCATGAACACAATGGGCAAAATGGCCTGATCATAAGTGATAGGAGCAGAATTAGGCCATCAAGTGTACTATTCAAATATGGCCGATCTATCTTTGAATCAAGGATCTATCTATCTCTGCCTTAAAAATATCCATCGACTTGGATATTATTTCCACAGATTCACAACCCTCTGACTAAAGAAATTCCTCCTCATCTCCTTTCTAATGGAACGTTCTTGAATTCTGTGGCTATGACCTCTAGTTCTAGACTCTCCCAGGAATGGAAACATCCTCTCCACATCCACTCTATCCAAGCCTTTCACTGTTCCTGTGCATTCATGGTCCAATCTGTATGTCAGGGCTGCTGGGCACATCCACATCCTCACTCCATTGACATTCCACACAGCCCAGTGGAGTTAGTGTACAGCGGTGAAAGAATCAAGTGGGAAATGGATAAGCCCATGGTGTGCTCACAGCCCACAGTTGTGTTACTGTGAGGTGTGATGTGAGGACATTGTGGTGTACTGTGTGGGATGGCTTTATTGGCAGAAACATAGGTGCAGGAGTAGGCCCTTTGAGCCATCATTACAATCATGGCTGATCACCTAAAATCAGTATCCCGCTCCTGCTTTTTAACCATATCCCTTGATTCCTTTAGCACTAAGAGCTAAATCTAGGGCCAGCAGACCAGCGCCAACCATCAGCTGCAGTCATCATGTCCCCATAGGAAACTTCATCAGATAACACGAGGAAGTAGCTTAAACCATTGTTGTCTACATCATTTGTTTAAAAACATCTCAGTGAGAGTTTAGATGAAGGAAAGTGTACGGTTTCATTCATCTTGTAGAAACAAGGAACTGCAGAGGCTGGGTTACCGAGGCACAAAATACTGGAGTAACTCAGTGGGACAGGCAGCATCTCCAGACAGAAACAGGTGACGTTCTCAGACTTCTTATTCAGAAGTGTCCCAACCAGAAATATCACCTATCCATGTTGTCCAGGGCTGCTGTCTGTCTTTGGTGTAAACCAGCATCTGCAGTTCCTTCCTACACAACTAGTTGGTATCATGGGCAGACTTGTGTTTAATGTGAAGAAATGGGAGGTGGAGCATTTTGGTAAAAAATATTATGGAGAGGCAACACGTGTGGGTACTATTCAAAAAGCAGTATAGGAATAGAGGGAACTGGGGATGGATCTAGGGGCCCAATTCACTGAAAATGGCAGTGCAGATAGTAAAGCATTCACATTTGATAAAGATATAGAAACAGTGAAGTTATGCTGACTTGTATGACTGTGGCTGAGGGAGGAGCTGTGGCACCTTCATGCCCACGTTGGTTTTGCATACAGCCTTTCTCCACTGGCGACTCGCCAGCAGCCTCATGAGAAGGTCCAGCCACTGGAGCTCAATAACAACTCCAAGGTCAGGTGCACTATTGGCCTTATCTACACACGGGTTATGATTGGTGAGAATGTGGGGGAAAAGCAGCTTCTGGAATAAACGAGACACAAGGTGTCTGGCTCAGCTCAATGTCGTTTGTTCTTTGCTTCCTGTCGTGGGATTCAGTAGATCCTCCAACTCATTATAAAACACTGAGCCAATCGGTCTTGTGTTTAGTTCCGGTTGCGTCATCATTGGATGGATAAGGATCCTGTGATGAGGAACAAGGACAAACAAGGCAGGCCTGAACTATTTTCTTTTTCAAGAAGCGACGCCTGAGGGGGGATTTGATAGAAGTATAAAACATGATGAGTCTGGGCAGATGGTGGGAGGCTGTTCCCGTTGGCAGAGGGAGCATTGGCAAGAGGTTGCAGGTACGAAAATAAAAGTGAAGGGAATTGATAGCAACCCGAGGAAATGCGTTGCTGTACAGCTTGTGGTGGGGACCAGGAATGCACTGCTGGCTGGTGGCCTGATAGTGAACAGGTTGAGGAAGAAGACAAGCGCGCAAGACTATGGGGGGGAAAAAAGTGATGTGTAGGATGGAACTACAGATGCAAGTTTACACTGAAGATAGATACAAAATGCTGGAGTAACTCATCGGGTCAGGCAGCATCTCTGGAGAAAAGGAGTAGATCGAGACCCTTCTTCAGACTGAGAGTCAGGGTTTCTCTAATACCTCGGGGTATGAATATTGAATTCTCCAAAGTAGCCCTTACCTTCCCTCTCTTTCTGTCACATCCCCTCCCTCCCATAGTCGTCTTGCTCATTTCATTGTTCGTGTCCTTTTGTTATCACCTCTTCCACAGCCAACAATGGACCATTGTGGGCTCCACCTTTCCAGAGTCATCGGTACTGGCTCTTATTTCTTCTGTACCTTTAAATGCCTCTAGTTTCCCTCTCCCCGATTCAATCTGAAGAAGGGTCTAGACTCGAAACGTCACCTATTCCTTTTCTCCAGAGATGCTGCCTGGACCCGCTGAGTTACTCCAGCATTTTGTCTGTTATCAATGATACAAGTTAGTCCCTCTGGTAGAAAGCCAGCATGAACACAATGGGGTAAAATGGCCTGCTCTTGTGCATTCATTCAATGATTCTATGTCAGTATGTGTAAGATAAGAATTTTAAAAAGGACAGGAAGAGATGTCACCACCAGTTCCGCGCCGACCAGCGATCCCCGCACATTAACACTATCCTACACACACTAGGGACAATTTTTACATTTACCAAGCCAATTAGCCTACAAACCTATAAGTCTTTGGAGTGTGGGGAGAAACGTTGAAGATCTCTGAGAAAACCCACGCAGGTCACGGGGAGAACATACAAACTTCATACAGACAGCACCCGTAGTCGGGATTGAACTTGGCTCTCTGGCGCTGCAAGCGCTGTAAGTCAGCAACTCTACCGCTGCGCCCACCGTGACACTTTGGTGAACTTGGTCTTCAGTTCCTGTCTCAGCCACTGGGTGGAGATGAATCTGGAGCAGGCACGATATAATGTGCAGAAAACACCTTGCAGGAAGTGCATGGGAGTTGCATTTGTCAGCGATTGGCTTTTTGGTTTGAATGGTTGTTTTGAAAATTATTTTATAAATAATACAAACCATTGATATGTGTTCCCAGATTTATCTCGATGGGGCCCACGAATGTTTCTACCTGAGAGCAGTGCTTATCTATAGTAAGGAGGGGGATACGAGCCAAGGTTCCTCTCCTGATCTCGACACACAAAGCTTTGTGAACATGATGTGCGGCTTGACAGTGAAGCTCTCTGCAATCAGCCAGCTTGTGGCAAGGCTCAGATAGATGCCCATTCGGGAGGGAATGAATGATTAGCATCTAATGAGGAACAAGAGTTAACCCCTTGATTGTGTTGCACTATTCAGCTAGATCTCTGCTTATCTCGACATCATTTGCCTGCCTTGATATTTCTACTGCTACTCCAATTGCCACCGTGGAATTGCAAGAAAGAGAGTCCCTGGGTGCTGCTTGATGTAATCCCTCCAGGTGAGGTACGGACTCTGAGCAGTGTGACAGTGACGGTGGCTACAAGCAGGGAGCTTGTGGTAACTTGGGAGGGCAGCACAAGAATAATTTACTTCCTTCACTTTCCACAGTAAAACAATAAAAGGGGCACCTAAAAAAAGTGCAAACTGAAGGAAGAATTGGAAGTCAGTCCCCAAATGTACCTCAATCTATAGCCCAACGACCAAGGTTCTGGTTAGTCCCCACTGACCCATCGCCCAACAACCATCCTCCCCCAACCAGGCAGCATTTACCTGCCTCTACTAATTCACCATCTTCAAATCCCACCCTACTGTTTACCATGCTGCCATTTATTTGCAGTTACTTCCCAACAACAATCGTGCCTTCCAAAGTAAAGAGAGTATGATATTGAGCCGAGTGGGTGATCAAATGGAAGTGCTTGCAGTATTAAAAAGCAATTGATAGTGTAGATGATGCAGCATCTCAGTGTATCATATTGCGTTGAAATTGCACCTTTCGACCCACCTTGTCCGTGCCATCCATGCCATAGACTGATGCCAGTCTATGCTAATCCGATATCCCTGCCTTGACCCCGATCCCTCCATGCCTTCCCCATCTATCCTTAACAAATGCCTTTTAGACATTGAAGGGAAAAAGTCGTCTCCTGGTTGGAAAAAGGAACGGAATCTTAAAATGGGCCTTTTCGGGAGGGAAATGTGGGGAATATATTGCCCAGCAGAAGGATGGGGAAAGGGCCCTGAATGTCTGGAACAATTGTACTCTCCAGATTGAGCTCAATGTCCTTCAGTGACTGAGGGGGGTGGTGGAGGATGGTGCATTGCTCAGTCAAGGTGCTGGTGTGGCTATGTGGTGGACGGGAGTGGATTGGTAGCAATTGGTCCTGTTACTCCTCCCAGTATGGAGATTACTACATGTGTTGGAGGTCATGAGGGGAAGACAGGAGAATGGGGTTAGGAGGGAGAGATAGATCAGCCATGATTGAATGGTGGAGTGAACTTGGTGGGCAGAATGGCCTAATTCTACTCCTATCACTTATGACCTTATGAGATGCAGTGACGATGTGAAACATTTTGTTTCAATCAACCAAGAGGAGGCAACTCCTGTCCAACTCCAAACACTGACGTATCAAACTACTCCTCCTAATGGAAACACTCTTCTTCCTTTTACCGCTTATTTTCTTTACGTTCCTAAGATGGTCCCAGCTGAGGCAGTTCCCTGCGTGCCAGTCACAGAAGTGGATCTGCAATCACACGTTACAATCGCTCCACTCTTTTAAATCTCTCCTCCTGCAGCAACATTTCTTATTTTATTCACGTTATTCTCTTTATCGTGTATCTGTACACTGTGGAAAGCTCGGTTGTAATCGTGTACAGTCTTTCCGCTGACTGGTTAGCACGCAACAAAGTATTTTCACCTCGGTGCACGTGACAATAAACGAAACTTGAGCAGGAACCAACCTGAGGAGGTGCTGTTTCAAAGCTGGCTCCCATCCCTTCTGTTTGTGTAGAAAGATTGAAACATTAGAGATGGCATTACGTATGATATTATCATGCAATGTAAAGAGAAACGAGGGAGGGTGCAGTGGAGACTTAACCTAGAGTGGGGCACTGAGCTTCCAGCTGCTCGGTGTCGGGCAGGATTTTGGCCACCGTTCAAATTCCTGCTGACCACAGGACTGGTGTTTGGAACCGTCAGACAGCTCGTGGTCACTTTAACCAGTCGAATGCTTTCACTTTTCCTGTTCGTATAACTGTGCAAACAATCCAGTCTGTCCCACCCGACCTTCCTCTCCCCACACACTCTTCTCCCACCCTCTCCTATGGTGGTATCCATTGAGGAATGCCGGGGAACAATAGCAAGAAAGGAGTAAGTAATTAAACAGTAATTTACTAATTAACTTCAACCTAACTCGCATAAAATGGCTGCAGCCGAACAAAACTGTGTCCCGGTCAAGTCCCGCACAAAAATTAAATATCATATTTATATAATAGTATTCTAAATATAGACCTACCATCGACAGAGTTACTTAGAGAAGAGTGGAACGGGAACTAATGATAAAAATTACGAAGGTTACATGGGAAAAATACTTGATATATATTCACAAATGTTCAATTAATGTAAGACATAATCTAATTCAATTTAAAATTGTACATAGATTATATTATTCAAAAACAAGATTGAAAATTTTTTATCCAAATATATCCGCCACTTGTGATAAATGTCTAACCCAAACGGCAACTATAACACACTCCTTAGTTTCCTGCATAAAACTTTATAGATTTTGGAATGATATTTTTGAAATATTTACAAAATTATTCAAGGCAAGAATGGAACCTAATACTGAAATGATTATATTTGGCGTAATGGAAGATGGGAATAAATTGAACACATCTCAAAATCTATACTTTAACTATGGTTTAATAATAGCAAAAATAGTAATACTTAAATTCTGGAAGGGTACATCAATACCAACGCTTAAAATGTGGATTGCAAGTATGTTGGACACCGCTCATCTTGAGGAAATGCGATTCCTCCTAATGGATAAATCAGACCAATTCATAACGAGTTGGTCTCCATTCGTCGTTTTTTTCTGGAATCATATGGTGCAACACAATTGTAAAAAAGAACCGTTTCAGGACTGGACGAGGGTTGGTCAAGATTATAAATAATGATCTCCTTTTTTTTAATTTAATTTTCTTTTTTCTATTTTCTCTTTCTCAACTTTCTTCATTTACTCGTTTTCTTTCTTCACACACTATATATTTCACATCTTTCTATCCTTTACTATCTAACTTCTTTTTCTTATTCTAATCTTTTTTCAAGGTAACAAAAAAAAAAAAGAAGTTGTACATAAAATGTATTATGGAAATATATATTAGGCACTTTGGTGCCATATGACTGTACTTACTTCTAATAAAATAAAAATTAAAATTTTTTTTTTTTAAAAAGTCCCGCACAAGTCCTGTGTCACCGACCTCTGATTGGAAGGTGTTCCCAATCTACCCTATCTGAATTCCAATGAATTGTGGGGTTCATTGCCACAGAAGGCTGTGGAGGCCAATTCAATGGACATTTTTAAGGCAGAGATGGATACATTCTTGATCAGGTGAGGGTGTTAGGAGTTATGGGGAGCAGGCAGGAGAATGTGGTTGAGAGGGAAAGATAGATCAGCCACAATTGATTGGCAGAGTAGACTTGATGGGCCGAATGGCCTAATTCTGCTCCTATCGCTTATGAACTTGCCGCAAGTGCGCGTCCCTGACGTTCCTGGCTGGCAAAGGGTGCCAACGTGCATGCGTGCAAGTTAACGATTCAGTATCTTCCTCTACCAGTATTGCAGGCAGTGCAGTCCAGATCCTAACTGTTTAAAATGAGCCCTTCATGCCACTTTAGGAAAAACAAAAAATTCCACATGTTACAGAGTCTTCCAGCAGAAGCAGGTCCTTCAGCCCAACTTGTCATTGCTGAAGATAGACACAAAATGCTGGAGTAACTCAGCGGGACAGGCAGCAACTCTGGATGGAAGGAATATGTGACATTTTAGGTCGAGACCCTTCACTGCCACAGCTAAGGAAATCCCACGTACCAGCCTTTGGCCCATGTCCCTCTAAACCTATCCATGTACCTGTCCAAACGTCTTTTAATGTTATAACAAGGAACTGCAGATGCTGGTTTGTCAGAGAAAGACACAAAATGGATTGGGTTGGGACCGAAAGGGGAAGGGTCCCAACACAAAATGTCACCTATCCATGTTCTCTAGACCTGCGGAGTTATTCCAGAACATTGTATTCTTTAAATTTTGTTTAATTCTGTTACAAGTTTAATTATTCAATGCAAGTCCTCTGCTTGCGGTACTGCTAATGTTTCTTCCATCTATGCTGCATGCTTGCGATAAACCTTCCGTTGTAGCTGTGCATTACTCTACAAAATCTGCATCCATCTTGCTCATTAGAGAGTTGGGAATGTTTTGAAACAGGACGTGGAAGATCGAGAGGGAGAGATGCTGCCTGTCTCGCTGAGTTACTCCAGCGTTTTGTGTCTGCCTTCGATTTAAACCAGCATCTGCAGTTCTTTCCTACACCATGAAAGGAGTACTGACTAACAGTACCGCCAGAACTGTGGATAACAACCCATGGAGCACATTCACTGTGGCAAGTTGAGATTCCGAATGTGTTGCTTAAAACACCTCCACAGGGCTTTAGCTTGTACTTTTTACCCCCACAATGATTTCTGCATTGTAAAAGTTGGTGTCCTCTTAAAGCCTCCATCGTACAAACATTGCATCTTGCTTATTTTTCCAGTCTTCATCACTAAACCTTGCCCACTCTCCAGTGAATTAACACCAATTCACCAAGAAGAGCTTCTTCAATGCACGTGAAATATTTTTGATTTTTTTTTTTTTTTTTGCAGTTACGTTTCTGCTGTTGGTGTAGGTTAAGCTGCTTGGAACATGACTCCAAACATTAGGAAAAACACCAGTGTCTGAAAAAATCTGGAGCGTTGTTTTAAGAAATCATGTTTGTGTGAAAATGTTACCAGTCGCTTCTTGTGAAGGAGGAACAGCTGGTATAATTGTACCGCATGGGACAAAAATGTTCACTGATTAACATTGGAAATGGTGCCCAATGAGGATTCCTTTATGAGGGAGAGTTTTATTTATGTTAATTGGACATGTTCACACAGCCAAGGTGTTGCTTGAGATATGATTGCTGCTTTTGGGATTCTAAAGAGATTTGATAAGATTAATCAGTGATTGGAGCAGAATTTGGCCATTCGGCCCATCAAGTCTGCCATTCAATCATGGCTGATCTGTCTCTCCCTCTCAACCCCATTCTCCTGCCTTCGCTCCATGACCCCTGACACCCGTACTAATCAAGAACCTATCAATTCTCTGCCGTAAAAATATCCATTGACTTGGCCTCCACAGCCTTCTTTGGCAATAAATTCCACAGGTTCACCATCCTCTGACTAAAGAAATTCCTTCGCATCTTCTTCGTAAAGGTATGACCTTTTATCACTATGGTGATGAGATGGGTGAGAAGATGGATGATAAGATGGTAAAAATGATGCAGGATAAGCTACATTGGAACAGTAAAGCCAGAAGTAACATGTACTCGCAGGTTGGCAAACTCATGAAGGTGACTTGTGGTAACTTCTGCTGAGTTACTCCTTTTTGTGTCTATGGTTTAAACCATCATCTGCAGTTCCTTCCTACTCATTCTGGTAATATAATTTCTCTAAGAATGTTACCAACATATGGATCAGCATCTCACAACACTTTGAAAGTATCTGGGCAATCACTTGTATCATCAAGCCCTTCAAGGCTGTAGACCTGATAGTGCTGATAAGTGGAATCGGTTTAGATAGGTACTTGATAGTCAGCATGATCACAATGGGCTGAAGGGCCTGTTTCTGTGCTTATAACTCTCAGTCGTTGAACAAGCTAGCATCGATTCATTCAAATACAACTTGGTCGTGGCTTCCTTTCTGAGTGAGACACAATGTTGTTGTTGCCAGATTTCCAGGAAAATTTCACTTGGCTGCGATTGGCTATGATAAGCCAATGCATCATCTCAACTCCAAGGGCAGCTGAAGGTGAACTGTGATCTTATTTCTTCCAATTCTTGCTATTTCTTTGAAACACGATGAGGGCTGTTCATGGAATTTGGATCTCTGCAATGTGTCGAGCAACAGGAGATGCAAGATTACATTTCTGGCTGTGAGCTGCCAACTCCCTTTGACAGAAAGGGTTGAGGAGCTGAGGCTGCCGTACCATGGCTGGGGATTGAAGTGAAGTCCATGTGAATGATCTAGAACAGATTAGCCAGGTAGTTGAATGAGAGAGGGGCGACCGGGATATGGGAATGTATCAATCAGAAATCAATGTTCACCCGCTGGGCTAATCAGCTGTTTCTGGATTTTCTTTAGACTTTACTTTATACTTCAGAGATACAGGGTGAAAATGGGCCCTTCGGCCCACCCAGTCCGTGCCGACCAGCGATCGCCCCTTACATTATCTTATGCACTAGGGGCAATTTACAATTGATAGAAACCAATTAATTTACAAACCTGGCCATCTTGGAGTGTGGGATTTCCAGCCAGTGTACGTCCGATCTTTTACTTATCGTTGAGTTTGCTGCTGCTTCTTGCCCAGAAATCAAAACCATGTGATTTGAACGACCTTTTCCCACCCCGGTCTTCCTGATCCCATTGGGCAGAAAATCCGGAAACCTGAAAGCGCACACCACCAAACTATAACGCCACTTCCCCCTTTGTTATTTGGCTGCTGAACGGTCCTTCCATTTACCAGGGTGCGTTCTGATTCTCCTCTACCACATTGTGCTTTGTCTTTGGAACTGGTGCGTTATAATGCTGAGAACTACATTCTGCACTCTATCTTTCCCTATTGCTCCATCTATTGCACTTAAGTTTGGTTTGGCTTGTATGTTTGCATAAAAAATAAGTGAATTGGATAGCATGTAAAACTGTTTTTCATTGTACCTCGGTACACGTGACAATAAGAAACCTAAATCTTGATTCAATTATACTTTATGGTCAATGATTTAGTGATACTGTTCATTCAACTTTAACTTTCAAGATTCAACTTTACCTTGAGGAGGTTCTCAACTTTGCAGTGGTATATTTGTGTGTCTCTGTACCTTGTTCAACCTTAATGATTTTATGTCCCTTCCTGTCTTCAGGCCTTCTCAGTTCTGACAAAGGGTTGTTGCCCTGAAACATTGATATAATTTCTCTTTCCGTGAATATTGCCTGAATTGCTGAATGTTACCATCATTTTCTGTTTTTTATCTGTTCCTTCTTATACCTTCTCGAGTATAAGGGAGCACTATGTTTCTCCCTTGTCCCAATCTTATTTATATCTTGGTTCTATTCCACGTATATTCCTTTCTGCAGGGCAGTGAGCATCTCAAATATCACCTTCAAGCGGAATAACATATTAATTTTTCCTTATGGCGCTGGGTGAAGACCCTGTGATCAGTGGCTGACACCACCAGGTTTTCATTACACTCAAGATTGGTAATCAAGGGGGTCACCATGTTGAGATGGGTCAGACATATAGAGATCTCAACGAGGTCAATCTAAGCATCTTGCTTTGAAGTACTTCCAGATGTTGTATCCAATGGCTGGTTAACTTAAAAACCTGGTCAAATGAAAAGATTCTGAGTGATGGTACAGATTATTTTGTAGAAACGGTTGTGTTGTGTAGAGTCGCCTGTTCAGTTTCTGGTCAGACACCCAGTCCTCTTGCTGGTAGCAGTGCAGCCACTGCATTGGTTTAGACAAGTGGCTGCAGTGTTCAATTGGCTTCGGCCCTGGAACAGGAGAACAGCATCCTCAAGCCACAGACGGAAGAAGTTGGCTTGATCTTCCGATAGATTCCGTAGTTCCAGACACTTCTCAAATCTCATGCACCCTTGTGATTCAGAAGGAGAGTAATCACTAATTCATTATGATTGTGGGTGTATTCCCATTAATCCTATTCTCCCTACTTAATTTCCCCCCCATCCCCAGGATGGGAAACGGCCACGTTAGAGGGCGTAGCTATAAGGTGAGAGGGAGAAAATTTAATGAGGCAAGTTTTTATTTGAATGCAGAGAATAATGGAGGCTTGGAGCGCATTGCCAGGGGCGGTGGTGGAGGCAGATATGATAGTGGTGTTTAATGCCCCAGTCCCACTTCGGAAACCTGAACGGAAACCTCTGGAGACTTTGCGCCCCACCCAAGGTTTCCATGCGGTTCCCGGAGGTTGCAGGTGGTTGCCGGAGGTTGCAGGTAGGGAGACTGACAAAAACCACCGGGAACCGCACGGAAACCTTGGGTGGGGCGCAAAGTCTCCAGAGGTTTCCGTTCAGGTTTCCTAAGTGGGACAGGGGCATTAGAGGCATTTAATAGGCATGTGGAAGTGCAGGGAAAAGAGGGATATGGATCATGTACAGGCAGGTGAGATCAGTTTAACTTGACATCATGTTGGGCATAAGCATTGTGGGCCGAAGGGCCTGTTCCTGTGCTTTACTGTTTATCTTCTAACCAACTTCCTCTATGGCTTTCTGATCCACTTGACACCCACCTACACATGGGCTATTTAAGTGGCTAATTAACCTACTAATATACCATTTAGGGAGGGGGGGGAGAGAACCCACGTGGTCACAGGGAGAACATGCAAACCCGACACAGATGGTAGCCGAAGTCGAGGTTTAACTGCAAGCACTTAACCTGTGGGGTAGCCACTGTGCCACCGTGCTGCCCCTCATGTGGCCCAGGGCAGCATCTATCACGGCAAATCGCATCTCGTTGCCCCACCAATGCAACCTCCATAACGATTTATGTCGGCAGCAGCTCTCAGTACTGCGTGGTGGGGCAATCCATCATCCACAGAGCACACTGTGTCGGGCTTCCACTTGCTTCCTCCCCACTGTCTAATTCCAATCTGCCTTCTCTTCACGAGCAGCAGGTAGCATTAACCCCTTCCCTGATCCATAACAGCAGCAATACTCGAGTGAATCTGAGCTTTAACCCCTTTTCTCTGGATCCAATGTTGCTGCCAGCTGATAATTTTTTTATTGTCAGTAGCTGCTGACTGAATTACTCTGAGACTCTCGACTGATATGACACCACACTGGTCATTTATAGTAAGTGCCGGGTTAAGTGATAAATATTGGGCTGATTCAGAGAAAGGGGCCTTCCTTTGCCAGATGTGACTCTGTGTCCACTCTGTGCCCACAGAGATAGATAATAAATAATTAATTTAGGTGATCATTGTTAATAGACAATAGGTGCAGGAGTAGGCCCTTCGAGCCAGCACCGCCATTTAATGTGATCACGGCTGATCATCCCCAATCGGTACCCCGTTCCTGCTTTCTCCCCATATCCCCCGACTCCGCTATTTTTAAGAGCCCTATCTAGCTCTCTCTTGAAAGCATCCAGAGAACCTGCCTCCACTGCCCTCTGAGGCAGAGAATTCCACAGACTCACCACAGACTTATACCTTGTCATTGCATACAATTAATTAATGTAAGAGTCTAGGACGGTACTGCAGATGCTGGTTTAGACCGAAGATAGACACAGAATGCCGGAGTAGCTCGGCGGGACAGGCAGCATCTCTGGGGGAAAAGGAATGATAATAGACAACTAACAGATGTAAGAAATCTGAAAGAAAAAACAGAAACGGCTGCTAACGCTCGGAAGGTTGGCCAATGTCTGTGGAGAGAGAAACAGAATTATTATTACCATCAATGACCCTCGCCCTCACTGGGTCATTGTCCTGGAATATTAACTTCAGTTTTTAAGAAGGAACTGCAGATGCTGGAAAATCAAAGGTAGACAAAAGTGCTGGAGAAACTCAGCGGGTGCAGCAGCATCTATGGAGCGAAGGAAATAGGCAACGTTTCGGGCCGAAACCTTTCTGGAGGGTTTATTCAAGGTCAGTTTATTGTCACATGTACCAGTTAAGGTACAGTGAAACTTGAGGTACAGTGAAATGTATCATTATCTTAGTATAATTCTACGCATAGTGTGAACGGCCTATATAGAGCGGATGTGGCGATGATGTTTCTGCTAGTGGGAGAGTGTAAGACTAGAGGCCATAGCCACAGAATAAGAGGACAAAACTTTAGAAAGGAGGAGGAATGTCTTTAGTCAGAGGGTGGTGAATCTGTGGCATTAATTGCCGCAGAAGGCTGTGGAGCCCAAGAAATTTGATGTTTTTATGGTGGAGATTGATAGGTTCTTGATTAGTACGGGAGTCGGGGGTTATTGGGAGAAGATAGGAGAATGAAGACGAGAGGAAATGATCGATCAGCCATGATTGAATGGCAGTAGACATGATGGGCAGAATGGCAGAATTCTGCTCCTATAACTTATAGACATGAATTCTCCCAGAATTTTGTTTAAACTGCTTTTGTTTTATTCTCTGTCAAATTATTCTGCTTTGCTCTTCCCTCTGACCATGCAGGTGATGCTTTGCTTTGTACAGAAGCATTGGCAGTGTCCCGGCCCAAGTTAAGAGCCTCTCTCCCTAGTACACTCATCACTAGGGTGTGGGGAGCCAAGTGGTGGGTCTCAGCAAATCCACGGCACTCTGAGACGTACATGTTCTGTGGCATATATCTTCCAGTTGCTAAAATAGTTTGACCTGTACCTGCCTCAACCACCTCCTCTGTATGAAACGAGCTGCCAGAGGAGGTAGTTGAGGCAGGTACCATCGCAACGTTTAAAAAAACATTTAGACAGGTACATGAATAGGACGGGTTTAGAGGGATATGGGCCAAATGCAAGTCTAGTATAGATGGGACATGTTGGCCGGTGTGGACAAGTTGGGCCAAAGGTCCTGTTTCCATGCTGTAGAACTCTATGACCTAAAGCCATCATGAGCAACAATAGACCTAAAATGCTGGAGTAACTCAGTGGGACAGGCAGCATCTCTGGAGAGAAGGAATGGGTGACGTTTTGGGTCGAGACCCTTCATCATGAGCAATGCTGTTTAGAGAGATTTGGGGATAATTATTATTTCTCTTTTTATTTAAATATAAGTAAATCTAGGCTCCAGCATTGAAATGTTTCATTTGTCGATGAGCAATAACTAAATAATTTTGATGCACACAATGGCCCTTTAAATCTCAATCCTCCCCTTGGCTACTGTGTTGTTTTGACATCTGCCATTGATTTTGTATTCGTTCAGGGTGACTTGATTTCTCGGCTGAGCTAAAGCAAATACCCAAAGCCTGTCGGATGCTCCCGCTGCCTCTGTGGATCCAGCAGCTCCCTGTCTAGGCAGCTGAATAGTTTCCAGGCAGGGGTCGACTTGGGCCTGTGCAGATGGCGTTTCTGCTAAGCTGCTTCTGGCACATCATCAATTTGCCCCCCTTTGATCTCCCTTCCTTTTTATTGGGAGTTTTAAATGAATCGAAGGCACCTTTATTATCAGGAACTCGCCAGACCAAAGCCACCAAAGAACTTGTTCCAAGACTCTTGCACGCTTCCATCTTAGCTTGGTGAGGCACAGGGTTTAGGCGATAGTGTCGGTGGCTGTGAAGAATCCTGTTTATATTTAAATAAAACAGACTTGCAGCAAAATCAGTTAATAATAATAATAATAACTATATAACCATATAACAATTACAGCACGGAAACAGGCCATCTCGGCCCTACAAGTCCGTGCCGAACAACTTTTTTCCCTTAGTCCCACCTGCCTGCACTCATACCATAACCCTCCATTCCCTTCTCATCCATATGCCTATCCAATTTATTTTTAAATGATACCAACGAACCTGCCGCCACCACTTCCACTGGAAGCTCATTCCACAGCGCTACCACTCTCTGAGTAAAGAAGTTCCCCCTCATGTTACCCCTAAACTTCTGTCCCTTAATTCTGAAGTCATGTCCTCTTGTTTGAATCTTCCCTATTCTCTGTCTCAAATAAATATAATAAGATATTTATTTGTATAGCACATTTTAAAAACAACTCACGTTAGCCAAAGTGCTTTACATCAGTGCAGGTACTAATTTGCTACATACAGCGGTAGACCAGACCTAACAATACATACATAAACTGTTTACAGCGCCCCCTCAGAGCGGCTCAAAAACAGCAGGGAGTAGAAAAAGGTTTTGAGTCGTGACTTAAAGGAGTCGATGGTGGGGGCAGTTCTGATGAGGAGCAGGATGCTATTTCCACAGTCTAGGTGCTGCAACTGCAAAAGCGCGGTCACCCCTGAGCTTAAACCTAGACCACGGGATAGTCAGTAGCCCCAAGTCGGCCGACCTGTGGGTCCTGGAGGTAGAATGGTGGGTTAGAAGATTTTTGATATGGGGGGGGGGCAAGCCCGTTAAGGCCTTTGTATACGTATAGGAGGAGCTTGAAGTTGATTCTGTACCGCACAGGGAGCCAGTGGAGAGAGGCCAGGATCGGGATGATGTGGTCCCTTTTACGGATACCCATCAGAAGTCTTGCTGTGGCGTTTTGGACCAATTGCAGGCGGGACAGGGATGATTGGCTGATGCCAGTGTAGAGGGAGTTACAGTAGTCATGTCGGGAGAAGATGAATGCGTGGATGATTTTTTTAAAGGTCGTCGAATTTGAGGAGTGATTTGATTTTAGCTATGGTACGAAGCTGGAAGAAACCAGCATTTACCACAGAGTTGACTCGCTTGTCAAACTTTAATGCGGAATCAACTATCACCCCAAGGTTTTTGACGTGCGGTTTGACTAAGGAGGTTAGGCTTCCAGTTGATGCATTTATCATCAATGGCCAAGAGAGAATTCTATACACATGCCAAATGTTATTGAAAATCTATTTTCATTCCTGGTCGATAGTTTAGTTTAGAGATACAGTGCGGAAACAGGCCCTTCGGCCCACTGAGTGTGGCGACCAGCGATCCCCGCGCACTAACACTATCCTACACATACACACACACTAAGGACAATTTACAATTATACCAAGCCAATTAACCTACAAACCTGTGTGATTTTGGAGTGTGGGAGTTAACCGGAGCTCCCGGAGAAAACCCACGCAGGTCAGAACGTACAGAAGCCGTACAGACAGCAACCGTAGTCAGGATTGTACGTAGGTCCTGGTCGCTGTGCCTCTGTGCCGTGTCTTTATTTTGAGCTTGTGAATGGCCCCATGAAAAATGAGATCACCTGTAGAGTCCAGAGAGTTTATTTTTGTAAACCAGCATCTGCAGTTCCTTGGGCTTTCAGAGATGATAGGCCAATTGGCGTCATCTCTCCCCGTGGTGAAAGTCTCCATTTGCAGGGATAAATTTGACAAGGCTTTGCAATCTGTCCATTGCAAGTCTATCCTTCCTTCAATAGGGAGATCAGACTTGTATCCAATATCCCGAGTGGGGTCTCATTAGGACTGTATGATTGCTGCAAGACATCTTCACATGCGCACTTACTACAGGGGGCTCAGTGCTGAGCCTGGCTTTGTTCAATAATTGACCACGTTATAGTGAACCAGAGACCTTGAACTGCTGTCAGCTTTGGGCACCAGATCTTGGTATGGGCACATTGGCCTTTTTGGCGATTGAGATGGAATCGTGGATCATTCCCATGAGTGCAGAAAGACCTAGGCTGCCCCAGACAAGCCATGGCTGTCATACCTCACCAATTAAATAATGCCCAGAGTAGGGGAATTGAGAACCAGACGACAGGTTTAAGGTGAGGAGGGGAAAATGTATAAGAATCTGAGGAGTAACATTTTCATGCAAAGGGTGGTAGGTTTAGGGAACGAGCTACCAGATAATGTAGTTGAGGCAGGTACTATCGCATAGTTTAAGAAACATTTAGACAGGTATATGGAGAGGACAGGTTTCGAGGGATATGGACCAAATGCAGGTAGGTAGGACTAGTGTAGATGGGACATGTTGGCCGGTGTGGGCAAGTTGGGCCGGAGGTGGGGTTGCCAACTGTCCCATATTAGCCGGGACATCCCGTTTATTGGGCTAAATTGCTTTGTCCCGTAGCGGGACAATCAGCCCTTGTCCCGTATTTGACTGCTACTACACAGGATTGTCAGGTCGGAGCGCCGCGTCCGGCCCCGCCTCACCCGTCCCGACGTAGTGCAGCAGCAGCGCCTCGCCCATGGCCCCGTCGGTCGGCAGTCCAGCCAGCTGTCCGACCTTCGAACGTTCCCTTACCACCGAAACCATCACCCCTCCTTCTTATGGCCGATCATCGGTCCATGAGTTGGATGGGGTGCTGGACATTGGGCCCGGTCCCAGGCCAAAAGCTGGGCTTTGTGTGCATTCCAGCACCCGGGCCAACTTATCATTCACCCAACCATGGCCGAGCCAGTCAACGAATTGCCGTCCGGGATTTGTCCCTTATTCTGACCTTTTGTCCCTTATTTGGGAGTGTGAAAGTTGGCAACCCTAGCAGGAGGACCTGTTACCACACTGTAAAACTATGACTCTGACTCTATTTGACTTGCCAGAAGGCAGCGAGGCTGTGGGCAGAAATTGCGCAGCTGAGTGTGTAATTGAATGATTCAAATCAATATGCACTTTTGAACTTCTGTGCATTTACATGGCTTCAAATTGCAAAATACAGGGAGAGGGAAAGTTTGAGGGAAATTAGAGATTCTGTGCGGTCCATAATTTATCTCCTCCTCGCCCTCTACCCCCCCCCCTCCCCCCCCCCCCCCGAACCTCTCGCTCTGACATGGTAAACTATAATTGAATATCCTCGGGAGACTGGAGCCGATGATTGGTGGAAAGGATGACATTTTGACCTTCACCCTTTGACCTGAAGACTCCAATAATCTATACTTAACAATCGGCGGCAAAACACAGGCCTGTTAACCTTTTTGACTGGAATTTGCTTCAGGTACTTACTCTGAAAATGTGACACTGAAAATCATTGCAACAGGTTGTTAACTAAAAATTAATTGTTCCAGATTCAAGAACAGTTTCTTCCCAGCTGTTATCAAGCAATTGAATCACCCTACCACAACTAGAGAGCAGTCCTGAACTTCTATCTATCTCATTGGTAACCTTCGGACTGTCTTTGATCAGACTTTACTGGCTTTACCTTGCACTAAACTTCATTCCTTTTACACTGTAAATGGCTCAATTGTAATCATGTATTGTCTATCCATTGACTGGATAGCCCGCAACAAAATCTCTTCGCTGTACCTCGGTACACGTGACAATAAACTAAACTAAACAATTTTATTCAGTCATGCTCCGAGAGGAATAGTTGAACAACTAACGATGGAAGGTGATCCCATCTTGTCCATTACTTTGGACTAAACCTTGGGATGGCCACGTTGGATGAGTGGCCTTGAAGATGTAGTCTTTGATGAGATTCAATGGCAGGCAGCATAGAGGCGCAGCTAGTGGGAGTTGCTGCCTCACAGCTCAAGTGACCCCAATTCAATCCTGATCACGGGTGCTGTTTGTGTGGAGGTTGTCACTGGAAGGGTTTTCTCCGGATACTCTGTTTTCCTCTCACCTCCCAGAGATGTGAGTTGTCAGATCATTTGACCACTGTAAATTGCCCATCAAGGATTGGTGAGCAGTAGAGTGTGGAATGAAAGGATGGGAATTTGAAGAGAATAAAATGGCATTGGTGTAGGATTAGTAAAGCTGGGTACCTAATGGTCAGCATGCAATCGGCGGGATGAGATGGTGTTTCTGCGCTGTGTGACTATCTTAAATTATAGGAGCAGAATTAGGCCATTCAGCCCATCAAGTCTGGTCGGCCATTCAATCATTCCATCTCAACCCCATTCTCCTGCCTTCTTCCCATAACCCCTGACATCGTACTAATCAAGAATCTGTCAATCTCCACCTTCAAAATATCCATTGACTTGGCAAGTCAAGTTAGGAACGTTTTCATCAAAATCAGTGCAAGGCAGGGTCATTTAGTGCAAGGCAGGGTCATTTAGTGCACGGCAGGGTCATTTAGAGCAAGGCAGGTTCCCATTCTTTAACATTTCTCCAGGAATAGCAGCCCCTCATTTTTGTCGGTGCCTGCCTCACTTTGGACAGGCCGAAGTGCCTTGTAACTTGGGTTCCACCTTAAATGTGCTTAGTGCAACACCTGATATTGTGTGGGTCTCCTCCACGCCATCTGGTACCTGACATCACTCCTGTCCCGGGAGTCTGCAACCTTCCCTCCGGCCATGGCTGGAGTTTTTCACCTCCTATCCCATCCCAGTCCCGCTGCAGAATCAGTGCACAGGCTGATCAGAGCAGTAAACCTGTAGAGGCAAGGAACTGCAGATGCTGAGTTCAAAACAGTAGGCTGCAATCCGTCTTTCATTTAAAAAAAACAAAATCGGTAACTCGAAGAAAAATGCAACATAGATGGGATTTAATGAGATGATTTAAACATATTAGTTTATATCACATAGAAACATAGAAAATAGGTGCAGGAGTAGGCCATTCGGCCCTTCGAGCCTGCACCGCCATTCAATATGATCATGGCTGATCATCCAACTCAGTATCCTGTACCTGCCTTCTCTCCATACCCCCTGATCCCTTTAGCCACAAGGGCCACATCTAACTCCCTCTTAAATATAGCCAATGAACTGGCCTCAACTACCTTCTGCGGGAGAGAATTCCACAGATTCACCACTCTCTGTGTGAAAAAAGTTTTCCTCATCTCGGTCCTAAAAGATTTCCCCTTTATCCTTAAACTGTGACCCCTTGTTCTGGACTTCCCCAACATCGGGAACAATCTTCCTGCATCTAGCCTGTCCAACCCCATAAGAATTTTGTACGTTTCTATAAGATCCCCCCTCAATCTTCTAAATTCTAGCGAGTACAAGCCGAGTCTATCCAGTCACTGTCGTCCAGTTGAGTTTCACAGTCCATATAACTCGTTATCACCTAGCCCGCAGCCAACAATGGACCATTGTGGGCTCCACCTTTTCCTTGATCATTGTTGCTTTTTGCATATCTTTCATTCATTTGTCCTCTGTACCTTCTGTATCTCTCGTTTCCCTTTCCCCGACTCTCAGTCTGAGGAAGGGTCTCGACCCGAAACGTCACCTGTTCCTTTTCTCCAGTGATGCTGCCTGACCCACTGAGTTGCTCCAGCTTTTTGTGTCTTGTTGAAATGATCAGAAACACACATAGTGATTAGAATCCATAGTCTTTTATTCGCAACTCTGCAGAGGAAACACTCTGTGCTTTTATTTTCATGCATGCAGCTAGTCTAACTAGAGACTGGGAGAGAGAGAGAGAGAGACTCACTATCAAGCCTGTGGGTGGATCAGCAATATGAGTGACACAAGGAATGTGCAGCATGCATAATCTGTGTGGTAACATATATATAGTATAGACACACTAATCTACATCCTCCCTCTTAAAGAATTAAATGCAAATGTAAAACTACTGATTACTACAAAGAATTAAATGTATACTACTGATTATATAACGCACATATAGTATGGTCAATAAATTGGAGGAAGTTCAAACATAGCCCGGATACTTTACGGTGGGCTTTCAAACATGACCTACGTGAGTACGGTACAGTCCTGCATCTTCCCCCATCACCGGGGACACGATCGGTGGTGAAATAGGTGTCGGAGATTGAAACGGCATTCCCGGTGACGAAACTGGAGACTTTGGCACAGATGGAGGCGGTGTGGCCATCGGCGAAGTAACCGGATCAGAAACAGGTTGTCGTGCTGGTGCAGTCGGGCCGATGCCACTGTATGTGGATGGAAGTATACTTGTGCGGTCAGGGTAGTACGGAGGAGGTGGTGGCTCATTCACAGGCAGGATATGTTGCCTATTACGTCTGTAGGTGCCGCCATCCCACTTCTGACACCATGTTGAAATGATCAGACTCACACATAGTGATTAGAATCCATAGTCTTTTATTAGCAACTCTGGGGAGGAAACACTCGGTGCTTTCGTCTACACGCATGCAGCTAGTCTAACTAGAGAGAGAGAGACTCACTATCAAGCCTGTGGGCGGATCAGCAGTATGAGTGACATAAGGAATGTGCACCATGCATAATCTGTGTGCTAACACACATATATAGTATTGACACACTAATCCACATGTCTATCTTCCATTCCAACCCAAAACGTCATCTGCCTATTCCCTCCAGAAACGCTGCCAGAGTTTCTCCAGCCTTTTGGTTTTGGCTCAAATTGCAGTTTGTGGGAGGTTGCTGTGTCTAAATTTCTATCATGCTTCATTCATTGCAATAATCACTGCTCTTCAAAGGCATTGCATTGGCTATGTGGGTCAAAGCACCGTCGAACAAACATCTTATTTAGTTCTTCAGAGGGGCGGTGCTCAGCTGGTGTCTGGCCCCAGGCTTGGGTGGAGGAATAAAAATCTGTCTTAGTTCCTGCTTCTAACACTGTTGGGTAATTGTGGGCATGTACCACGAGCTAAGATATTAACCATCCTCCCAACAACTAGAGAACAGTCCTGAACTACTAGCTACCTCATTGGGGACCCTTGGACTATCTTTGATCGGAATTTACTGGACTTAATCTTGCACTAAATGTTATTCACATTATTCCCTTTATCATGTATCTGTACACTGTGGAAGGCTCGATGGTAATCATGTATTGTCTTTCGGCATGCAACAAAAGCTTTTCATTGTACCTCGGTACATGTGACAATAAACTGAACTCAAACTCTATCTCTAGTTTCCCTTTCCCCAGAGTCTGAAGAAGTGTCTCCTCTTAGGAGCAGATGCTGCGTTGATGGAGAAATTGAGAGTAGGGGTTAGCGTTGTCGCAGGGTACAAGGAAGTGTAGCCCAGGTAACTGTGGGAGTCTGTAGGCTTATAGAAGATGTCAGTCGAGAGTCTGTCCCCTGTGATGGAGTCAGAGAATTCAAGTGAGTGGTGTCATAGGTCCATCTGTTAGATGCCAGGCTTTGTCCTGCCACTCCTCTCTTCCAGCTGTTTTTCTGTAACCCCCCCCCCCCCCACCAAACACACAATCAGTCTGAAGAAGGGTCTTGACCCAAACCTTCACCAATTCCTGAGATGCTGCTTGACTCGATGAGTTACTCCAGCACTTTGTGTCCTTTTTTTTGTTGTAAACCAGCATCTGCAATTCCTTGCTTGTACCTTCTTGGTTTCACACGCAGTGTTACGTGTAAATGGAACCGGTTGACAACCCTGCATATATAACCTGCATTTAATAAGCATAATTAATGATGACTTGCTTTCAACATTAAATCTTCAGCCTGTATTTTGAGTGGAACTGGAGCCAGATAAAGGAGTCAACACAGCTAGCTCATTGTTTCTACAGCAACAGAACTTTTTTCATAATCACTGTGCACACTAGTGATAAATAGTTGGCAGTGTAGGTCATTCAAATGTTCGAAGTGCGCTGTCTGAACTGCTGACTGTTCCTTGCGTTACATCAGTGCTTTCAAATCAATGCTACAATTGATTCCCACCATTCGCACATGCATGGTACCGAATTGACTGGACTTGTAACTTTGGGTCTTTTGAAAAGATTTCCCTGTGTGGAAAAAAGTATATATTGTGAGTGCCAAAAAATGTGGATCCAAGGAGAATCTTAAAGGAGAAAGTTGTGGTTGCTGGACGTTTAGCTGGCTGGAATTGTGTGAGTGATAGTTGGTGCATGGTGAGACTGATCCCTTGAAGTGTACTACAGTTAATAGCCCTGTCCCACGGTGCGAGATCATTCCAAGAGTTCTCCCGAGTTTGCCCTGATTCGAACTCGGAGACTTACGGTAATGGCCACTCGTCAGTACTCGGGGCTCTCGTGGACATTTTTCATCATGTTGAAAAATCTTCACGAGTCTTCCCGTGCTTACCTGCCGTTAGCGAGTCTTCCCGAGTACCTGCCGTTAGCGCTAAGAGACGTCCCCGAACTCCGATGTACCCGCTACGTTCATTCTCCGTGCTTACCACGAGTTTGATTTTTTTTAAACTCGGGAGAGCTCTTGGAATGAACTCGCACCGTGGGACAGGGCTATAAGTTGACTGGAATTGTGCGAGTGATAGTTGGTGCATGGTAAGACTGATCCCTTGAAGTGTACTACAGTTAAGTTGACACTCAATGCTTACTCTTGGAAGCTCTACTGATAAGCCTGATTCATGCCTTGAGCACAAAGCTTCCAGTTTATATCTAACAATTAACGTTTTTCATTTGGAAAATGCCATTAGCTCAACCTTGCCACGATTGTGCTTCCAGATGATAGTACACACGCTAGCCCTTATTGGGAATGAAAGCCGAGAACACTATGAAACACTCAGCAGGTCAGGTGGCATCTGTGGAGAGAGAGAGAAAGAGAGACAGAATTAATGCTTCAGATCAACAATGCTGACAAAACTGGGAAACAGATGGCACAATGGGCTAAGTGTTCGGCTGGCAACCTGAAGGTGGCCGGTTCGAATCCTGCTTGGAGTGTGTACTGTCGTTGTGTCCTTGGGCAAGACACTTCACCTACCTTTGCCTGGGACTAGAGACAGAAATTAGCTACTGATTGGCTACAATCTCGCATATTTTTTTACATGCAAAATGTTCATTAATATGCACTGTCCCTATAAACAAAATTATTATATTATTATTATTATTATTATGTTTTGGAGAATGGGGGCAGGGGCGGTGGGTTCAAATAGGAAATTCTTGAGGATATCTTCCAGGAGAGAGTGAATGGTAGAGGAGATGGGTGAAAGGGGGTGGTCAGATCAAGGTGTATCTGAAAGAGCAATGACAAAGAGAATCAGCAATTCAAGTCTCGAATACCTGAAGAGAAGGGGAAAAGCAAACTGGAGCTTTGGAGTGGACTGCAATTGCTGGAGAGTGGAAGTTGTTGAACTTGTTTTGACTCCTGAAGATTGTGATGGGCCAAGTTGGAAGATGACGTGCTGCGTCTCGAGCTTGCCATGATTCATTGGGATAGTATTGGGGGCCACGAAGGCCAAGTCAAGGTGCGAGCATGAAGAAGGTCTTAGTGACTGTTCATCAATACATTTTTGTAAATGTTAGGCAGCAGTTGTTGAGTGACGTGCAGGTTCCTCATGAACATGTTGGGTGTGATCCTTCATTTTGATGCTCCTTCAGGGAGATGTATATTTTTTTAAATCTTGTCCAGAACTGATTTGTTTTTGGTCTTGCAACAGACCACATCTTAAACCAAACTAAACCCAAAGCAAACTCAGAATCATTCTTGACAGAGATGTGTTGCCACAAATACAAACAGAAAATGCTGAAATCACCCAACTAGTCAGAGGGGGTGAGCTGGCATTCAGGTCAAAGACTCTTTGTCGGTGTTGGAGAGAGTGATCAAGGAGGATGGGCCAATTGCAGGCAGGTAGGACCAGTGTCGATGGGACACATTGGCCAGTGTGGGCAAGTTGGGCCAAAGGGCCTGTTTCCACAAATGCTACCAGACCTGTCCTGTGTATCCAGCATTTTCTGTTTTTACTTTGTATTTCCAGCACCTGCAGTATTTTGACTTTAATTATTTCTATAATGAAACTTTCATCCAACCTTCCCTAATTCATCCATCCCATGGGATCCCTTTGGCTCATCTAATGTATGCAAAGACTTCTCAAAGGGCTGTTTGCTTCCATTACATTCTCTGCAATTTGGTCAGAGTTTGAATTTGTTCATTGAAGATAGACACAAAATGCTGGAGTAACTGGAGGAAGGGAATAGGAAACGTCACATATTTCTTTTCTCCAGTGATGCTGCCTGACCCACTGACTTCCTCAAGCATTTTGTGTCTCTCTTCGGTGTAAACCAGCATCTGCAGTTCCTCCGCACATGCTATGAACTTGTTAATTGCTAGTTCACATCCTTGTTGTAAGCTGAAACACCAGGTTAACTTCCTCAATGCAGGGCTCTGGTCTAGCTGCACCTTTTGCGCTGTTGCCATGGATGTTATGTTTGAGACAACTGTGGTGCAGCTGTTTCTCAGTTCCAGCCACTGGGATTCGATCCCGATCCTGTGTCGCTCTCTGCGTGGAGTTTCTCCATGTGCTCCGCCTGCCTGCTTCTATTGCAAAGAGGTGCTTGAGGATTAATTAGCTAGTGTAAACTACACCGAGCATCTAAAGAATTGAAAGGGCTTTGATGGGCATGTGTGAGAGAGAAAAGGTTGCTAGTGTGTTGAGGAATACAGAGAAAGGCAACTGGAATCGCACCCTCAGGAGAAGGCATGAACCGAGGGGACAAAATGGCTCCCTGGACAACCGGGGTAAGATTCTCAATTTTATTCTTTGTCCATGTTTAGACAACTGAGTTACTCCAGTTTTTTTCTGTTCATCTTCGGTTTAAACCACCATCTGCAGTTCCTTCCTGCATATTTAGACAGTTAGCGGTTTGGGGAAAAGTGGTGGAGTGGCAGATCGCCAACTCTGCTTCAGTGGCGAGAAGGAGTGGCCCCACCTCCAGCAGTGTCAATGACACCCCCATCATTCTGGCTTGCGTCAATTGGTTCAAACTGCTTTAAATGGGCAGGCTATTCTTGGGCAGTTGTACTTGGGGAGCTGGCAAGAGACTCGAGAGCTCCAAGAAGTTAAAGAAGACTCAGAAGAAGAATCCTGACTTGGAATTGTTTTTATTGTGCACAAGGTTAGAAATGTATTTATTTTCACGAGTCAAACGCGTCGCCCGTCCCAACTTGGGTTGTGCTTAAGACTGGACGTTTCGATGAGCGATGGTTGGGTCAGTTTCAGCCTCAGCTGTTGTGCTCAACTGTCTGGAAAGTAGAGGGTTAAGCTTTGTGACAAATGAATGCATGCACTAACGTACTGAGGAAAAGTGATCCTAAGCATATTCAAATCAGAATGTTTGCATATTGAAATCACAGTTAGTGCACGCACAGCCCTGCTGCACTGCAGTCACATTTCTATCGTCATAATGCTCCATAAAGCAGAATCAATCAAATGGTGTCGCTCTTTTCAATAAACACAGTTCTCCCATTTAATTTTTTCTTAACCCATTCTCCCGAGCATCAAAAGTAAGTTTGGAAGTATTCTAAATCTCACTGAAGTATTAAGTGATGGGGTGTGATAAGGTTCTACTATGCTTTTAAAGTAGAGAATTGATTATCCATTTGTCAAGGTCTTTTGCGTTCCTTAGGCTGGATTGTCTTTTGTTGTTCAATCCACTTCAACTCCACTTTCTTTTTAGACAGCTAATCTGTAGCAGTGCAGGCTCTGAACTCCCCTCGCCTCTTGATGCGCTGTGACACCATTCAGGCATGGTCTGTCTCTGCTTGCAAATTTAGTTTAGTTTTGAGATACGGAATGGAAACAGGCCCTTCGGCCTACCAGGTCCGTGCTGACCAGCGATCAGCCCATACACTAGCATTACCCTACGCACTGGGGATAATTTACAGAAGCCAATTAACCTACAAACCCGTACGTCTTTGGAGTGTGGGAGAAAACCGGAGCACCCGGAAAAAAACAACTAGGTCACAGGGAGAACGTGCAAACTCTGTACAGACAACACCCGTAACCAGGATCGAACCTGGGTCTCTGGCGTTGGAAGTCATCAACTCTACCACTGCGCCACTGCACTGCCCTACTAGTCTCTCCATGGTCTCCTTGTTTATTTACATTTGATCTCTTCCAAAATAAATGGGCAGTAAGCAAATTGACTCTTTGAATACTGGACTTTCTGCGCATTCTCCAACTTTAATCTTTTTCAAGTCCACCTCCCTTGGAGTGTTTGCAATGTTAAGGAAGCGGTGTTTACTCTGAAGTGGGGCCTCATTCAAATGCAAATGTGGATTCAAATGCCACCTCGCAATGGCACAATGCAGCAAAATCTGGGTCTGAAGAAGGGTCTCGACCCGAAACGTCATCCATTCCTTCTCTCCAGAGATGCTGCCTGTCCCGCTGAGTTACTCCAGCTTTTTGTGTCGAACTTCGGTGTTTAATTTAAGTTGCTTGAACGTTTAGAATCTAAATTTTCCAATCAATACCATCCAATATCCAGGTTAAGTGATTTTTTTAAATTGCATGGTTAATTGTCTGGGTTATTTCCTCCTCCAAAGCATTTTGACAAGCTTAAAATTTATTAACAACATCTGGAGTTTTAATTTCCCTGAAGATCCGCTGGATTATCTGGACCCTGTGCAACAGCCTCTAAAGTACATGTAGCTGCTTTTGAATCCAGATGTAACAAATTGGATTTCACGAATTAGTAAAATATGAGTAGCGGGCTTGTGGCCAGACTTGTCGCAACACTTGTAACTGCACAGCTTGTGCATATAAACTTTAACCTTTGCATATTGGCAAAACAAAACAAAAGAAAGTCCATGTGTTATTTGTTTGTTGTAACTACCTTTTTACTTTGCGTTCAATTTACTGTCACGTGTACCGAGGTACAGTGAAAAGCTTTAGTTGCATGCTAACCGGTCAGGGAAAGACAATACATGATTACTTTGGCCATGTGTAGGAAAAAACTGCAGATGCTGGTTTAAACCGAAGATAGACACAAAGAAGGGTCTCAACCTGAAATGTCACCCATTCCTTCTCTCCAGAGATGCTGCCTGTCCTGTTGAGTCACTCCAGCGCTTTGTGTCTATCTTCGATTACTTTGGCCATTACTGATAGATGTAAGAGTGATGTGCCATTACCTAAAATTTGTCTGTCCCCCCCCATACCAAGATGACTAAAAATTTGTTGTCATGGCAGCAGTAATTTAGACCAGGCCATCGAAGAAAATTTGGCATCAGTTGTGAAAGTGCAAATTGATGGTGGATAGCTTTGCAACGACCTTCTAATGTAATGCTTTCCAGGAGTAACAGGAAGCCTCCATAGACTAGAGATATCTTTGTGAATTACTTTGAGACTTACTTTAGTTGGACAAAATCTACAATGGCCAGATTTCACTGAGATCAGCAAGTACTGTTGGCTAATGTAACAACTTATTCCCTCTTCAGACACTGCCAATGAATCTTTCACAACCACCCCCCATGAGGAGTGTGGAGTTTCTGCTTGCTTCTCACTTATAGGACACAACCTCCAGCATTGCGCTTTGCATTCGGTACTACATTGGAGATTTAGCTTGCGTTTTCAGCTTCATTTCTGGGAGTGGGGCTTGTGTCACCGTTGTATCGGACTGGGGCCACGCTGTTCCCTAGAGATGAGACCAGCAATCATATCAGACAGAGCTAGAGATTTCCATCCTTGTTTTATCAAAAGATCAGGAGAAACTGCTGGATAATACCTCCGTGTGTCAGAGTCTGCTTCATTGGCAGAGGCTTAAAAATAGGATCTGTGTAACCAAAATGAGTAGTTTATTGTCACGTATACCTAGATGCTTTTGTTGCGTAAAGATATACATTGTGTGTCGGAGCAACTGCAGATGCTGGTCTACACCGAAGATAGACACAAAATGCAGGAGTCACTCAGCAGGTCAGGGAGCATCTCTGGAGAAAAGGAATAGGTGACGTTTCAGATCAAGACATTAGACAGATAAAGACATTTTTTGACCTCTTGAGAGCATTTGGCTTTAATAAACTGCATGTGTAGGAATGACCAAACATTGGTTTAAAGAGCAGACACTCCTGATCATTTGGGACCAATAGTTTAATTACATGTTTTAATCTGTCTCCAACACAAAATGTGGATTCAAATGCTGTGGTGTAAGAGATGTCACCTCGCAATGGTACAATGCACCAAAATCTGAGTCTGAAGAAGGGTCTCAACCCAAAACGTCACCCATTCCTTCTCTCCCGCTGAGTTACTCCAGCTTTTCGTGTCTATCATCCGTTAGCCTAGAGCGGCTGAATGTCCCTGTTCGCAATGGTTAACGGGCTGCTCTGGAGACTTCAGTTGTCAACTGGATGCAACCAAACATGGCTGGTGATGTGCAGCATGGCCTTCTGGTCAAGGCTAGGTCCAGGTCATCGGAATGGTCAATGACTTGGTCCAGTCAACCCTGTGTTGGTTTTCCAGGTCAGAGAAAAGCCTTGCGTTGTATTCGGTCAAGTGGGTTGGTCAGTGCTTGTGCTGAGGAGGTGATGGGGGCCATAAACTATGGTCGGGTAGGGTAGGGAGAGGATTGGAACATTAGTTTAGTTGGTGGGGGATGGAGGAGAAAATATCTGTCTCTTCATCGACACCACCAGATTTTTGCCAAAGTTGGGGATGATGTTGTGATGCGGTTGGTGCAGGAGATTAAAGTGGAGCAGTGCTTGTTGTTAGGGAGTTGGGAAATTGGCAGAGTGTTGTTCCAGAATAAATAGCCCCAGTCTGGCATTTTGTTGGGTGGACCTAGTTTTCCAGAAGTGGAAATCAACAAAAGCTGAGATGCTGGAAGTCATACAGTGTGGAGGCAGGTCCCTAGGCCCAACTTGCCCAAACCATCCCAACGTGTCCCATTTACACTAGCTCCACCTGCCTGCGTTTGGCCCATAACCCTCTAAACCTGCCTGTCCATATATCTAGAAATCTGGCATTTAAAAGTGAAAATGCTGGAAATACTCAGTGAGTCAGACAGCATCTGGGGAACGAGAAATGGTTAGTGCATCCTGGCATGGCCACGTTCAGGATAAAGTGGTGCAAATTCTTCAACAAAGCTTCAAATGATCACCGTTTGGGGTACGACTCTGTGTGACTCTGACCCAAAATTCCCAACCCTAAATTCCCAGTCAAGTTTCTAGATTGTTGGAAAACGATGTGAAAATCACCATTGTAGTATTTCGCTCCGGAATTCAATGCTGCCAGGGGTGGTGGGGGTGGGGGGGGGGTGCGAACAGCGGCAAAGGTGATCCAGGCAACTGCCGTTTGTGAGGCCCGGGACAATTCTTCAAAGATGTGCTTTTGGCAAAAAGAACATTTTGTACTTTGAAGATTTAAATGGCGATATAAAAACAGGACATTTTCAAAAACAGCTGCACTCATTTCCAGCTGTAGGCAAAGAATATAAGATCCAGGAACTGATAAACGCAAAATACCGAGACTGTCTTTGCTTTTAATTAGATCAGAGATTATGGACATTGCAGATATTGCCAGAATTTGCCGCGTATCCCTAATTACCCCTGAATTGAGGAGGCAGCTCAGAATTAGCAACGTGCTGAGTCAAACTAGCCAGTCTACCTGCAATGGCACACTTCCTCACCAGAACATGTTGGTGAACCAAATAGAGTTGTTATGTCAGTCCGGTAGTTTTAACCCCTCAGATGAGACAGACTATGTTTTTAATTGCAGATTTATTTATTTATCTGAATTTAATCGTAAATGTCATGAAGGAATTTTAATCTTGTGTCGGTAGATCAAAGGTCCAGAGGGCTATGGCTGCACATCCAGCAACTCAAGTGCCACATTACGGTATTCATTTGAGATGTGGACATCACTGCAGGGGCATGTATTGCCCCTGATAGACACAAAATTCTGGAGTAACTGAGCGGGTCAGGCAGCATCTCTGGTGAAAAGGAATAGGTGACGTTTCCGGTTGGACTCTGTCTGAAAGCAAAGTTCCGACCCGAAACGTCACCTAGTCCTTTTCTCCAGAGCTTCTGCCAGACCCGCTGAGTGACTCCAGTATTTTGTGTATATCTTTGATATGAACGAGCATCTGCAATTCCTTCCTACACATGTATTGCTCCTGAGATGGCAGTGGTGAAGATGTTGCCACGATGTTGTCCATTGGGAGGTTCAGGATTCGATATCTTTTTCAGTCATAGAAAGATGTAGCATGGAAAACGGACCCTTTGGTTTACCAAATCCATGCCAACCACAAAGCACACATTTTTATACAAATCCAGGCCCTATTAGTTTCATTCTTCCCCACATTCCCATCAACTGCCCCTCTCCCCATCATTCTCCGCAGATTTTACCACTCATCTACACGCCAAGGGGAATTCCCAGTGGCCAATTAACCTGCTAACCTGCATGCATTTGCAGCATGGGAGGAAAGCAGAGCAGGAGAAGCAGTTCAAACTCCACACAGGCAGCACCAGAGGTCAGGATTGATCCCGGGTTGCTGGAGCTGTGAGGCCGCAGCTGTACCACTGCACCATTGATGAAGAAGCGTTGATATATTTCCAGGTGTGCATGGTGTATGAGTTGAGGGAAATGTACCATTGGTGGTGTCCATCAGCACTTGCTGCCCTTGGTCTAAGTGGTGGTTGTTGCAGGATTGAGAGATGTTGAAGAATTGTTGCTGAGTTGTCACAATGCATGTTGTAGCTGGCTGACACTACAGTCACCCTGTGCCACAGGCAATGGAGTGAATAGTTGTAGTGCAGAATGAGACACCAGTCACTTTGTTTCCATCTGATAACTGCTGTGCTGTAAAGAACTATTAGAGCAGCACAGCGACACAGCTGATAGAGATGCTTCCTTGCAGCACCAGAGACCCGGGTTCAATCCTGACCTCGGGTGCTACTGCTGTGGAGTCCGCACGTTCTCCCTGTGATTGCCTGGGATTCCTCCGGATGCTGCAGTTTTCTCCCACACCCCCCTCCCTCCCCCTCCCGCCCCCGGCAAGACGTGCGGGTTTGTAGGTTAATTGGCCTCTGTAAAATTGCCCCAAATGTGCAGGGAATGGTATAACAGAACTAGTTTGCATGGGTAGACAAAATTGCTGGAGAAACTCAGCGGGTGAGGCAGCATCTATGAAGAGACGGAAATGGACGACGTTTTGGGTCGAGACCCTTCTTCAGACTGATGTGGGGTGGGGGGGGGGCCGGGGGCGGGAAGAAGAAAGGAAGAGGTGGATACAGTGGGCTGAGGGATAGCTGGGAAGGGGAGGAGAAAGCAGGGACTATCTGAAATTGGAGGTCAATGTTTATACCGCTGGGGTGCAAACTGCCCAAGCGAAATATGAGGTGCTGCTCCTCCAATTTACGGTGGGCCTCACTCTGGCCATGGAGGAGGCCCAGGACAAAAAGGTCGGATTCGGAATGGGAGTGGGGAGTTGAAGTGCTGTGCCACCGGGAGATCAGTTTGGTTATTGTGAACCGAGCGGAGGTGTTGGGTGAGCGATCGCTAAGCCTACACTTGGTCTCACCGATGTAGATCAGCTGATATCTAGAGCAGCGGATGCAATAGATGAGGTTGGAGGAGATGCAGATGAACCTCTGGAAAGACTGCTTGGGTCCTTGAATGGAGTCAAGGGGGGAAGGTAAAGCGACAAGTGTGATCAATTGTCGGCATGTACCCAGGGCCCAAGGGGCCTGTTTCCATGCTGTGTCTCTAAACTATGGACTAAATAATGTTTTTATTTACTGAGTTTAATTTATTGTTGTGGCAAGAAAAAAATGGTTGTGTATTGTCTAGAACACGCTGTGTGAAAGGGATGAGGAAGCGAGTTTGATGGAACTTTCCAAAGCCAATTGAATGTTTCTGGAAAATGGAACTAATTGGAAAACTCACATAGCAACCAAAAGTGCTGGAAATACCGAGCTGTCAAACAGCATGTGAAGGGAGAGAAAGAAACAGAACCTTTCTGGTTGATAAACCTTTTGTCGGCTTGAAATGTTGGCTTTCATTCTCTTTCCTCACAGGCAAGACTTTAGACTTTAGAGATACAGCATGGAAACTTGCCCTTCGACCCATCGAGTCCACGCCGATCACACTAGCATTATCTTACACAATGGGGACAATTTACAATTTTTACTCTGTACAGAAGGCACCCAGAGTAAGAATCGAACCCAGGCCTCTGGCACTGTAAGGCAGCAGCTCTACCTGCCGCCTCAAAGACCTGATGAGCTGTTTGTTTTCAGGGCAGACAAAAAATGCTGGAGAAACTCAGCGGGTGAGGCAGCATCTATGGAGAGAAGGAATAGGCGACCCTTCCCGAGGCATCACCTATTTCTTCTCCCCATAGATGCTGCCTCACCCGCTGAGTTTCTCCAGCATTTTTTGTCTCACTTTGATTTTTCCAGCATCTGCAGTTCGTTGTTAAACAGCTGTTTTCAGCATTTTCTGCTTCTCATCATCTGCTGTGTTTACGTATTTCATTTCAGTCGGGTAGATGGGCTGAATGGTCTCGTGCCTGGTGCCGTTCTGTGACCAGTGTTTAATCAGTAAACATTCCTTCAGCTCACTTTCTCTCCACTTTCACCTTCATGCGTAGCCGAGGTGGCGATGGTTTATCTGGTGTTTTTGCCCTGATCCAACAAAGGAACAAGGTGTGTGTACAGACACTGTGTGTTCTCCATCTTTGCAGATTACAATCTAAATGGCTGGCTTTGAATACACAGCACAGAATCAGATCCTTCAGCCTGATAAAAAATCTTTGCTTCACACTTGTCCTGTAGCACTAACAAGCTTTTCCCCTTTTCCTATCTCCATTGTGTGCGAGCATGTTTTCGTTCAGCAGCTACTTACAGCGTCTCATGATTCAATCTCTCTTCGACAAAGGTTCTGATGAGTGGATAGACACAAAATGCTGGAGTAACTCAGCGGGTCAGGCAGCATCCCTGGAGAAAAGGAGTAGGTGACGTTTCGGGTCAAGACCCTTCTGATGAGTTGCGTGTATTTGTCACGACCCGGTTCTGATGGCCCATAGCTTTGATCTCTTTCCCTGCATTTCCTATTTATTTCCACCCAGTCAAGTCCTGAATGGGAGACACAAAATGTTGGAGTAACTCACCGGGTCAGGCAGCATCTCTGGAGAAAAGGAACCCTCTCTATGGCGAACCATAGAACCCAATGGTTTGAATATTGAATTTTCATCTTTTGGGTAATGCATGCCCCTGGTGTTCTTTCATACACACTCCATCTGCCTATTTTTTTTTATTCATAGAATCATACAGCATGGAAACAGGCCCCTCGACCCAACCTGCCCCTGCCAACCAAGATGACCTATCCACCCCAGCCCCACCTGCCTGTGTTTGGCCCACATCTCTCTAAATCTTTCCTGTCCATGTACCTGACCAAATGTCTATTATTCTCCCTTTGTTAATTTCTCCCATTCCCCTCACCCCACTTGGTTCCCTCCCTCAACCGTCCCTTCCCCATCTGCTTCCACCCTCCATCCCACCGCTCACCCTCCTGCACCCCCACAATCTGGTGCCCTCTGTCCACCATCTTCTCCGCATCTTGTTCCACCTATTAGTTTCTATCACACTGCTCCCTTCCCCTACCTGGCTCCATCTGCCCATCATCCCCATCCCCAAGTCAGTGGATATTTTTAAGTCAGAGGTAGATCGGTAGATTCTTGATTAGTACAGACGTCAGAGGTTATGGGGAGAAGGCAGGAGAATGGAGTTGTGAGGGAGAGATAGTTCAGCCATGAATGAATGACAGAGTAGACTTGATGGGCCGAATGGCCTAATTCTACTCCTATCACTTATGACCCTATGAACATCTGACTTGCACGATTGGCCTGGATGCTGTGTCACCCACCGAGTTCTTCCAGCATTCTGTTTTTTGTGTGTGTTTTGGACTATATTATGTTGTTGAATTATTTTCAAAGGTGCAATTGATCTGAAACCCACCTCTGTCTTTGAACTGAAATGCAAAGCTTAATTTTGCAACCAGACCTCTTGCTGCCCTCAGTGAGTGGGGCTGGCAGGGGACCTTGGATTGGGTGTGTTTTATTGCTATACCGGATGCAAAATCAACTCCACATGGGCAAGGGAGCGTTCACTTTCATCGGCCACGCTCTGTGTAATTTGAAGTCCCCTCTCACAAGATATTGCCGAGAGCCGAAGTCCAGACACTGAAAGGGTTAAGGCAGTGCTTCCGCTTCACCTGGGGACTTGGTGAAAGTCAGATCTGACAGCTGATAAGCCCAACCACTCTGACTGCAGGAGGGAATACGAAGCTCTATAGGAATGTCTTAACAAGCTCCTCCCTCCCTAATGCTGCTGGTTTAACAAAAAGCATCAACAAATTTGAGAAGTAACTAAAGACTTCTGACAAACAAGTTTGGTGTGTTTGTATCTGAACAGGATATTTACTTTTCTGAGTCCTCCATAGCTGCCCATGTGGGAGTTCATGAACAAAGAAGTTCGTTCCTCATTAACCTTTGTGTTTTAACCAATCGCTCATTTCTTCGTTCCATATCACAAAATACTGTGATATTGTGAAAGACTGTGAAAGGAATTTAAATGACTGCTGCTTCCGGCACGAAGAGGTGTTTTACTCGAACTTGTTGCCACTGAGAACAACGTGTTGCATTACAAAGGAAAGGGGAGTCTGGCAGTGGCAGCAGCACCGGGAACGAATCTGTGGCAATTCCAGTGTTTATGTTTGAACGGATTTGGGTTTTCTCAGGTGTGGTGTGACGGGCCAGTTTCTGCAGCGGGGGAGCTAACTTGCCTAAACTCCCTGGGGCTGCTGTGGATTTCACCAGATCTGAGACCGACATCATATGGCGGGTCTTTGGGGTCTGACTGAGAAATATGGAAGCACTCAGAGAATCTGTTCTCCATTTGGCCCTTCAGATGTCAACGTACAAGCGAGCCACCTTTGACGAGGATGACCTGATCGACTCCACTGTTGATGAAGTGTACCCAGAAGGCGCGCAGGTGTGTTGAATGCTTAGCCTATGTGAAATAGCACTGCATGTTTTACCCTTATTAACGGCTATCGCAAAATCCCCTCCCACGTCTTAAGCACTGGATTGTTTCCATTCAGAGTGCGACTCTTACTGTCATTTTTAGGAAATGTATATGCACACTAAGCTAGGAAATCCAGTAAGTCGTGATTTGCCTTGGTTAAATTTCCATCGAGCATCGTGGAATCTTGTTCCCTTTCCTTAGCATCTCGTTACATTCGTTTATTCACTTGGGTGTACAGGGGATGCGATTTTTATTCATTTCCATTGTCCTCCACCCCACTGCAGAGTCCGTACACACTTGGATTATGTACACACGTGGACATTGTCATAGATCTTATAGAAACACATAAAATTCTCAAGGGCTTGGATAGGCAAGATGCAGGAAAAATGTTCCCCATGTTGGGGGAGTCCAGAACCAGGGGTCACAGTTTAAGAATAAGAGGTAGGTCATTTAGGACTGAGATGAGGAAAAACATTTTCACCCAGAGAGTTGTGAATCTGTGGAATTCTCTGCCACAGGCCAATTCACTGGATGTTTTCAAGAGAGTTAGATATAGCTCTTAGGGCTAACAGAATCAAGGGATATGGGGAGAAAGCAGGAACGGGGTACTGATTTTGGATGATCAGCCATGATCATATTGAATGGCGGTGCTGGCTCGAATGGCCGAATGGCCTACTCTTGCACCTATTTTCTATGTTTCAAGGTAACCTGTCAGGAGACCTGATCTGCAACCCCAGCTCCTCCATTCTCTACTAAGGCCCCTACACAATTGTTCCTGAAGTCCAGCCAAACCGGTAGACAGCATAATGGGAAACTCCCCTTGGACTGGCTTCCATTCAGAACATTTAGTTTTGTTTTAAAGATACAATGGATACAATGGTCCGATTCGGCGATGGCTGGTGATCTCTCGTACACTAGTTTTATCCGACACATCAGGGACAATTTACAGGGGCCAATTAACCTACAAACCTGCATTTGGGATGTGGGAGGAACCGGACTCGACTGCTGCACCACTGTGGTCCTTGCTGTCTCTCTGTGCCGTCAAAGTATCCTCTCCCCAGTGTGGCACGATGACTTAGCAGAAGAGCTGCTGCCAGAGACCCGAGTTCGATCCTGACTACAGGTGCTGTCTGTACAGAATTTGTATGTTATCCCCGTGACCTGTGTGGGTTTTCTCCGGGATCTCCGGTTTCCTCCCACACCCCAAAGATGGACAGGTTTGTAGGTTAATTGGCTTCGGTAAAATTGTAAATTGCCCCAGTGTGTGTAGTGTGCGGGGATCTCCGGTCGGCATGGACTCAGTGGAGCGAAGGGCCTGTTTCTGTACTCTATCTCTAAACTAAACTAAGCTAAATCTCTTGAGTAGGAAGTAACTGCAGGTGCTGGTTTAAACCGAAGATAAACACAGAATTCAGGAGGCAGCATCTCTGGAGAGAAAGAATGGGTGATGTTTCGGGTCGACCCCAGTCCGAAGAAGGGTCTTGACCCGAAACGTCACCTATTCCTTCCCTCCAGAGATGCTGCCTGGCTTGCAGAGTTACTCCAAACTTTATGTCCATCTTAAGCAATTCTCCAGTTGCTCTTACTCTCTTGTCATTCCCTGCCATTCCCAAGAGCTCAGCTGGGAGAGAACATCCACAATGACTTCAGTTTTGTTTCCCCTTTCCGTCCGTTCATGCCACCAAAACCCACCGGGTCTTGTGTCTCCGAGGATCACGTCTCCACCTCCCCACACCCATACACTAGCCCAGGGAAGTAACGCCCTGGTGGCTATTAGTGTTGGCACTGCATTAGGTGATGATGTTCGAAGGTGGTACATTCTGCCAATCATAGTCATAAAGTGAAGCAGTGTGGAAACAGGCCCTTCGGCCCAACATCCACACCGTCAAACAAGTCCCAGCTACACTAGTCCCTGCCAGCATTTGGTCCATATCCCTCCGAAATATCCTATCCACGTACCTGTCTACCTTCTTCTTAAACGTTGGGATAGTCCCTGCCTCAACTAGCTTCTCTGGCAGCTTGTTCCATACCCCCACCGTTACCCCTCATCCGTCGCATGATCCTCGATGCTGCGCGCTGGCAGAATATGCAGCTGCATAGGGCTTTGCATCCACACAAATGGCTCTTCCCTGAACACGCTCCAGCAAGGATTTGAAATAAAATTTAGGATCGGGGGAGGGGGGGGTGAAGCCAATTCATTTTATTGTCAACCCCTTTTTAACAGGAACCACTTGTCACAGCAGGTCTGCCAACATTGCATGGTTAAGAGTCACTCCTGACCACATTCAAAACCTGGCATCCACACGATACAATTTGTAAACATAGAACAGGAAACGTTGGGATTTAATTGGGGGCATTGGATGTTCATGAATCGAGCTGTGGCTATGTCACTTTAGCTCCCATTACAATTCCAAAGAAATGAAATGAGTTGGGGGGGGGGGGGGGGGTACACTACACTAAACAAAGCAAATGTATAAAGCACTTATAATGTATATGTATAAAATGTATAAATCACTTGTTGCCTACACAAGAAAGTGCAGAATGTTGCATTCTATCTTTCAGATCGCCAATTCATAAGAAAAGGGTCGGATTTTCAGGTTTTATCCCAGCTCAGACAGAGTGGATATGGAGAGGATGTTTCCACTAGTGGGAGAGTCTAGGACTAGAGGTCATAGCCTCAGATTTAGACATTATTTTGGGAAGGAGATGAGGAATTTCTTTAGTCAGTGGGTGGTGAATTTAAGGAATTTTTTGCCACAGAAGGCTGTGGAGGTCGTCAGTGAATATTTTTAAGGCAGAGATAGATAGATTCTTGATTAATACAGGTTAAGGGGAGATGGCAGGAGAATCGGGTTAGGAGGTAGATCAGTCATGATTGAATGGCAGAGTAGACTTGATGGGTCGAATGGCCTAATTCTGCTCCTATCACATGATCTTATGATCTATCCCAGGGGTAATTTTTTTACATTTATACCAGGCCAGTAAGCCTACAAACCTACACGTTTTTGGAGTGTTTGGATTGACAATGTTCTGCACATGTTTCAGTGATCTTTCAAACTTATTTATATGTTTACAAAATGCTTATTCGATCATGAATGATGTTTGTAAATTGGATCTTGATATAACAATGTTTAATTTTTTAACACAATCCATCAGTGTTTAATTTATTGACCCGACAACCAGCGATCACCATGTACGCTAACACTATGCTACATACACACTAGGGACAATTTACAATTTTACCAAAGTCTATTAACCGACGAACCTATACGTCTTTGGAGTGTGGGAGGAAACCGGAACACCTCGAGAACCTGGAAAAGGGAGAACATACAAACTCCATATAGACAGCTCAAAAAGAAATGGATGTAATCAAGTTCGACTGTGGAGAATTAGATATCCCACTGCAGCCCTGAGGATGAACTACACGGCCAGAGGTGCCATCTATAATTCACTGACATTCATTTTGAAGAGGGGAATTCATACAGCATGGAAACGGGCTCTTTGCCCCAAACAGTCTATGCCAACCATTAAATGCCCATCCCCACTCTGTGGAAGTGGCCTCCTTGTAACAGCGGGCAATTCATCAAATGTGCCCGGGTCATTCACGACTGGATGTGTGTTGTAGGATTTTCAGTCCGCACTGATTCAACCAGGATATTTCCATCACCCCGTAAATGCTCACACATTTCAGATGTTTAATGGTGAAGCAAAGCCAACACTCCGCATCTGAATTTCCTGCCCATTAGCTCATCGTTTGTCGTATTGGTCTTTATGAATCTGCGAAGTCATAGATTTATACCGCATGGAAGCGGGCTCTGTGCCCCACACAGTCCATGACAACCATCAGGCGCCTATCCCCATGTTGCCACTGACGATGCTACAATTGCTGTGGGAAGAGCCGAGCAGCCGCAAGACACAGGTGTGTGCCTTCCACTTGAGAAACCGAGAAACCAAGAGACAACTTCAGGTGAACTGGTCTGGAACAATATTGGATCACTGTTAGCATCTGGTTTCCCTTGGTGAAACCCTTGACCGATGTCTTACCTTCAAGACCCATATTGAGAAGACAAAAGTGAAAGTGAGCACACGCAACAATGTTGTTAGTAAGCTCCCAACACAAGATGGGGTGCTAACCCACAGACCCTACGTTCCACTGCCTTAGCCTTCTGCTATTCTACTGCTGAGTATGCATGCCCAGTATGGGAACGTTCCACCCATGCCTACAAGCTGGACCTCTCAATGCTTCCTGCAGACTTGTCACAGGTTGTCTCAAGCCAACAAGTACTGACAGCCTCTACCTCCTGGCAGGCATAGCCCCGCCAGACGTCAGAAGAGCAGGAGCCAGCATGAAGGAGCACCAGCGGCAGATAATAGATGAACCACATCCAATGTTTGGCCAGACACCATTTCCGAGCCACCTAAAGTCGAGGAAAAGGTTTCTTAACTGTGTGGCTCCTCTTGAGGCTGGCATTACAACAAGTGAAGCACGAGTCTCCTTATGGGGTGATAGAATATCCACTCTACCCCCCTCAACTACCATGGGACTAACGGCAAGTGAGCAACTCCCTCCTGGTGCAGACGCAAGTTGGGCCAGATGGAAATGCCTCAATCGATTGAGAATTGGTGTTGGCAGAGCCAAGATGTCTCTAAATAAGCGGGGATATAACTCCAACGAAGTCACCTGCGAATGTGGCATTGAACCACAAACAATGCAACACCTGCTGAAATGCCCTCAACTGGAAAACCAATGCACAGCTGCCGATCTCACTGCGTTCAATGAAGATACCGAGAATTGTGTTGAGCTCTGGCTGACTAATATCTAATCTGAGAAGGGTCTGGGCCCGAAACGTCGCCTATTTCTTCTCTCCATAGATACTGCCTCACCAGCTGAGTTTCTCCAGCATTTTCTATCTAATCTTGTGATGTGGACTCGATTCAAAGCCTTGAACCACTGAGCAATTCATCAAAAGCGCACAGTGTAAGTCTGCTGTAGGATTTCCAATCTGGACTGATTCAACCAGGAGATTAAACCCCGGAAATGCAGATGTTTTTCAGGTGCTTCATGCTGAGCACAACCACCCATTCTGCACCTGGATTTCCTGGCCACCCTCTCATCATTCATTGGGCTGCTCTTCGTAAATCCGGTTGCGTCTCTTTTTTCTAGCTCACAAACCCCTGGGATAAACATTTAAAGTCATCCGTAGGAAGGAACTGCAGAGGCCGGTGTGTATCGAAGATAGGCACAAAGTGCTGGAGTAACTCAGCGGGTCAGGCAGCATCCCTGGAGGAAAAGGATGGGCGACGCTCAATCTGAAGAAGGGTCCCGACCCAAAACATCACCCATCCTTTTTCTCCAGAGATGCTGCCTGACCCGTGACGTTACTCCAGCACTTTGTGTCTGTTTATAGTTATGTGTTGGCTAGAACACGCTCTGGGATGTCTTGAGGACCTTAAAGATGCTGGGGAGACGATACACTGCCACCTGTTACCCAGAGTTTAGTACAGTGTCCTCTCAAGACCATTGGACTTTAGCTTGGACAGTAACTGCATAGTGGACATCTAGAATTTGAAATTTCAGCAAATTGAACTTAATAACACCCAGAGCCTCTTTGAGCAAAGATTAACCCTGCCTGAAACTCCTGTTATTATTCCCATCAATGTATTTTACGCATGAGAGGGTTTCCACTTGTAACCCTTGGTTTGACTTACCAGCCAATGGGTTAATGGGATCTTGGCACCGAACATCCCAGTGGGCCTAATAAAAGCATTGACCAAATGGAAAGTGAGTGCTGGATGCCGTCATTGCCACAGGAAGGGCACCTCGCAGAAAAAACAATGAGCAGTCTTGAGGATTGGGCACTGATACTTCCTATTATTTGTGCGTTGGCTCCGGACACTGTCTAGCTGCTGAGAGACCGGGACATCAGCATTCAGTCATCCTAACCAGTCCATGAGTGGGAGAACGAGCCAACTGGTGCTCCAAGCTAAGATCCTTCAAACTGAAGTTTGGCCACTAGTTCTTCTGCTTTTTTTCTCTCTCAGTAAAATACAAGCCAAGATTTGATGATGCCAATATTTTTTTTTTATGTTATTTTTCTAAAAAAAGTGAGGCTTTAAATGACAACCACTGTGTTTACCTTTTGAACTCTGAATACCAAATCCTTACCTCGGTTGATGGATGATGATTCATTCAGAGGTAACACACTTTAAAAAAAACTGAAATTAAAACATAGAATGTCAGTGATGTGATGTGGCTATGCTGAGGAAGACGTTCAGAGAGAACATAACCTCAAGACTCATTGAAAATTCAGCGGTCAAAAGGTAAATTGTGTTTGTCATTTAACGCTCTATGTTTCAATTTTTTTTAAACTCCAAATTAATCATTATTCATCAATCAAGGTAATGATTTGTTATTCAAAGTGTTTCTGCATGTTGTGCTTGTTGGCCTCACATCAGACAATGGTGCCTTAATATCTGATGACTGTCCCTTATTATGGTATACATTATATATTATATATAATATGCATATTACTGGTGAGAAATTATGCACATAAAATTGAATGCACTTCTGGCAGAGGTGATATTAGAACCCCTTGGTATTCTACACTTTGGAGGGAGGCCATTTAATCCATCTTTGTAAACTGTCTGCTTATTCCCACCTCCCAGCTCCATCCCCTGCAGCCTGCAAATGTTTTATTTTTAAGTCTTCACCCAATTCTACTGTGACGGTTATTCCTGACTCCGGTTCCTGCTCCATTTCAGGCAGTGAATTCCAGATCATAACCGCGCACTGTGTTTTGTTAACCCCATTCTGCTTTGTTCCCATAAAACTGTGGCCTTAGTTGGACTACACAAAGGCTCTGGAGCCCCAGTCTCTGGACAGTTCATTGTTTCCTGCCTTCTTAATTCAAATTAACTCAATTTGGATGGAACAGAATCTCCACTTGATGTGATCACTGCAAAGGCCACAATTCTAAAGACTCTCTTTTCTCCAAGTAACATTGGACCCTTATCTCTGTTGCCTTTCCAGTAAATGTCCTACAAATCGTTTCTGAGCCTGTGACCTCCTTCCTAAATTGCGAGGTGCAATACCAGACAAAAGGGGATGAATTTCAACACTCAGATTACATGTGGGGTGAAGATTGGAAAAACATTTAACCTCTCAGCTGATCCCAACCCAACTGCAAATCACTATATCCCTCTTTTCCCACTTTTTCCCCCCCTTTCACTGCAGTGTGGACTAACCATCAGTCCATAGGCCGAGGGAAATTTAAACATTTGGATGAAGCTGGGATTAAGCTTTTTGGTTTAATGTTGGCTTTTTATGCTGAGAAGTGGTACATGGAATGCAGCTTGGCAAAGTGCGATGTCATGCATTTTGGTAATAGGAATAAATGCGTGGGTTATTTTCTAAATGGGGAGAGAATTCAGAAATTGGAGGTGCTAAGGGGCTTGGGTGTGCAGGTGCAGGATTCCAGAAATTTAATTTGCAAGTCGAATTGGTAGTAAAAAAGGGCGGATGCAATGCTAGCATTTATCTCAAGAGGGCTGGAATACAAAAATGGGGATGTAATGCTGAGGCTCTATAAGATGCTGGTCAGGTGGCATTTGGAGTAACGTGAGCAGTTCTCAGCTCCATATCTGAGGAAGGATGTGCTGGCGTTGGGGAGGGTCCAGAGGAGGTTTACAAGAATAATCCCGAAAATGATTGGTAACGTATGATGAGCGTTTAAAATCTCTGGGACTGTACTCGCTGAAGTTTAGAAGGATGAGGGGGCACCTCATTCAAACTTACCAAATAGTGAAAGTGCTGGATAGAGTAAAGTGGAGAGGTTGTTTCTACTCGTCATAGAGTGATACAACGTGGAAACAGGCCCTTCGGCCCAACTTGCCCACACCGGCCAACATGTCCCACCTGCCTGCATTTGGTCCATATACCTCCAAACCTGTCCTATTCATGAACCTGTCTAACTGTTTCCTAAATGTTGGGATCGCCCCTGCCTCAACTATCTCCTCTAGCAGCTTGTTCCATCCTTTGTGTTAAAAGGTTGTCCCTCAGATTCCAATTAAACCTTTTCCTCTTCACCTTAAACCTATGTCCTCTGGTCCTCAAATCACCTACTCTGTCCAAGAGACTCTGTGCATCTACCCGATCAATTTATCTCATGTGGGAGAGTTTAGTGGGAGAGTTTAGGACGAGAGCTCAAAGCCTCAGAATAAAAGGAAGTACTTTTAGAAAGGAGAGGAGGAGGAGGAATTTATTTAGTCAGAGGGTGGTGTATCTGTGGAATTCATTACCACAGACAGCTGTGAAGGCCAGGTCAATGGATATTTTTAAGGCAGAGATTTTTGATTAGTAAGTGTATCAGGGGTTATGGGAAGAAGGCAGGAAAATGGGGTTGAGAAGGAAGGGGATGGTCTTCAGATCTCACCACAGTGAGCACTTCTAACGAGGAACAAAAGCTCTGGCTCTTAGTTGTTGATGTCCCATAAGAGGTTGTCAGTAAACTCAAGCCCTCTGTCCTGGTTATCATCTATTGGATTAGATAGTGTCACAGTTACCCAAAGGGTCCTGGCACTGATACTGAGTAAAATAAAGCAAAGTGCTGGAGGAAGAGAGAAGGCTGTGGAGGCCAAGTCAGTGGATATTTTTAAGGCAGAGATAGAGAGATTCTGGATTAGTACAGATGTCAGAGGTTACGGGGAGAAAGCAGGAGAATGGGGTTAGGAGGGGGGAGATAGATCAGCCATGATTGATCATTGGAGTAGACTTAATGGGCCGAATGGCCTAATTCTACTCCTATTCCTTATGAACTCAGCAGATCAGGTAGCATTCCTGGGGGGAAATTGACAGGGAACATTTTGGATCAGGACCCTTTGGTTTAGTTTAGTTTAGAGATACAGAGCAGAAACAGGCCCTTCGGCCCACCGGGTCCGCGCCGACCCAGCACATTAACACTATCCTACATTTTTTACATTTACCAAGCCAATTAACCTACAAACCTGCACGTCTTTTGAGTGTAGGAGGAAACCGAAGATCTCGGAGAAAACCCACACAGGTCACGGGGAGAACGTACAAACTCCGTACAGACAGCACCCGTAGTCGGGATTGAACCCGGGTCTCCGGCGTTGCATTCACTATAAGGCAGCAGGTCTACTGCTGCGCCACCGTGACCCTTCATCACATCCAGACTGAAATCTCCGCCCTTGCAGGGAAAAATACATTGTGTAGTCACAGCTTGAAATTCGAAAAATGGTAGTGAATGGGCGGTGGTGATGGTGGAATAGGGTGGTGCCGACAATAGTTCTAATAGGGAAAACGAGGAAACAATCAGTCTTTATGCAAAACTCGCGGAGATCTAAAAGAGTTAAAACGCGTTGAGTCATGAGACAAATATGTGAGAACAACATGGGATTGGAAGGATTAAAGGTGTTGGCTTAATCTGATTGTACAAAATAACTTTGAATAAGGAACAATTGAATTGGGTTGATGTGAAAGGGTGAGACTTGGTAACTGCATCTGATTTTAAGAAATGAAAACCATTCTCACGCATTCATTTTTGGTCTGAACATTGAATTGTACAACTTTAGGGAACCAACCCACAAACAGCCCTCTTCCCCCTCTCCTTTCTCCCCCAAGACCCCTGAACCCTGGCTGAGCTTGCACTGGATTTGCTCCTTCCCCTCCCGCTCCCTCCCACCCCCACCCCTCCACCTGTGTTGCTTCCAATGGCTACACTATTCATAATCTCTCCATCCCCGATCTTAACAATGTGTGACTCTTTATCGTTTTCGTTCTTCCACTTGTCTTTTCACCCCTTGTGTTTGTCCAACAATCTGCCTATCAAAACGCCCCCTCGCCTGTCACCATGCTCTGTCCAACACCTCCTTTTCCAGTTTTCTGGACCCCATTCGCTCCACCAGGGGAGGGGGCCTCCCACTGTCCTTTCCGTCTCTACCCCTCGTTGTTTTATGACTCCCCTCACCGTGTCTTGAAAGGAAACAGCCCCAGCCTCCCCAATCTATCCTTGTCACTGATGTCTCTCATCCCACAAACTTCTAGTTCAAAAGTGATATGAGCAGAATTAGACCATTCGGCTCATCAAGTCTACTCCATCATTCAACCTTTCCCTCTCAACCCCATTCTCCTGCCTTCTCCCCATAACCCCTGACACATGTACTAATCAAGAATCGATCAATCTCCACCTTAAAAATATCCATTGATTTGGTCTCCACAGGCTTCTGTGGCAAATAATTCCACAGATTCACCACCCTCGGATTAAATAAATTTCTCCTCATCTCCTTTCTAAAGGTACTTTATTATTCCAAGGCTATGGCCTCAGGTCCTAGACTCTCCCACTAGTGCAAACATCCTCTCCACATCCGCGTCTTTCACTATATGCTAAGTTTCAATGAGGTCCCACCCCCCCCCCCTTCCCCTCATCCTTCTAAACTCCAAACAAACAAGCTTGGTAAATCACCACTCCATTGCTTTTGCATCCTTCCTAATAATCAACAGAATTGAAAACAATACTCCATTCCTGCGGGCAAGGCTAGACTAATGTATTGTAAAGGTTCAGCATGACTTCCTGGCTCTTATAGTCTATAGCATTGTTGTTACCGTTCAGGGTTATGTTTGTCTTCTGAACTGTTTTCTCGGTCTCGACTGCCCTGCCACTTTCACTGATTTGTACACCTTTACCTTCAGGCCTCTCTGCTCCTACACCCCTTTTGGAACAGCATCCTTTATTCTATAATGGCATCTCCTCAAAAAACGCACCACCTCACATTTCTCCACATTATCTGGGTGCAGTCTAGTCAGACCTTGCTGTCAAATAGTTTTGGGTTTGAATTTTAAATACTCTTGCAAGGAAGGTCAACATTCCTTCGCAAGTTGCTTTGTAATTCATGTACAAGAATATCCAGGTCTCACGAAACACCCAAATCCTTTCAATCTCACAGCTTAAAAAAAAAAAAAAAGTTTTTCCCTGCCAAATTGGATAAATTCAAATGTTCATCTTCCATTCCACTGGCCATAGTCCTACCCGGCTCACTTCCCTTGTCTCGGTTCCCTAAAGCCTCGCTGAATTCTCTTCAATAGTCACACTACTATCCACCTTATCGGCAAAATTAATTGGGTTGCCATCATTTTGGTCGCCCCGTTAAAGGAAGGATGTGGAGGGTTTGGAAAGAGTGCAGAGGTATACCATAATGGTGCCTGGATTAGGGGCTATTAGTCATTGGGAAAGGTTCCACAGACTTGGATTGTTTTTTTACACAGAGGGTGTTGAGTGCCAGGACCAGGCAGATGTGATAGTGGCATTTAAGAGACTTTTGGATAGGGAAACAGATAGATGATGTTTCAGGTCTGGACCCTTCTTCAAGGCTGGAGAAATACCTTTGATTTAATTTACCAAAAGAAAATTAATTTCCTAATGGATGCAAGGAAGATGCAGATGATGGAATACAAAAGAGGATACAAAGTGCTAGCATGTCAGGCAGCATCTCGGGAGAACATGGATCGGTGACATTTTGGGTCGGGACCCTTCTTCAGAATAATTGTGGTGTGGTGGGGAGGGGGGTTGTGGTGGAAGCTGGAAGATAAAATTGTTGAGGCACTAATGTTCTTCAGAGGGGCAAAAGCAGCTGAATGACACAACTTTCCTCACCTTGAACATCCATTCCCTCTACCACCAGCACATAGTGTCTGCAATGTCCAGGGTACTGAAAGGACACCCCACAAACCTGAGCACCAGTAAGCACAAGGGCAGAATGTGAAATTCTCTGCCACAGAAGGCAGTGGTGACCAATTCACTGGATGTTTACAAGAGCGAGTTAGATATGGCTCTCAGGGCGAAGGGAATCAAGGGAAATGGGGTGAAAGCAGGAACAGGGCACTGATTTAAATGATCAGTCCTTTTTTATTTATTTTTTTTATTTTATTTATTAGAAGTGAGTACAATGCATTGATACAAAAACGATGTTAACATATTACATTCTCTGTACAACTTCCATTTTTTTTTTTAAAAGAGAGAAGTGAGAAAGGAGAAAAGAAAAAGAGGTGGTGAAAAGTGAAGAATAGATTAGTGAGTGTGGGTGAAAAACCAACAAAGAAAAAGTGAAAGAAGGAATGTGAAGAAGGAAAGCAGGAGGGAGATTATTCCATTACCACAGTGAGATTTTTGTTTTTAATATTCTAAATCATCTTTCACCCATACCTGAAACTGTTGGTTTTCATGATACTATGTCACCACATGAATCCAAGAAATCAATAAATGGGGACCAACTCCTTAAGAATAGTCAAGTCAAGTCAAGTTTATTTGTCACATACACATACGAGATGTGCAGTGAAATGAAAGTCGCAATGCTCGCGGACTTTTGTGCAAAAAGACAAACAATCTATAAACACAATCATAACACACATATACCTTTACATAATAAATAATGGAAGGAAAAACGTTCAGTAGAGTTAGTCCCTGGTGAGATAGGCATTTACAGTCCGAATGGCCTCTGGGAAGAAACTCCTTCTCAACCTCTCTGTTCTCACCGCATGGCAGCGGAGGCGTTTGCCCGACCGTAGCAGCTGGAACAGTCCGTTGCAGGGGTAGAAGGGATCTCTCATGATATTGTTGGCTCTGGAGTTGCACCTCCTGATGTATAGTTCCTGCAGGGGGGCAAGTGAAGTTCCCATAGTGCGTTCGGCCGAACGCACTACTCTCTGCAGAGCCTTCTTGTCCTTGGCAGAGCAATTCCCAAACCAGATGGTAATGTTCCCGGACAAGATGCTTTCCACCGCCGCTGCGTAGAAGCACTGGAGGATCCTCGGAGACACTCTGAATGTCCTCAATTTCCTGGGGTGGTAAAGGCGCTGCCTTGCCTTACTCACGAGTGCCGAGGCGTGTGATGCCCATGTCATATCCTCGGAGATGTGGACTCCCAGATATTTAAAACAGTTCACCCTATCCACAGGATCCCCATTTATCCTCAATGGAGTGTACGTCCTCAGATGATGTGCCCTCCTAAAGTCCATGATCAGCTCCTTCGTTTTTTTGATGTTCAAGAGGAGGCTGTTATCCTGGCACCAGAGTGCTAGATCAGCCACCTCCTCCCGGTAGGCCTTCTCATCGCTGTCTGAGATCAGGCCCACCACCACAGTGTCATCAGCAAACTTAATTATTGAGTTGGAGCTGAACCTAGCCACACAGTCATGTGTGTACAGGGAGTACAATAGGGGGCTGAGGACGCAACCCTGAGGCGATCCTGTGCTCAGGGTGAGGGACTTCGATGTATTCCCTCCCATCTTGACTACATGGGGCCTGGCGGTGAGAAAGTCCAGGACCCAGGCACACAGGGAGGTGTTGAGCCCCAATTCTATTAGCTTCCCGGCCAGTCTGGTGGGGACTATCGTGTTGAAGGCTGAACTGTAGTCTATGAACAGCATCCTCACGTAGCCCCCCTTCTGGCTGTCCAGATGGGAGAGAGCGGTGTGCAAGACCTGGGAGACCGCATCGTCCGTGGATCTGTTGGGACGGTATGCGAACTGCAACGGGTCCATGTTGCGAGGGAGGAAGGCGCAGATGTGTTTCTTCACCAGCCTCTCAAAGCATTTCATGATTACCGAGGTGAGGGCCACCGGACGGTAGTCATTCAGACAGGCTGGGGAGGCATTTTTAGGTACCGGTACAATGATAGATTTTTTGAAGCAGGCAGGGACCGCGGAATTGTCCAGGGAGAGGTTGAATAATGTAGTGAGCATTGGAGCTAGCTGCGTAGCACAGGACTTGAGTACTCGCCCCGAGATGCCATCGGGGCCTGCAGCTTTTCTCGTGTTCACCCGTGTCAGAGCCCTCCTCACGTCGTGCTCGGACAGCGAGAATGTGTGCACATTCCTCCCTTTAGCTTCGTTAGCCAGCCCGCTGGCGGTATTGTCGATAGTCGGCAGACCTGGGGTGGTGTTGCCCCTCTCAAAACGAGCGTAAAAGGAGTTCAGGTCATCAGCTAGGGAGGTGCCGGCACTTGCGGATGAGGGAGGGGTGCTCCGGTAGTTGGTTACAATCCGTAGCCCCTGCCACAGGCTTCTGGTGTCCTGCTGCTCCATCTGTAACTCCATCTTGCCTCTGTACCTCCTCTTTGCGTCCTTCACCGCCCTTCGCAGTCGGTAGGACTCTGCCTTGTAGACGTCCATGTTTCCTGATGCCAGGCCCGAGTTGTAGGCAGCGGTGCGAGCATTCAGGGCCACACGAACAGACCTGTCTACCCAGGGTTTTTGGTTCGGAAAGGTGCTTACCATTACCGTGGGGACGATGTTGTCGGTTACTGTTGCGATGAAGTCCGTGACTGCTTCCGCGAACTCACTGACGTCACTGGAACTTGCTTTGAACATATTCCAGTCGACATCACTCGGGTGTCTTGTCTTGTTTGTCTATTAGGAGGAGTCTCATTTCTTCCAAATGTGCTGTGTCCAGCATATTACTGATCCACATTTTAAATGTTGGTATATTAGCATTTTTCCAAAATTTAAGTATGTTTTTTTGCTGTTATTAACCCATAATTGAAAAATGAGTTTTGGTGTGTATTTAATTTGTTCCCATCTCCACTTACTCCAAATATAATCATTTCAGTGTTAGGTTCCATTTTTGTCTTAAATAGCTTTGAGAATATATCAAATATATCACACCAAAATTTATAAAGTTTTGAACAAGAGACAAATGAGTGCGTAATATTGGCATTTTGAGAAAGACATTTATCACAAATGGGAGAAATATTTGGATAAAATGTATTCAACCTAGTTTTGGAATAATATAATCTATGTAATATTTTAAATTGAATTAAGTTATGCCTAGCATTGATCGAACATTTATGTATATGTATCAAATATTTTTCCCATGTTTCTTTTGAGATTTTTATCATTAATTCTTTTTCCCAGTCTTCTCTAATTGCCTCTGTTGATGGTAATTCTATGTTTAAAATACAGTTATACAAGTATGATATTAATTTTGTTGACTCCGCATTGATATTCATTACTTCTTCCTGTGGGTCTAAAATTATACTTTGGAATCTTGGTATATATTTCTTCATAAAGTCACATACCTGTAGGTATTTAAAATATTGATTGTTATTCAATTTAAATTTTGATTTTAGTTGTTGAAATGATAATAAATTTCCCAAATTCATACAAATCACCTACCTTTTTAATTCCCACTTTCCCATTGTTTATATGTTTTATCCATACCAGATGGTTTAAATACTGGGTTATTCACTATTGGTGTTAACACTGATAAATTTCTTAATTTTAAAGTTAATTTTATTTGTTTCCAGATTCGTATTGTATTTTGTATAATTGGATTCTTCTTATATAACATATTATTCAGCTTTATTGGGGAAAAAATGATCGCTCCTCTTTCTCCATTCTTATCTATTCCAACTGTTGAGCAGAACTGTCCAACCAATAATTTATATTTTTAACATGTACTGCCCAATAATAGTATAGAAAATTAAATAATGCAAACCCCCCCACCTCTTTGGGTTTGCACAAGTGATTTCTTTTCATTCCATGTGCTTTATAATCCCAAATAAAATTAAAAATATTCGAGTCTAATTTATAGTCGAGTGTTTTGGTATATATATCGGTATAGATTGGAATAAATATATTATTTGTGGTAGCGCTATCATTTTTATAGCGTTTATTCTGCCGATTAGTGACAGTGGGAGCGTTCTCCAAAATTTAATCAGTGAATCAAATGTATTTAATAATGGTATAAAATTAGCATTAAATAATGATTTATGTCTTCTAGTAACTTGAATACCCAAATTACTAGAAGATATAAATTATTATTTAATGCTAATCAGTCATGATCATATTGAATGGCAGTGCTGGTTCGAAGGGCCGAATGGCCTACTCCTGCACCTATTTTCTATGTATCTGTGTTTCATGGGAGCACCTCGACCTGCAAGTTGTGATCTACGTTACGCACCATCCTGACATGTAAATATGTCGCCATTTCTTCATTGCAGTTCTAAATTTTACAAGTCCCTCCCTGGCAACAGTGTGGATACATCTACATCATTTTGTGAATCCCAAAATCCTGGGGTGCAGCGCGCGAGCGCGCGTCACTGCCTACATCATGCGCACGTAATGCACGCCATGCGCGTGTCGTGACGCGTAAATGATGTTGCGTAAATGACGCGCAAATGACACCCAAGTGGGACAGACCCTTTACTCCAGCTTTTTGTGTCTATCAGCGGAAAGCCAATACATGGTTACAATTGAGCCATTTACAGTGTATATGATAAAGGAAAAACGTTTAGTGCAAGGTAAAGCCAGCAAAGTTCCATCAAGGATAGTCCGAGGTCACTAATGAGGCAGATAGATGGTAGTTCAGGATGCTTTCTGGTTGTGGTAGGATGATTCAGTTGCCTGATAATGTAGGAGGTTTCTCCTGCTGTCCATGGCAATATCTATCTCACAACTAATGCCAGAACCAATGATCTATTCATTTGTCCCACAGCTGTTTATTTGATTTTGCCTATTTGCGTATCTGAACAAAATCTAATTGCTGGAGGAACGCTAATGTAATGAAAAGGAATTGCAGATGCTGGTTTGTGCCAAAGATAGCCACAGAATGCTGGAGTAACTTAGAGGGTCAGGCAGCATCTCTGGAGAATATGGATAGGAGATATTTTGGGCCGGGGCCCTCCTTTAGACTGATTGTAGTAGAGGGAGCGGGATATAGAAAACTGAAAGCGAAAAGAGGGAGAACAAATGATGACCAACAACAGATGACCTCAGGCGAGGTAGTTCCCTGATAGGCAAATTATTGGATAGCGAAGATATAAAAACAGGTTTGAGTTAGGAGGGGTACATAGTTGTCAACTGTAAAGCTGTTTAATGGACTTTTAGTGGGGGTGGGGGGGAGAAAGGAAGTGTTTGTGGAAGTTGCCTAAAATTGGGACATTCAATGTTCATGCCATGATCTGTTCTGCCCCAATCCGAAACATCACCTCTTCATTTTCTCCCGAGACGCCGACTGACCCACTGAGTTACTTCAGCTTTCAGTGTCTATATTACAGGATTAACTCAGCGGGTCAGCCAGTATCTGTGGAGGGAAATGGACAGGCGATGTTTCGTGTCAAGACTCGTCCTCAAATTTGAAATAACATCAATCCATTTCCCTCCACTGATTCTCTGACCCATCGAGTTCCTCCAGCATTTCATTTTGCTCAAGATTCCAGCATCTGCAGTCTCTTGTGTCTCCATTTTTTTTTGTCTGAATTGCATATCACAGCACTGACCAGTTAATTGGTTTGTGGTTTGCTTGGACTACCCAAAGTTATGAAAAATGCAAGATAATATCTAAATTAGTTCTATTTCTGACGAGGCACCAGTATTTCTGCGTCAAGATCACAGACATTTGGGATTGGCATTGTTTTGTCTACCTTTCTCCCACAAGAATTTGCCTAATCCTAGCCTCGCCCTCTCTAAACAGAGACTAGTTCCTGGAGTGACAGATCTGTCACAAGATGTGACATCAATCAGGTTTGGACACTGTTCTCCAGAGATTAGCAATCAATAAAGGGCCTGTCCTACTTGGCTGTCATTTGCGCGTCACACAGATGGCGCGCGAAGATTTTGTACATCACAAAATCCTGCGACGCCGCTCGCAGCCACGCGTCACTGCCTATGTCATCACGCACCATGCGCGCGTAAATTACGCGCAAATGACGGCCAAGTGGGACAGGCCTTTTAGGTGGATGTTTCACCTAACTGAGGAATCTCGAAACAGGGACACATTCCAAAATTAAAATGTTGACAATTTAGGGCAGAAGGAGGAGAAATGTCTCTTTTCCGAGGGAATTGTCAGCACTGGAGAGATGGCAGCACAAGGAGGAAGGCAGTTATGTGTGAGATAGGATTTTGGACGCCCTTTGCTGATACTCTGATAAGGATGCATTTGAAGCCACAATTGAAGCAGTCACTATGAAAGGAGCAGATTGAACAGAATCAAACAATTGCTGCTGCCTTGAATCACATGCAGATGGCTTGATAAAGGATCCAGGTCCTCACTTGTTCAGCGCAGAACAGGTTTTACACAGAAAAACTCCCTCAAAGCCCTCCCATCAACCTATTATTCGGTCCATGGTTCATCTGAGAACCTGTACATGCTAGATCATACATTAAATGCTCGTAATAGATATATCTCCATGGTGTTACTCTCACTTCCACATCAGAATGTAATGGGGTCAATCAGTGCCTGTGGTGGAGATTAAGACAGAGTGGAGAGGATGTTTCCACTAGTGGGAGAGTCTAGGACTAGAGATCCTAGGCTCAGAATTAAAGGGCGTTCCTTTAGGAAGGAAATAAGAAGGAATTTCTATAGTCGGAAGGTGGTGAATCGTGGAATTCTTTGCCACAGAAGGCTGTGGAGGCTAAGTCAATTGATATTTTTAAGACAGAGACAGATAGATTTTTGATTAGTACGGGTGTCGGGGGTTATGGGGAGATGACAGGAGAATGGAGTTAGGAGGGAGAGAGAGAGCAGCCATGATTGAAAGGCAGAGTAGACTTGATGGGCCGAATGGCCTAATTCTGCTCCCATCTATTTTGATGGTGCCGTCTATAATTCAATGACATTCATTTTGAAGGGGGGGATTCATACAGTATGGAAACGGGCCCACCCAGTCTATGCCAACCATCAAGCACCCATCCCCACACGACCATCGGTGGTGCCACAGTTAGTGTGGAAATGGCCTCCTTGGAACAATGGGCAATTCATCAGACGTGCACGGGTCTTTTGTGACTGGGAGCACGCTGTAGGGTTTTCCGTATGAACTGATTGAACCAGGATAATTCCATGACCCTGAAAATGCTCACATATATTAGATGCTTAATGATGAAGCAAAGCATCTGAATGTGTCCCATTTACTCATCATTCATCGTTTTGCTCTTCATAAATCCGTCTGCAATAATTTATTCCACACAGAAACCCGTGATAACATTTGGAGTAATGCACCTTCAAGTACATTCTCCGCCTCCTCTAACCTCATCTACTGCATCTGGTGTTCCCCTTGCAGCCTCCTGTACATCAGCGAGACAAAGCATAGACTCAACAACCGTTGCACTGAACACGTGTGCTCAGTCCACCCAGGTCCACTGGCTCTCCCAGTTGCTAAACATTTTAAGTCCACTTGTTTGGCATCTCATCAGTCATCTGAAACATACATTCCCTTCACAGCAAGCACATGGTGGCTACAAGGTAGATAATATTTACAGTAGTGCTTTATTGAGAGTTGAAACACACTCTGGGACATCTTGAGGTCCTGAAAGGAGCTGAGTAGATAAAACAGCTTCTCCTTTGACCCAGGGTATAGTTCACTATTCTCTCAAAGACCAGAAACACTTTTATGTTTGCGCTGAAACACTTTCCCAGAATGACAAGACCTTCCTGTTCCACCTATATGGGCGATTCAGGCACATGCTTCCCCGCAGGGCCTCTAGACAACTGAGAGGGGAACTGCTGACCTAAAATCTCTGTTCCTCCATTTGGCCACATGCAAACCGGATGCACTGCACTCAGCAGGACAAACAGCATCTCTGGAGAGAAGGAATGGGTGACGTTTTTGGGCTGAGATGCTTCTTCAGATATGAACATTGAAATCTCCAATTTCAAGTAACATCACCCCTACCTGCTCTCTCGTTCTTGCCCTGACCCATTTCTCCCACAATCTCCCACAGTCACCCTTCTTCTTTTCCTACTTTGTACACACACCTCCCATCCATCATTCCCCCCTCTATTCCCTGTCCCCCTCCACTTTCCCGTCTCCTTCCAGCTGTATCTGTCTCTGAAAAGCTTTACTTTTCTCTTCTCTCCTTATCTGACACCCTTTTGTCTCCTTATCGTCTCTAACCTATGCATTTGCTCCATCCTTCAGCCAATCACTATGGAATTTATTTTCTTACATTGCATTTTAGAATGAATGAATGAATGAATATATTTATTGGCCAAGGATTCACATACAAGGAATTTGCCTTGGTGCACCACCCACATCCTTTTCTGCTAGTTAGCGGCAGATTTAGCAGAAAAAACACCATTCTTTTCTGCTAGTCCGCGGTAGATTTAGTCTTCAATGTTTAAATATGTTTGAACAGTAACTGGGAGTGAGGTGATGGTACGTTCCTCCTGAGACACAGTGTTGAACACTGACTGCTGTGCTCTCTGTGTGTTCTACCCAGAGCCTTAAATAATCTTCATAGTGTTGAATCGCTGTATTCCATTCTTTGTGTACAGGGTCTTACAATGCTTGTGCTAATGCCCTTCCAATGTTATCTTGGTGACCTGCAATAGTTCCTTCTCTGTGGAGACTGAAGAAGGGTCTCCACCCAAAACGTCAACTATTTCTTGTCTCCAGTGATGAGGCCTGACCCGCTGAGTTACTCCAGCTATTTGTGTCTATCTGAGGTGGTGGAAGTATCTGATCTTGGTTGTTCTCTGTATTTCTGAGCGCCTGGGCTGTTGCACGGAGGACTTTGATGAGGCAGATAGCTCAGTATGTTATTGAGTTAAGATCAAGGAATGTGTCATTCCAGGGGTCTGCTGATAGCTGAGATACTTTATCTACAAGGATTTCCAACCTTCCCAAACTGCTGCAGATTTTTCATGCCTTTCTATCCTGCCAGCACTGGTGATTTCCTGCCCCAGATCCCACCTTCCAATCCCTACCCACTTCACCATGGACATGGGATAACAATGCTACCCCTCCATCCACCTCCCTCACATGTTCTGCCAGACATCGTGACGCAGGTCCTGATGGGTGCAACATTTTAGTTTTAGAAATACAGCACGGAAACAGGCCCTTCGGCCCACCGAGCCCGCACCGACCAGCGATCCCCACACATTAAAGGGCCTGTCCCAATTGGCGATTTTTTTCGGCGACTGCCGTCTTCATATCAGGGTCGCCAAAAGATTTTGAACATTTCAAAAAACAGCAGCGACAAAAAAAATGTTGCGACATTTGAAGAAACACCGCGCGTCATTATGTCATCACGCCGTGTTGTGCCGCATCGCGCCGTGTTGTGCCGCATCGCGCCGTGTTGTGCCGCATCGCGCCGTGTTATGCCGCATCGCGCCGAGTTGTGCCGCATCACGCCTTGTTGTGCCGCATCACGCCGCGTTGTGCCGCATCACGCCGCGTTGTGCCGCATCACGCCGCGTTATGCCGCATCACGCCGCGTTGTGCCGCATCACGCCGCGTTGTGCCGCATCACGCCGAGTTGTGCCGCATCACGCCGCGTTGTGCCGCATCACGCCGCGTTGTGCCGCATCACGCCGCGTTGTGCCGCATCACGCCGCGTTGTGCCGCATCACGCCGCGTTGTGCCGCATCACGCCGCGTTGTGCCGCATCACGCCGCGTTGTGCCGCATCACGCCGCGTTGTGCCGCATCACGCCGCGTTGTGCCGCATCACGCCGCGTTGTGCCGCATCACGCCGCGTTGTGCCGCATCACGCCGAGTTGTGCCGCATCACGCCGCGTTGTGCCGCATCACGCCGCGTTGTGCCGCATCACGCCGCGTTGTGCCGCATCACGCCGTGTTTTGCCGCATCACGCCGTGTTGTGCCGCATCACGCCGTGTTGTGCCGCATCACGCCGCGACAATTTCGGTGACCTGATACGTCAGTCAATGATGCCAGCTGTGACCGAAAAAATCACTAAGTGGGACAGGCCCTTAGCACTATCCTACACACACTACTGACAATTGACACTTATACCAAGCCAATTAACCTGCAAAACTGTACGTCTTTGGAGTGTGGGAGAAAACCGAAGATCTTGGAGAAAAACCCAGGCAGACAGGGGGAGAACGTACAAACTTCGTACAGACAGCACCCATACTCTGGATCGAACCCGGGTCTCTGGTACTGCAAGGCAGCAACTCTACCACTGTGCCGTCCAACAATATGGACATATTCAACACCAGAAAATTGTACAATTGTAGATGCCCTAACACGCACACTCCTCTAGATCAGGAGAATTTCTAGTCAGATGTGTGGGATGAACATAGAATATCTGCCTTTAATACCTACTGATTGTCGGCCTCCACTTTCAAATGTCCTCCTTGCGTCACCTTTAAGAATGTGGATTGTGGAGAGGTTTAATTGTATCCCGTCTTTTGTCCTTTTCCCAGATGGGCTTCAGGCGGCCGAAGGGTCTGAGGGGCTGCTGGACCAACAGGACTCACCTGGAGAAACGTCTGCTGGTTCTGATCGTCCTTCTCGTCCTGGCACTGCTCTGCAGCAGCATCGCCCTGCTCTTCAGAGGGAGTAAGTGCATCAGGGGGAGAGTCATGTGTGGAAATAATGGCAGCACATCACAGCAGAAACAAAGCCTGCAGCCTTCCCACATTGACACTTAATCACTTCTTGACTCCATTCGACAAGTTTAGTTACGTAACCTCCGACACCTTGCCTGACGACAAACTGCAGGTGCTGGATGTATCGCTGAAATAACAACAATCACAAATTGCTGGTAAAGATCAGGCAGCTCATGTGGAAAGAGAAGCATTTCATGTTTCAGGTCTGGGAGCCTTTGTCAGATCTGGCAGAGAAGGTGGAGAAGGGATGGGTAGAACAAAGGGGATATTGCTAATAGGGAAACTCAATGACTTAATGCGGTGGTTAAGTAGCAGGTCATTTGTGTCTCGGGTTAGTTTACCACGTGACACCGAGATACTGTGAAAAGCCTTTGTTGCGCGCTATCCAGTAAGCGGGAAGACAATGCTTGATTACAATCGAGCCATTCACAGTGTACAGATACATGATATGGGAATAATGTTTAGCGCAAGGTAAAGCCAGGACTATCTGATCAAAGATAGTCCTGTAATGAGTTGCCAATAATAAAGCCCAGCGAGCCAGATGATACAAATAGAAAAAAAGAAGAAATATTGACTTTCAATGATGACAGGCAGAAGTGATCAGTTCTGAAACGTACAAACAGAAAGAGTTGCTTAACATTGGAAAATTTGTTATTGAGTCCATTTATCAATCTTTGAAACTTATTAACCTATCGAATCCCTCAGTCGTAGCGCTTTTTAATGTCCATCCTCAGGAAATTTCATTCATTTTATGCAGCTAGGCCTCGTAATTGTAATGTTTTTATCTGGTACATGTGCACTAATCCGTCTCCAAGGCCAATGCATTATTTGTGATGACATGGCATTCAGCCATGATGGCAATAATCTCAATGTGGTCTAACCAGATCGTTATATAATTTTCATAACTGTATCTCTTTGTATATCAAACGCTTGAGATGACAATTAATGATCGAGAAGCCTTCGTGTACAGATAATAAAACTTTTGTCCAAAAGCACAAGTTCACTCATAGAATCATCGAGTACTGCAGCATGGAAACTGGCCCTTCACCCCAACCCGCCCATGCTGAGCTGGGTAAAGAAAATTTGAAGGTGAATTCTGGAATTACCTCAGTGATTTTTCCAACCAGCCTCTGTTGCTGTGGAGAACCTTTGGAAGATAGCCTGCTTTCAATGTATCGGTGATTTGCCACAGTTACACAGGGAGATACTTGATACTAGGTTTGACCTATGGTAGTCCAATTAATGATTTGGTCTCGAGCTAACAAACTATTTTAAGGATGTTTAGTTAAAGATACAGCGCGGAAATAGGCCCTTTGGCCCACTGAATCCGTGCCAACCAGTGATCCCCGCACATTAACACTATCCTACACACACTAGGGACAATTTACATTTATATCAAGCCAATCAACTTACAAACCTGTATGTCTTTAGTGTCTGGGAGAAAAACAAAAATCTTGGAGAAAACCCACACGGTCACGGGGAGAACGTACAAACTCCATACAGACAGCACCCGTAGTGGGGGTCGAACCCAGGTCTCTGGTGTTGTAAGCGCTGTAAGGCAGCCGCTCTACCGCTGCCCCCACAGTGCCACCCCAATGTTTGTTTGTGCATATTACTCCATGGATTTGTGACAATTCTCACCAGCAATGAGGTCTCTGATCACTGAGGCAATGTCATTCACACAAAGGGTGGTGGGTGTTTGAATTCACACAGAGGGTGGTAGGAGTATGGAACGAGCTGCCAGAGGAGGTAGGTGAGGCAGACACTATTGCAACATTTAAGAAACAATTAGACAGGTACACGGATAAGACCGATTGAGAGGGATATGGGCCAAACGCAAGCAGGTGGGGCTAGTGTAGATGGGACATGTTGATCTGTGTGGGCAAGTTGGGCCAAAGGGTCTGACTCTATGACTATGAATCGCAATGAAGTTGATGTTCTCCCAAAACTTAAGTAGAAATGTTCCTTAAGAATTGAAGGCTGGAATGATTAAAGCCAATGATTATTCAGAAGTTCATAAGTTCATATTTGACATATTATTGCTTTATATAAGGATAAGGCTTTTGAAAGACTGAAGCTTTGTGGTTTATTTAGTGGTCCAGTGGGATACAGAATGAACTAGCATGTATTTGCACCATCTGCAGAACATAATTAAAAGGGAAAGGAAGATATCAACTTTTTTTACAAGCCATGAGTTTAATTTGGTAAAGGCAAAACAAAAATGTTTCCAGTCACTGTTCAAAGAAGTTAATAGGGAAAGACAATGCATGGCTGAAATAATTATTAGTTTTCACACAAGGGCGCATTGTTCAGCTCCTTCAGAGAATGTTGGCATCTGCACTCCATATAAGTAAATAATTAAATCACGTTTACTCTTTTCCCCAAGTCATAGAGTGATACTGTGTGGAAACAGGCCCTTCAGCCCAACTTGCCCACACCGGCCAACATGTCCCAGCTACACTAGTCCCACCTGCCCGCGTTTGGTCCATATCCCTCCAAACCTGCCTTATTCGTGTAATTGTGTAACTGTTTCTTAAATGTTGGGATAGTCCCTGCCTCAGCGACCTCCTCTGGCAGCTTGTTCCATAACTTTGTGTGAAAAAGTTACCCCTCAGATTGTTATTAAATCTTTTCCCCTTCACCTAAAACCTATGTCGTCTGGTCCTCGATTAAGTAGCTTAATTTTTCTTCATTTGTCTATCTGTCCGAATTAATCCTTAGTGTTGACGTGGTTTTCACTTTAAACATTAACCCAGAAAATGGAACAAAACAGAGAAAGCTGTAAACAGAGTTAACATTTCAGATTGAAGATAGGCAGCGGGTCAGGCAGCAGCACTGGATAAAATAAATAGGCGGTATTTCGGGACGAGACCATTCTTCAGACTTGACCCGAAACGTCACCTATTCCTTTTCTCCAGAGATGCTGCCTTGCTCGCTGAGTTACTCCAGCATTTTGTGTCTATGTTCGGTGTAAACCAGCATCTGCAGTTCCTTCCTGCACATTTCAGATTGATGCTCGTTTGGCAGGACAAGGAAAGAGAGATTAAAAACTGAAACTAGCTTGGACTTTTTCAAATGTGCATCTGATCCAGAAATGTTTAATTCTGAAGGTAGACAAAAGTGCTGGAGAAACTCAGCGGGTGAGGCAGCATCTATGGAGCGAAGGAAATAGGCAACGTTTCATTTATTTGCATAATTCTGAGATGTGAACATGGTCCAGAATCATAAACAGGTTCCTCTGTTTGCCCCACTCATGCAGGGATGATAACATATGGATTTTGTAGAAAGCACAATCATTCCATAATTTTGCTGTGCAATTGATTTATTTTCTAAATTGAAATTAAATCATCGTGCCAGGAAAATGCAAGGAACTGCAGAAGCCAGGATCTAGAGCAAACACACAAAGTGCTGGAGGAAGTCAGTGGGTCAGGCAGCATCAGAGTATAAGACGTTGTCCAATTTCTGGGTCTATCTGCTCCAATAATTTAAGAATGGGAAACTCTTTTCTGTAAGGGGTCTAGTTTTTCCCATTTGTATCACAGACTCATAGAGTCATCCAGCATGGAAACAGGCCCTTCGGCCCAACTTGCCCATGGTGACCAAGACGCCCCATGTACATTAATCCCACCTATCCCTCTAAACCAATTGAGAGGACATATGTTATTTTTCGGATTTAGAATAGTGCAGGTGATATAAACAATAATAGACCCTGTCACCTTGTTGGAGAGCAGCAGAACCTTAAGCCGTTTGGGATTTGGGAGATGTGCAGAACTATTTCAGTGAGCAATTCCCCAATCTTCTGATTTTGAAAGCTGTTGATATTGTTGCCAATGAGATTGTAAATCTAGTGAGCACTGTGAGTTCCATTTTTGCATTAAATAAAGTTTTAGCATTTGTAATTGAAGTTTTGGTGATTATATTCATGTTCATAATTTACAGGAGAAGAATTAGGCCATTTGGCCCATCAAGTCTACTCTGCCATTCAATCATAGTGGATCTATCTTTTCCTCTCAACGCCTTCTCCCAAAAAACCTGACACCCATATGAATCATGTCAATTTCTGCCTTAAAAACATCCATTGTCTTGGCCAACTGTGGCAATGAATTTCACAGATTCACCACCCTCTAAAGAAATTCCTCCCCATCTCCTTTCTAAAGGTACAACCTTTTATTCTGAGGCTATAGCATATAGTCATAGACTCTCCCACTAGTGGAAACATCCTCTCCACATTCACTCTATCCAGGCCATCTGCTATTCGGTGAGTTTGAATGAGGTTCCCCCTCATCCTTCTAAACTCCAGAAGTCGAGGCCCAGTGTCATCAAACGCTTATCATATGTTAACCCAATCATTCGTGGATTCATTCTGGTAAACCTCCTCTGGAGCCTCTCCAACGTATTATGAAGTGCAGTAGTACGAGGGTGTCAACACAAATTAAAGACTGGGGTGTGAGATTTTATAGAATGATTTTCTACCTTAATTTGAGGACCCTCCTTGTTAAGGGCAAGGGCTGACTGTTGGGGGATGCACAATCTCTTGTAGTTCTCAATGGTTAACGGCAGCTTTGACCACGGGCCAAAATACAGGCCACACTCTGCAGCTGATACAACAGCAAGGATGATTTTTTGTGGGTCAGTTACATGTCAGTGAGTAGAGGAAAACTTCAGCTGAAAACTTTAAGGAAGGTGTATAAAGGCTATTGTGTTATCTCCTTGGCAGTGACCAACTATCTAACTAGGGGACGGTTGTTGTACTGACAGCAAAGTCTTACACAATTCAATTCCGTTTAGTTTGTCATCACGTGTACTGAGGTACAGTGAAAAGCTTTTGTCGCGTGCTATCCAGTCAGCAGAAAAATAGAACATGATTATACGGGCCACTGAAGCCACCTCTGCTTTAATAATCATACGGAGAAGATACCCTCATGACCGTTCCTTCCCTGTTAAATCCCATTACTTTCAAAACGTTTGGCTCATAATATTATTTTAGAAAGCACTTTCAGATACTGTGGCCCTGATAATAACATTTGTCTAATTTAGTAGAATCAGCTATTAAAATGTCTCAGGATTAATCAACACCCACCACATTCTCATTAAAGTAGGGTGGGGGTGAGTGTGATTGAGCCAGCATTTGGAGCCTGACATTGAACAGATAAGTTTCCTCTTTCAGCAACAAAAAAAAGGAAACATGACTTGGCTTTCTGTCCGTCCTGTTGAACTGAGTGAGAATGAATTCTGAGCTCTCGTGCCTAGAGTTTGCTGGAGTCCATTATTGCAGAGAAAGAAAAAAAACTGATATTTTTCCAATAAAAGTGGACTCTCACTCACCTACTGTAAATAGTCTGTTTCTTCCAAAGGAGGAAATATAATACGTGGAAAAAGCTCTGACTTTAAACCTGGGTTCTGGCAAGGATTTCAAAGTACTGCAGTGATTTACTTTTATTTGCGTTTGTCTGCATCCACAGACACTGGGTGACGTTCAATGTGCTTCACTCAGCAGATACCACAAAGGTTTGTCTCACCGAGTCCTGCATTAAGGTTGCCAGCACCGTCCTCCAATCCTTGGATCGTTCCGTTGACCCCTGCCACAACTTCTACAACTATGCCTGTGGGGGGTGGATTAAGGCCAACCCGTTGCCGGATGGAAAGTCCAGATGGGGAACGTTCAACAACCTCTGGGACAAAAACCAAGCCATCATGAAGCATCTTTTGGGTAAGTGCGCGCTCAAGCTACCTCATACTCAGGTCGAAGACAGACACAAAAAGCTGGAGTAACTCAGCGGGTCAAGCAGCATCTCTGGAGAAACGGAATAGGTGACGTTTTGGGTCGAGATCCTTCTTTAGTCTCTCAACCCAAAATGTCACCTACTCCTTTTCTCCAGAGATGCTGCCTGACCCGTTGTGTTACTGCAGCTTTTTGTGTGTGTGTTTGGTTAAAACCATTACCTGCAGCTCCTTCCTGCCCATCATGCTCAGGCCATCCTGATTTCCATCACATGGGCAGCACGGTGGTGTAGCATTAGATTTGTTGCCTTACATCACCAGAGACCCGGGTTCGATCCTGACTAGGGGGGCTGTCTGAACGAAGTTTGTACGTTCTTCCCGTGACCTGCGTGGGTTTTCTCCGGAGCGCCGGTCTCTTTTCATACTCCAAAGACGTACAGGTTTGTAAGTTAATTGGCTTGGTAAAATTGTAAATTGTCCCTCGTTTGTGTAGGATAGCGTTGGTGTGCGAGGACCTAATGGGCCAATGAGCATGTTTCCGCACTGTATCTCTAAACTAAACTAAATATGGACAGCTCATCAGGGTGTCAGATTGTCCTGGCCCAATGAACAGACTGGCCTCTTTAATTATGCTGTGAACATCTGTGGTTCATGGTAAGTGTGCTCAAGTATGAAAAGGAAAAATAAGTTAAAATGATCACATTTTTTTACTGACAACGTCCTTTTGATCACGATGTTGAACTAACATCCTTCTGCTTATGTAAATGACTGTAGAAAATTCAATGGCAATGTTGGATATGGCACAGGGATGCCTTTCTTAAGTTCATAAGGTATAGGAGCAGTATTAGGCCATTCGGCCCATCAAATCTACTCCGCCATTCAATCATGGCTGATCTATCTTTCCCTCTCAACCCCATTCTCCTGCCTTCTCCCCATAACCCCTGACACCCATACTAGTCAAGAATCTATCAATGGCTGCCTTAAAAATATCAATTGACGACCTCAACAGCCTTCTGTGGCAATGAATTCCACAGATTCACCACCCTGTGACTAAAGAAATTTGCTGAATATCCTGGTCAACATTTGTCTAACAATCAGCATCACTCGACAGATTATTGTGTCATTATCTGATTGCTCTTTATAGAAGCAGTAAATATTTTGTCACATTTTATTTGGCTGCAGAGGGATTTCAGATAGCATAGAAACATAGAAAATGGGTGCAGGTGTAGGCCATTCGGCCCTGCAAGCCAGCACCGTAATTCAATGTGATCATGGCTGATCATCCAAAATCAGTACCCCATTCTGGCTATTTCCCCATATCGCTTGATTCCCGTAACCCTAAGAGCTAAATCTAATATCTGAAGGCAAATTTAGGGTTGAAAAATATATCTTGCATGCCAACGAAATTCTTGCCCATTTCTAGTTCTGGTACTAGCTAACCTGCATTGTTCTGGAATCCTACTCAGGCTATACAGTGGCAAAATTTCTCTCTGTCACCATATTTAGTCTTGCAACATTAGAACAGAGACCAGCACAGGCACAGGCCCTTCGGCCCACAATGTCCATGCCAAGCTTATTGCCAAGTTAAACTAATCTCCTCTGCCTTCTTGTAATATCCCTCTATTCTCCGCATATCCACGTGCCTATTCAAAAGTCTCTTAAACACCACTCTCAGTGCTGACGCAGGGTCTCAACGCGAAACGTCAGTTCCTGTCCACCCCACAGATACTGCTTGGCCCCTTGAGTTCCTCCGGCAGCAGGGATGTTTTGTAAAATTATTCATCTTCTTTTACGTGAAAGAAATCTACCCAGTGTGAATAAATCATGTTCGGCACAAACATTGTGGGCCGAAGGGCCCGTTTCCTGCGCTGTAATCTGATACTTGCTGCTTCCACGTTCTCCTGAAGGAATCTGATCCATTAGTGGCTCCGTAGTTGTAGGCAGCCATTCCCTTTCATTCCAGTGACTTATTTGAACATCCTTTCAGCGGATCACTGCTTATTCCACCAAAGGTAACCAAGATACAGAGGTCCAATACATTCTAGCTTTATTCCTGAACTTTGCTGGGTTATTTTTGGCAATCTTCCTTAAGCACCTGCTTTTTACCAACTGCTTGACATTGAGAACCATTCCCTTTATAAATTCCGTCAAGTCCCGTTGTAAATGATGTTGTTTCTGAATCTGTGCAACGCAAATAGAGAGAATGTTTACCGTGCATAGTTGTGTGTTTGTGCATTGAAACGCGAGGACCGCTTGGAATTTGGAAGCAGTCCTTTTAAGGAAATCAGGCAGAGGAAGCAAAGCAAATGCAAGCAAAAATAATTAGCGAGCTTGCGAAATGTAAGCTGATTACAGTGAGGCCGGTGCCAAGTCCTCCGCTCCAGGACCATGCAGCAGACAGTAAGCAAGGTCAGAGAGTAATTATCTCCAGGATGTATTTGCTCCATCGGCCCTTCTCTCCTGCGATGACTCTCCGATCAAAGCTGAAACCATGAAAAAGGATTTGGCTTCAAATCGAGCCCAGGGCTATCCAGAGAATAAAAGCGAGTTGGACACAAAATGCTGGGAGTGACTCAGCGGGCCAGGCAGCATCTCTGGAGAGAAGGATAGGTGACGTTTCGGGTCGAGACCCTTCTTCAAACTGAGAGTTAGGGGAGAGGGAAAGTACAGATATAAAAAGGGACGGATTAGAGTCGGCACTGATTCACCAAAGAGCCCACATTGGTCCATTGTCGGTTGTGGAGGAGGTGATAATGAGGGGATAGGAACAGTAAAACTAGCAGGACTGGGGGAGGGACGGCGAGAAAGAGAATGCAAGGGTTACTTGAAATTCGATAGATCAATATTTATCAGAATAAATCAGACGCCTGATGAAGGGTCACAACCCGTAACGTCACCTATTCCTTTTCTACAAAGTTGCTGCCTGTCTCACTGAGTTACTCCAGCACTTTGTCTCCACCTTCGGTGGTAACCAGCATCTGCAATTCCTTCTTACACTAAAAGAGAATTACTTCAGTTTCCTGAATTCTTTTGAGTGGGAACCTTCCTTAGAAATGTATGAGGAGGATTTAGCCTTTGACTTGGATGAGAGGCATAGATAGGGTAGACAATCAGAACCTTTGTTCCAGAGTAGAATTGATAGGCCGAATGGCCTAATTCTATTCCAATACAATACAATACAATACAATATTTATTACATGTCATTTGAACCTCAGTGAGGCTCAAACGAAACTCCGTTTCCACAGCCATACAAACAAAGACAATTTCCTACAGACATACACACAATTCAATTTACAGAAACATCCATCACAGTGAACCTCCTCCTCACTGTGACCTATCACTTATGACCTTATGACTTTGGTCAATCATGGCTGATCTATGTCTCCCTCCTAACCCCATTCTCCTGCCTTCTCCCCATAACCCCATGACTCCCGTACTAATCAAGTATCTATCTCTGCCGTAAAAATATCCATTGACGGCCGCTACAGCCTTCTGTGGCAAAGAATTCCACAGATTCACTGCCCTCTGACTAAGAAATTCCTCCCCATCTCCTTCCTAAAAGAACGTCCTTTAATTCTGAGGCTATGACCTTTAGTCCTAGACTCTCCCACTAGTGGAAACATCCTCTCTGCATCCACTCTATCCAAAACTTTCACTATTCGGTACGTTTCAATGAGGACCCCCCTCATTCTTCTAAACTCCAGCGAGTAGAGGCCCAGTGCCGTTAAACGGTCATCATATGACCAGGCTGATGAAGCTGGGATTGATTTCCTTCGAGACGAGAAGGAGGAATTAAATCAAGATGCTGCAAAGAGCTTAGATATTTCTAATGTGACTGTGTTGATACCAAGAAACAGCTTACATTTAATTGGCAAACAGGAAATTAGGAGGTTTTTATTGAGTTGTATTCTGGAATGCATGACCCAATGGGTCAGGATAATCAGATTCAACAGAGAGATTCAGAAGAAAAATGTAACGAGTTCTTTAAAAGGCAGGGCCTGCCAGGCTGTGGCTAACTCCATCAATGAGCCAGTAATTACATGTGTTACCTCCATGCATGTACCTGTAAAGCTGCAGTAATAAGAATGTCATTACTGTGTTCCCAGAACATATGAACAATTAACACACTATTCTTTAGTTTAGACATACAGCGCGGAAACAGACCCATCGAGTTCCACCGAGACCACACTGACCAGAGATCCCCGCACATTAACACTATCCTCCACACACTAGGGACAATTTACACTTATACCAAGCCAATTAACCTACAAACATGTATGTCTTTGGAATGTGGGAGAAAATCGAAGATCTCGGAGAAAACCCACGCGGTCACGAGGAGAACGTACAAACTCCGTCAGACAGCACCCTTACACGGTAAGGCAGCAACTCCACCGCTGCACCACCGTGCCGCACTTGACTCTTGACGCTAACGTTTGGCAGCAAATCTAATGGGATTTTGTTAGAGAGCGAGCTGCTACACTGGGTGATAGAAAAGCAGCTTGTACAATCCCGTGCCTTTTCTGAAGTCAGAGCTATTGTTGGGAACCTCCTGGGAGGCCCCTCCCTCTTTAACGAGTTTGGAATTTTGTCCCAACTTGCACATGTTGGCCTGAGCAGAAACTGCTTAGTGATAGAGCCCTATAAACTGCCAAAGAAACCACAGATAGACACAAAATGCTGGAGTAACTCAGCGAGACAGGCAGCATCTCCAGAGAGAAGGAATGAGTGCCATTTCGGGTCAAGACACTTCTTCAGACTGAAACAGTCTCTATCCAAAACATCACCAGGTCCGAAGAAGGGTCTTGACCCGAAACGTCTCCCATTCCTTCTCACCAGAGATTCTGCCTGTCCCACTGATTTACTTCAGCTTTTTGTGTCTGTCTTCGGTGTGAACCAGCATCTGCAATTCCTTCCTACACATTTATTGTCATAGAGGCAAGAGTGCAAGGAAATTCCTTGTTCATATGAAGATCACGCGATAAATAGTAAACATATAATTATGATAAATACCACAATAAATATAATGAAGAATGCAAAACAGCAGAGTGGTGCGTGACTGTGTAGGAAGGAACTGCAGGTGCTGGTTTAAACCAAAGATAGACACAAAATGCTGGAGTAACTCAGCGGGACAGGCAGCGTCTCTGGAGAAAAGGAATGGATGATGTTTCGGGTCGGAACTGATCGTAATGCATAAACTAAGTAGTGCGAATAACCAATGATGTAGAGTTAAGAGTAAGAGTGAGCAGCAGTGCTTCTGTGTATGGGTTGTGAAAGAGTTGACAGGTTCAGGAGTCGGTAGTCGCAGGGAAGAAGCTGTTCTTAAGTCTAGACCACCGAGCTTTCAACAATACGTGGTGTTGTTGCTCATCCATGATTTCTCCACTGGCTGGTAATGTGAAAAGGACAAAAATATCGTTAGGGTTGGGCACAAATTCCCAGAAAATGTTTAAGGTGAATTATTTTCCCTGATTTGACCTGTCTTTGATCCATGTTTTGTTTGAGGTTGTCCTTCTGGTCAACTGCCCAAACCTTGCAGAAGGGTGATCATTCTAAACAGGGGGGGCAGTAAATAAGTATTGGCAAGATATTTTCCCACCCATGTCATCCGTGGCAAACCCGTGTTTTGTCGTGAAAGTCCGTCCCAGGTTTGGCAGCCCTAAGCAGCACTGAGGTACATGGAAGTGAAACAGACTTGAACATCACTGGGTTTGTGGTGTTGGGGAGTGAGCATGTAGAACGCAGGTGACAAAGCAGCCGGACCTGGTCTGACTGAGGGCTGCTTGATAATAGCACTGGATGTTCAATGGTCTAATGGCTTCTTTATTGTCGCGTGCAGCAGGTACAGTGAAATACTTAGACTTAGATCCTTTATTTGTCATTCAGACCTTTCGGTCTGAACGAAATGTCGTTGCCTGCAGCCATACATGTAATAATAAACAACAAAACACACAATAAACACAAATTAACATCCACCACAGTGAGTTCACCAGGCACCTCCTCACTGTGATGGAGGCAAAAATCTTAGGGTTACTGTCTCTTCCCTCCTCTTCTCCCTCTGCGCTGAGGCGATACCCCACCGGGCGATGGTAATCAGTCCCGCGGCTCACCGAGCTCCGCGAACGGGCCGGTTCAAGCTCCACGGCCCGGGGGTGGTCGAAGCTGCCGCCCTCCAGTCCAACGGACGCAGCTGTTGCCGCGGGAGCTCCGGAAAACAGGCACCAGCCTGTGACCTGCGAGCTCCCGACGGTGTCGTCCACTGGCCCGCGGCCGAGCCCCAGATTCAGGTCGCCGCCGCCGGAACGCCGCCTCAGCTACCGGAGCACCGTCTCAGCACCATGCCGGGCCGCCACAGCCACCGGAGCGCCGTCCCAGCCCCGCGCCGGGCCGCCCTCATGGGAGCTCCGTGCTGTGGTAGATTATGTTCAAGTGCACGGATAGTCTTGCTGAGCCGTGTGCAAAAAGTGTATTTTTTGTCATCTGTGCATCTGTTATCAAGCAGCCCTCAGTCAGACCAGAAGGTAGACAAAAATGCTGGAGAAACTCAGCGGGTGCAGCAGCATCTATGGAGCGAAGGAAATAGGCGACGTTTCGGGCCGAAACCCTTCTTCAAACTGCTGAGCTGGGGTCTGAAGAAGGGTTTCGGCCCGAAACGTCGCCTATTTCCTTCGCTCCATAGATGCTGCTGCACCCGCTGAGTTTCTCCAGCATTTTTGTGTACCTTCGATCTTCCAGCATCTGCAGTTCCTTCTTGAACATTCAGTCAGACCAGGTCCGGCTGCTTTGTCACCTGCGTTCTACATGCTCACTCCCCAACACCACAAACCCAGTGATGTTCAAGTCTGTTTCTCTTCCATGTACCTCAGTGCTGCTTAGGACTGCCAAACCTGTGACGGACTTTCACCACAAATCACGGGTCTGCCACAGATGACAAAAAATACACTTTTTGCACAGCTCAGCAAGACTCTCCATGCACATGGACATAATCTACCCCCTCCACAGAATGTGCAGAGCAGCTCACTGGCCCCATATGCAAGAGTGGCCATTTTGCCGCCATTTTACAGTCCCAGCTGCAGCTGGCCACAGATTCAGATTCAGATTCAGATTCAACTTTAATTGTCATTGTCCGTGTACAGTACAGAGACAACGAAATGCATTTAGCATCTCCCTGGAAGAGCGACATAGCATATGATTTGAATAAATATTTATATTAGCATATATACAGACATAGTGTTTTTCCTGTGGGAGGAGTGTCCGGGGGGGGGGGGGGGTGATTGGCAGTCTCCGAGGTACGTTGTTGAGTAGAGTGACAGCCGCCGGGAAGAAGCTGTTCCTGGACCTGCTGGTCCGGCAAGGTCCACAGAGGTCCGTTGCAGAGGTCGCCTCCATTTCTGTTGTCCTATGAAACGATGCCCCTCTCCACGCCCGACAGAGTTGCAAAACCGCATGGCTTTGATATCCTGCATGTTAATGAGGTTTACAAAGATTCATCCTTCATCATAGTTGACTTTGCTGTTATGTACTCTAAACGAAAGCAGACTGAAAGGATCAGTTATCTGGTCGGGGTCAGCAGCAGATCAGACTTGCTGATTGACATTTCCCTTTCAATTCACTTTAACCGATCTTGCATTAAAATGGCTTAATTGATGCCACAAATGCAAATGCAAACAGCCTCTGCTCAGACGATTGACACAAAAAGCTGGAGTAACTCAGCGGGGCAGGCAGCATCTCTGGTGAAAATGAATGGGTGATAGTTTGGGTCGGAACTGATTGTAATGCTTAAACTGAGTGGTGCGAATAACCAATGAGGTAGAGTTAAGAGTAAGAGTGAGCAGCAGTGCTTCTGGGTGGAGACGAAGTCTCGACCCGAAACATCACGTGTTCCTTCTCCCCAGAGATCCTGCCTGACCCGTTGAGTTACTCTGGATTTTTGTGTCTATCTTCGGTTTAAACCAGCATCTGCAGTTCCTTCCTACACATTTCGTCTGCTCAGCCTCTTTCTCTGTAGCACCATTTAGCCAATAACTGCTGCCTCTGACCCTTTCTGGCTTCTCTTTTTCCCCGGCCCAGGATCACTCATTAAAGATGACTTTCTTTTCTGTTTGTTCAGTCAACGTTGACCTGCATCTCCCTCCCCTCCTGCAGATAATTGTTTCCTCCTGGTTCTGCTGATTCTGTTCATTGTGTGGAAGGCGCTGTGGACAATAATGTGAAGGGGGGGGAGGTCATTGCAGTGCCAATCGCGGTGAAGGACGGACATGTTGCTAGTGTGGTGGGAGGGGTTGTTACTGTCACAGTTACAATGAGGAGGGAATGTCACAGTTCCTGTAGATAGACACAAAATGCTGGAGCAACTTAGCGGAACCGGCAGCATCTTTGGATAGAAGGAATGGGTGACATTCCTTCTCTCCAGACATGCTGCCTGTCCCGCTGAGTTACTCCAGCATTTTGTGTCTATCTTTGGTGTAAAGCAGCATCTGCACTTCCTTCCTATCACAGATCCTATCAGGTGGGAGCCTATTCCGTTTGTCAGTGAAGAAGCCATGTCAGTCACTGTTGAGGAGGGGGTCGGTATCTGTATGTTGGGGTGGGCTTGCTGGCTAGGGTGGCGCAGCGGTAGAGTTACTGTCCGACAACGCACGAGACCCGGGTTCGATCCTGACAAACCAAAAATTGATTTATTCAAGTATTTACAATACTATTTACAATACTAAATAATTTAAAACAAAACCCACCACCAAAGTACAAGTAAAACAAATATTCTTAAACATCTATGTTACAATCCTTGTCAAGGTTCCATCTCCAACATGTTGAGACAAATAACATCATTAAATTGTAGAAGTTGAGGTGAGCCAGCAGGATGCACATTGTTCTACTCTCTAGAATTTAGGAGATTGAGAGGGGATCTTATAGAAACTTACAAAATTCTTAAGGGGTTGGACAGGCTAGATGCAGGAAGATTGCTCCCGATGTTGGGGAAGTCCAGGACAAGGGGTCACAGCTTAAGGATAAGGGGGAAATCCTTTAAAACCGAGATGAGAAGAACTTTTTTCACACAGAGAGTGGTGAATCTCTGGAACTCCCTGCCACAGAGGGTAGTCGAGGCCAGTTCATTGGCTATATTTAAGAGGGAGTTAGATGTGGCCCTTGTGGCTAAGGGGATCAGAGGGTATGGAGAGAAGGCAGGTACGGGATACTGAGTTGGATGATCAGCCATGATCATATTGAATGGCGGTGCAGGCTCGAAGGGCCGAATGGCCTACTCCTGCACCTAATTTCTATGTTTCTATGTTTTCTATGTTCTCCAGTGAAGGGCCTGTCCCACTTGGGCGTCATTTACGCGTCATTTACGCGTCACGAAGCACGATGCGTGGTGGCGTAGGCAGTCACGCGCGGCGCCCCAGGATTTTGGAATTCACAAAATCTTCGCTCGCCGCCTGTGTGAGGCGCAAATGACGCCCAAGTGGGGACAGGCTCTTAAGGAGCTCTGGACCCTGGACTGAGTGTTCACAGTTGTGCCGAGAGGGGATGTCTGGCACACAACCATCCCTGATCAGTGTCGTCACCATTAGACTCGAGCTGGGCTGGGGTAAACACACAGGGATAGTCCCTGGCCATGAGGGCTCATGCATCACGAGTGAACCTGCCCAGCGAGAGGGAGAATGGCAGAGAGTATCTGAGAGCAGGGGGTCGAGCCAGATAAATTAAATTAAAATTAAATTTCTTTATTTATATAGCACATTTTTAGTCAACTTGCATTGACTCCAAAGTGCTTCACATAATTACATTCACACACACAGGCAAAGGTGGGTGAAGTGTCTTGCCCAAGGACACAACGACAGTATGGACTCCAAGCGGGATTCGAACCAGCTACCTTCCGGTTGCCAGCCGAACACTTAGCCCATTGTGCCATCTGTCGTCCCATTAGATAAGAAAGTTAAGAACAGGAAAATGGTTTAAAGATTTTAATGTAGGGGGAACCGGGGTAATGCCGCCAGTGCCTTCAGGTCGGCTGGAGGAGGCACCCCCGGGACACGGGCGAGGGACGTCGGTTCACGGGAACTGCGCCAGTATATTGAGCGCACGGGCGGACCAGACTTTTTGGACATTGAATAATGCCGTCAAAAATGGCGGTGCCAGCTTATGTAGTATATGCAAAAAGAATTTCACTCTGCAGTTGCATATGTGACAAGTGAAGCACTCTTGACTTCCAGGGATGAGAACTTTATCATTCTGAACACACAAACCTCATGCTGTAATGAAGCCCATTGATGGGGGGGGAGGGAAGGCACTCTCTGTCAATGTTTGGCACAGACTCTGTGGATCCCCTGTCTGAACCACCCTTTCCCTTTCGTCCACTTTTCTTTCTCAATTGAAAAGCCTGACCCCTGTGCGTCTTGTCACCATGGAGACGTGTCACTGGTTGGCACGGTGCGTTTCCTGGAGACTTCTCTCTCACATGTTCAGCTTCCCAATGAGATTTGTGGAGAAAAGTTTTCATGGTAAGAGCCCGGTTGTATTTCTGCATCAACTCTATCTCTGCGGTTCACCCTTGCTCTGATTGAGTTTTAAACAATAATTTTCTTCATGGAATTTTAAAAAAGTCTTTTTTTTTGTCGAGTTGGGTATTGGAGAGATATCTGGAAAATTGTGTGCACATGTGTCAGATTCAGTTTACCTTCTTACACTATCAATTTGCCAAAGGGATCGTCAGTAATGAAGGACATAGCCTCAGTAATACAGGCCATAGCCTCAGAATTAAAGGACAATCTTTTAGGAAGGAGTTGAGGGAAATGTCTTTCGTCAGACGGTGGTGAATCTGTGGAATTCTTTGCCACCACAGGCTGTGGAGGCCAAGTCATTGGATATATTTAAGGCAAAGAAAGATAGATTTGTGTTTAGTACAGGTGTCGGAGGTTGTGGGGAGAAGGCAGGAGAATGGTGTTAGAAAGGGGAGATCGATCAGCAATGATTGAATGGCGGAGTAGACTTGATGGGCCGAATGGCCTAATTCTACTATTCCTTATGACCTTATGACATCTTGATCTTGGATGGCACAGTGGCACTGCTGGTAGGGATGCTGCCTCACAGCGCCAGAGACCTGGTTTGATCCTAGCCTGCAGATGCTGTATGTGTGGAGTTTGCACGTTCGCCCTGTGACTGCATGAGTTTCCTCTCGGTGCTCTGATTTTCTCCCACATCCCAAAGACTGTGCAGGTTTGTAAGATAATAGGCCCTCTGTATATTTCCCCCAAGTGTGTAGGGAGTGCATAAGAAAGTGAGATACCATGGAACTAGTGTGAAATTGAGATGGATGGTTAGCGTGGACTCGATGGGCCGAAGGGCCTGTTCCAATGGTGTTTCTCTGAACTGAACTCTCTTCCAGCAATGCTTTTAAAACTTTTTGGTGAGCGTTCAGAAAACTGAAGTCCTCTTTCCCTGAGCCCTTGGTGAAATAATCTGTCAGAAAGATAACCAGGCCCGACAAAGGCTAGTGTTAGGTGTGTGTTTAAAGCTGAGTGAAAATAGGCAAATGAACAACAAGAAAGTTCTAGTAGATGTATTACCAGTGTCAGCGATGGAGGAAAATCCATTGTAATGTTCATGGCTTCCAAAGCAGCAGCTCCCAGGCCCACAAGTATTACCTGCTGGAAGATTGAATGAATGAATAAGTTTATTGGCCAAGTATTCACATACAAGATTATCACATACATGGGACTCTGGCGCTGCAAGGCAGCAACTCTACCGCTGTGCCACAGAGCTGCGCCCCAGAACAATTTTGTGTTAATGAATGTCATTAAGGAATTCCTGGATTAAATTAAACCGTGAGAAGTTCTCTCGTTTGCAGGACAACATTTATTTCTCAAACCATCCCTGGAAAGGAGGGCATGAGCTGAATGAATGAATGAATGATTGAGCGTCATAGTCACATGGGAATACCATTGCCTGCAGTGTTCCATCAACTTGCAGTAAGTCAGAAAGAGAGACTGAGTGAAATTAGAGAAACAAGGAGAGACAATCTCAAGAAACAAACAAAGAGGAAAGTGTTGTAATTAGGTTCTGTATATTTATAGCTACAATAGTAACAGACAAGTGTGAGTTAGCCTGTGTTAAGTTTTATGTTAACACGTCACTGACATGCAATATATTTTTAACAATGCCAGGGAGACAATTATGCAAAAGCGACAATTGGAATGCAAGGGCAGCTCAGTGGTGCAACTGGAGGAGCCACTGCCTCACAACACGAGCGGTGCAGGTTCAATCCTGACTCTGCCTACGTGGAGTTTGCACGTTCTCCCTGTGGCCGCGTGGGTTTCCTCCGGGTTCACCGGTTTTCTCCCACATCCCAAAGACGTAGGTTTTCCAGGTAATTGGCCTCCTGAATTGCCCTCTACTGTGTAGGGAGCGGACGAGAAAGTGGAATAACATAAGAACTAGTGTGAACGGGTGATCGATCGATGGGCGGTGTGGACTCAGTGGGCTGAAAGACCTGTCTCCATGCTATATTTCTAGACTAAATGCACCTCCCAGTAGCTAAGTGTGCATCCATTTTACAGAGAGACAAGGAATCTCCACTCTAATTAACAGACAGTATAGCAACTGAATAAGAAAAAAGACATGGGATGCAGCTTCAGTCCAACTGGAAACACCCCACATTGATGAACTTAGAATGATAGAATTTTTGAATGAATTCCTTAGCCTTGGCTCTTTACACATAGCCCTGCAAAACTTTCCATTCCAAGTACTTACCTCATTCCCGTTAGTTTATGTTTAGTTTAGTTTAGAGATACAGTCCAAACCAGTCTATGCTGATCAGCAATCCCCACACATTAACACTATCCGACACACATTAGGAACAATTTAACCAAGCTAATTAACCTACAAACATATATGTCTTTGGAGCGGTTAGATGCGATGGAATTTGTGTACACGCTTTAGAGCAGTGCAGCAAGATTACAGCAGCAAGATCCCTTCTCTAATTCTGTTCAGAATCTTTTTAAAGGAATTAACTGTGAACATTACAGTATCCTAACTGTAACCTTCTCTAGTCTCTTCATTTTGCAGCATTTTCCTTGACTGGAAAATTGTGCATGACGTTGAGAGAAAGATGAGAGAGGGGAACCAGGGATTTAGAAGGCAACATCTGGCAGGGTATTGCCAAAGTCTGTAATTAAAGATAAATTAATTGAACGCCCTAATTTTGTTTCTAGCTAATCGAGAGTACAGCAATGTATTTGCAACGGTTAGACTATACTCCTGACGAATCTGATTGAAATTTCTGAAGAGAAAAATAAATAAGTGAACAAGGGAACATTAATGGATATTTTTTATATGACTTTCCAGAAGGCACTTGATAAACACACTCATGGGAGAATGTTAGTTAAACTTGAAGCTCTTGGTGTTGAAGAAAAATCCTTGTTGTGTTTCGGGAACTGGCAGGCTTTCAAACTGGCATGATTTGTGTTCTTCTGCAAGACTCTTTGTTGGTTGCTAAACTGCATACAACTTGGAAAAATGTTTTTTTATCCTGTTATCTAAGTTCCCCGATGAATGAAATGCAGGCCGTTTTGTAAGTAATGGAGTTTGGAACCTGATTTGCAAAGTACCTCTACCGCTCCAACAGATGTGGAAGGTAGATGGGGCAATGAATGGGCTACATAAAACAGCCATAAAAAATGGCCAAACAGGCTTGAGGAACTGGATGGCCATCTCCTACTATGCTTGATACAACATAAGTGTTGGCCATTCAGCCCATCGTGTCAATGCTAGCACCAGCCAATCCCTTCTGCCCCACCCCCCCTTCTCCTGTTCCCCTGTAGCCTTTATTCTCTCTCAATTTATAACTAGCAACATTCTCGCTCACACATGCCCAACAACTTCCCCCTTTGATTCTTTGGCCACTTGCCTATTCTAAGAAGCAGTTTACAGCAGCTGATTAACCTGTCAGCCCGCTCATTTTTTGGTTTTGGGAGGAAACCCACATCATCCCAGGGAGAGCATGCAAACCCCACACAGGCAGTGCCAGAGATCAGGATCGAACCCACCACCCAGGGTTATGAAACGACTGCGCTACCTACACAGTCGTGGTAACCAGCGTTCCATCTGAAAGGAAAGGAAAGGCTGGTGTCTTATGAAATGCCCGCAGTTAGATCGTAATGAAAATGACGCCCTAATATATGAATGAATTTCCATTAACCAGGCACATATGTGAATGCTGACTCTGCATTGAATTTATTCAATTGCTTTAAATCAAACTCCTTAAATCTTTCTGTTTCACTGTAGAAAACTCCACCCTGAACACCACAAGTGAAGCTGAACACAAAGCCCAGCTTTTCTATCGGGCCTGCATGAACGAGCAGAAGATTGAGGAGCTGCAGGGACAGCCTCTAATCAACATCATAAACAAAGTGAGTACCGAGAGGTGGGGAGTCAGTCGGCTTCGCGGCCACCGTGTCATAGTGGTAGAGTTGCTGCCTTACAGCGCCGGAGACCCGGGTTCAATCCCAACTGCAGGTGCTGTCTGTACGGAGTTTGTACGTTCTCCCCAGGACCGCGTGGATTTTCTCCGCGATCTTCGGTTTCCTCCCACACTCCGAAGACGTAAAGGCATGTAGGTTAATTGGCTTGGTGTATGTGTAAAATTGTCCCTAGTGTGTGTAGGATAGAGTTAGTGTGTGGGGATCGCTGGTCGGTACGGACTCGGTGGGACGAAGGATCTGCTTCTGCACTGTTTCTCTAATCTAAACCTCCCCACTCTCCCATTGCTCCGTGCTGGTTGCCAACGGGGTGCCGGGTCCAAATATATTAATCCCGTGCTGGGAATTATAATCTGTTCATAAGAACACAAGAAGATAGGCCATTCGTCTCCTCAAGCCTAGCCCACCATTGTGGCCCATCTGTTCCAGACCTCAACTCTCGCCCCTCCCACTTCCCCCATAGTCCTCAGTTCCTCGGTCTTTCAAAAATATATCTTTTAAATAATTTACTTTTCCTAAGACTGGTGATGATTGCTTTGAGCCCCTGGCCTATCTCCTCAATTTCTTCTATGCTGTAATCTTAATCAAGATTGTCCATTAACATCTCTGCAACTGGGAGGTGGGGGTGGTGGGGAGAGAGTGGGGGTCTGTTCGTTGACCTGAAGCTCTGGGGAAACACATTAAATAGGGTTCCTTCTCAGTGCTGCGAAGAGTAAGGTAAGGCCATAGAAATCTGATGCATTTACACACTGAGACCTCACTGATAATTTCAGATTCCATACCGAGGCCCAGCGAGTCCACACCAACCTGTACACTAGTTCTGTGTTATCCCACTTTCATATCTTACACACTAGGGGCAATTTACAGAAGCCGGTTAACCTACAAACCTGCACGTCTTTTGAATGTGGGAGGAAACCGGAGCACCCGGAGAAAACCCACGCAAACACAAGGAGAATGTACGTTCCAGAGGTCAGGATCTCTGGCACTGTGTGGCAGCAGCTCGACGGCTGCGCCACCAAGCCACACATTTTGTTTTGGTATCATAGAGGGCTTTATCAGTCAATGCCACCTACATGCTGCTGAACCCTTGAATTAGTTGCTCTCTTGTGCCAATTCTTTTGGGAACTCTGCCAGTGTACAGCATTGAAGGAGAAGTTGATAAACTGTGAATCCCAACAACCGTGTTAATTTGTGTTCATTTTTCATGCTTCTCTCTCCTTGGATCTGCCCTGTCCTGTTTCTATCACTGCTGCAGCACTGAAAAGTCACTTCTCAACGACCCAACTGACTTCTTGCATAGGAAGGAACTGTAGATGCTGGTTTACACTGAAGATAGGCACAAAAAGCTGGAGTAACTCAGCGGGTCAGGCAGCATCTCAGGAGAAAAGGAATAGGTGACGTTTCAGGTTGAGACCCTTCTTCACACTGAGAGTCAGGGGAGAGGGAAAAGAGAGAGAGGGAAAGGAAACAAAGCGGAAATGAATGCCAAAAGGGACAAATCAAAGCCAGCGACGATGGTATGCAAAAGGACTGTGTGAAATATTCACTCGTTGTTCATCTCAGTCAATCTGCGGGCTTTGACATTCTTGAGGACACTGCTCCAACCCTTCTCCACCATCCTCCCGTTCATTTTGAAAGCCGTTGTCTGCTTGCTGTTGCATTTGGGGAATCGACAGCAATATCTCCTTTCTGTGCACCCACAATATTGCTTCTAATCCTCAAGGATCTCACCTTGGTCCTGTTCTCATCGATGTCCTGCCCCTCAGGTACATTAGAGGAGCAGGGTCTTGGTCGGCATGGTCGAGTTGGGCAGAGGTCTGCACTGTATAGCTTAATGACTGAAGTATCTGTTGTTTGTTGCTGTTATGATCTTGAAAGGCAGTCCAGAGGGTGAAAAAGGATTGAAAATAGAATCAGATACTTTTTTCAGGACGATGGTAATAAAACAGGGCAGTGGGCTGACTCATAAGCTCTTGCAATGTATTAACATAGGAATGATGAACTGAATGTTCTCCCTCTATGATCAGCAGGCGCTCTAGATGTAATTAAGTGAAGCTTTCACTTTGTGGTTAAGATGCCGAACAATTTCTTTATTCTTTCTCCAGTTGGAAGGCTGGAACATTAGCAGAGCCTGGGACAAGGACAATTTTCAAGATGTGCTCCAGTCCGTCATATCCCACTACCGAACCAACCCATTCTTCTCCATCTACATCAGCACTGATTCCAAAAACTCCAACAGTAACATCATTCAGGTATGCGACTGGGAACAAGGTAAAAGCCAGACCCTGTGAAAACAGAGACTGCGGTTAAAGGAGGCGAAGAGAATGAGGGGACAGACCTGGTAATGAGTTCAGTTCAGTTTATTGTCATGTAATACTGGAATTAAAAGTCAACAGTTGTTGGGAGATATAGGCATCAAAATAAAACATGCAATTTGACAGCATCTCTCTCAGAACCTGGATGCCCCAAAATATCCAAGAACCATTGAAGTGCTCTGGGAGTGTCATCATTGTTCATTGAAGGAGGTTCAGCAGTTAGCATGCACAAAAACTCCTCTTGGCATCATGATCTGCACAGACATTGTGGGCCGAAGGGCCTGTTCCTGTGCTGCCCTGTTCTATGTAATGGAAAAGTGAGAGAAAGTAGGTTGTATTGGGAAGGGGTGGGGAGCATGGTTCATTTGGGTTGATCTGAGTGCTGTCATAGATTTGATGGGCAGAATGGCCTCCTCCTATGTCATAAGAAAATATGAGAAATGGAAGGTATAATCGCGATGAGATAATAATTAAAATGAAGCCCCTATGTCTAATTTCACAATCACCAACTGATCAATCACTTGCAACTGTTTAATCTTGTCACTGCTTCCTCTGCAGATAGACCAGTCCGGACTTGGGTTACCATCGAGGGATTATTATCTGAACAAAACTGCCAACAATAAGGTAGGTGGAGCCAATGGTGTAACCTCCTGTAACTCCGAGACCTCCCTCCTCTTTCTTGATCTCACAGTCTCCATCATAGGAAATAGACTGTTGACTGACATCTATTACAAACCCACTGACTCCAACAACTATCTCGACTACACTTCTTCCCACTCTGCTACCTGCAAAGACTCTATCCCCTACTACCAATTCTGCATCTGCGCCCAAGATGAGGTGTTCCATACAGGGATATCCAAGATGTCCTCATTCTTTAGGGAATGGTGGTCCCCCTCTCCCATCATAGATGAGGCCCTCACTCGTGTCTCCTCGGTAACTCACAGCTCCGCTCTTGCTCCCCCTCCCCCTAGTCCCTACCTTCCACCCCATCAGCTATCGCATACGACACATAATCCTCCAAAATCTCCGCCATCTCAAACGGGATCCCACCATTAGCCACATTTTCCCAACTCCACCACTTTCCGCCTTCCGCAGAGACCGTTCCCTCCGCAACTCCCTGGTTAACTCAAACCTTCCCACCCAAACTACCCACACCCCAGGTACCTTCCCCTGCAACCGCAGAAGATGTAACACCTGTCCCTACACCCCCTCCTTCGTCTCTGTCCAGGGACCCCAACAGTCCTTTCAGGTTAGGCACAGGTTCATTGTACCTCCTCCAACGTCATCTACTGTATCCGTTGTTCAAGATGTGACTCGTACATCCGCGAGACCAAACGTAGACTGGGCGATCATTTCGCTGAACACCTTTGCTCAGCCTGCCTGAACCTACCTGATCTCCCGGTTGCTAAACACTTTAATTCTCCTCCCCATTCCCACACAGACCTTTCTGTCCTAGGTGTCCTCCATTGTCAGAGTGAGGCTAAACACAAATTGGAGGAACAGCATCTCATATTTCGCTTGGGCAGCTTACAGCCCAGTGGCATGAAATTGATTTCTCTCACTTCAGGTAGTCCCGGCATTCCCTCTCTCTCCATCCCTCCCCCACCCAAGTCGCACCAGCTTCTCGTTTTCACCCAACAAACAGCCAACAATGGCCTGTTTCTTTCATTATCGTTACTTTTTTGCATATCTTTTATTCATTCTTCTTTATCTCTCTCCATCATCGTCTATATCTCTCCTTTCATTTATCCGTTGGGATAAAAGGTCTGAACCCGAAATATCACCCATTCCTTCTCTCCAGAGATGCTGCCTGTCCGGCTGAGCTACTCCAGCTTTTTGTGTCTATCATCATATTAAACCAGCATCTGCAGTTCGGCAGCTGTGGCAGGGTCTGAATGCAATCACCTCCTACAAGGCAAAACCAGGAGGCAGCTCGAATGCCGGTGTAACATCACTCCCTGACGAGCTCAATGCGTTTTATGCACGCTTTGACAGGGAGAATACTGATGTGCCTTCCCGATCCCCCATTCGCTATGATGGCATTTCAGTCTCAGTCACAGAGGCCGATGTCAGGAAATCCTTCAGAGGGGTGAACCCCCGAAAAGCACCTGGTCCTGATGGTATACCCGGTCGTGTTCTAAAAACCTGTGCGGACCAACTGGCGGGAGTTTTTACGGACATTTTCAACCTCTCACTTCTGAGGTCTGAGGTCCCCACCTGCTTTAAAAGGGCATCAATTATACCGGTGCCCAAGAAGAGTAAGGTGACATGCCTCAATGACTATCGACCAGTGGCACTAACGCCGGTGGTGATGAAGTGCTTTGAGAGGTTGATCATGGAGCAAATCAACTCCGACATCGACAAAAACCTGGACCCACTGCAGTTCGCGTACCGCCACAACAGATCAACGGTGGATGCGATCTCGCTGGCCCTCCACTCCGCACTGGACCACTTGGACAACAAAAACTCATATGTCAGGCTGTTATTCATTGATTACAGCTCGGCATTTAACACAATCATCCCCTCCAAACTGGTTACCAAACTCACAGAACTGGGTCTCTGCGCATCCCTCTGCAACTGGATCCTTGACTTCCTCGTCCACAGACCACAGTCTGTTCGTATTGGTGGAAATGTGTCAGCCTCAATAACAATCAGCACGGGAGCACCTCAAGGCTGCGTGCTCAGCCCCCTGCTGTACTCACTCTATACCCATGACTGCGTAGCGAACCACAGTGCGAACTCCATCATCAAGTTCGCTGACGACACCACTATTGTGGGGCGTATCACTGATGGGGATGAGTCAGAGTACAGAAGAGAGATCGAGCAACTGTCCATATGGTGCCAGCGCAATAACCTGGCCCTCAACACCAGCAAAACCAAGGAACTGATTGTGGACTTTGGAAGGAGTAGGAGGGGGACACACAGCCCCATTTATACCAACGGGTCGATGGTTGAAAGGGTCAAGAGCTTCAAATTCCTGGGCGTGCACATCTCTGAAGATCTTTCCTGGTCCGAGAACACTAATGCAATCATCAAAAAAGCACATCAGCGCCTCTACTTCCTGAGAAGATTACGGAGAGTCGGATTGTCAAGGAAGACTCTCTCTAACTTCTACAGGTGCACAGTCGAGAGCATGCTGACCAGTTGCATCGTGGCTTGGTTCGGCAATTTGAGCGCCCTGGAAAGGAAAAGACTACAAAAAGTAGTAAACACTGCCCAGTCCATCATCGGCTCTGACCTTCCTTCCATCGAGGGGATTTATCGCAGTCGCTGCCTCAAAAAGGCTGGCAGTATCATCAAAGACCCACACCATCCTGGCCACACACTCATCTCCCTGCTACCTTCAGGTAGAAGGTACAGGAGCCTGAAGACTGCAACAACTAGGTTCAGGAATAGTTACTTCCCCTCAGCCATCAGGCTATTAAACCTGGCTCGGACAAAACTCTGATTATTACCAACCACTTTCTGTTATTTGCACTATCAGTTTATTTATTCATGTGTGTATATATTTATATCATGGTATATGGACACATTTTATCTGTTTTGTAGTAAATGCCTACTATTTTCTGTGTGCTTAAGCAAAGCAAGAATTTCATTGTCCTATACAGGGACACATGACAATAAACTCGCTTGAACTTATACACAGGCCAGCAATAAAGTTCAGGGAGAATGAAATCGACTCCCAGCACAGAGTTGCTGATGTTTTGTTAGACCATAAGACATAGGAACTTGGCCCATTGCGTCTTCTCTCCCTTTCAATCATGGCTGATCTATTTTTTCCTCTCAACCCCTTCTCCTGCCAACTCACGGTAACCTTTAACGCTCTTTTAGTGCAGTTGTGGAAGATTTCAGCAAGCGCAAGTACTATGGGGTTGCTATTGGAGCCCTATTAGCACCTGATTGAACACATTATTCCTGATCTTTATTTTGTGGTGATATGTTTTAATGAATTCATAAATAAGGATGTATTCAGCTGTAAACACCTAGGCCAACGCTGGCATTGCTCATGACATCCATCCAACGTCTGAGCTTTAGCAAAAATGTAATCACTGTGGCTCTGGTATACAGTTGTGATACATTGGGAAGAGCTGTTATTAAACCAAAAGCAAATAATATAAACAACTAGAAATGCAAAATTAAACTGAAACTGCTGGAGACACAAAAGTTCAGTAGAGAGTAAAATATTTAACATTTCAGATCAAAACCAAAAAGCAAAATTTGCTCATTGTTTCCTCCGTGTGCTCTGGTTTCCTCCCACATCACAAATACATTCTGATTTGCAGGTTAATTGGCTTCAGTATTTGCCCTTAGTGTGTAGTTAGTTTAAGAAGGAACTGCAGATGCTGGAAAATCGAAGGTACACAAAAATGCTGGAGAAACTCAACGGGTGCAGCAGCATCTATGGAGCGAAGGAAATAGGCAAAGTTTCGGGCCAAAACCCGACTTCAGACTTCTTCAGTCTGAAGAAGGGTTTTGGCCCGAAACGTTACCTATTTCCTTCGCTCCATAGATGCTGCTGCACCCGCTGAGTTTCTCCAGCATTTTTGTGTACCTGTGTAGTTAGCTTGTTAGTTTAGTTTATTGTCACGTGTACAGTGAAAAGCTTTTGTTGCGTGCTAGTTGTCAGCGAAAAGACAATATGAAATAGGAATAGGAAATGGATAGTGGGGATAATATAGAGCTAGTGAGAACGGGTCAGTGTGGACTCAGGGTTTAGACAGGCGATTATCAGCGATGGGTCAACTCTAAATAATGGGGGAGCTGGAACAGTTTCTGAAAAAATACCAATGCACCCCTGATATTCAAGAAAATGGAAGTAGATAGTTTAAGTTGAGGTTCCTTTAAGACGTGGACAAGGCATCCTGACAGTGTCTCTTACATTATCAGAGTCACTGACCGACAATAATTGAATGGGCCTGATATTGGTGCCACATCAGTGAAACAAGAATGGGAAGAGATTAGACAAAACAAAGGGGGACTCTTGCAAGAAGTGCCCACCCTCACCAATGTTCTCGATTTATCATAGATTGTTGTGGGATTGTGGTCATCACCAATGGATTCTATCTCTTGAGAATTGCAGGCTCTGTGCAATTTGTAATCCTGCTCCGTAAATGTTTTTAAGAGAGTCTTTCTTCATTTCCCTCCAGATCCTAACAGCCTATTTGAATTACATGGTGGAGCTGGGGGTGCTGTTGGGTGGTGACGAGGCTTCCACGCTGGCCCAAATGCAGCAGGTTCTGGAACTGGAGACAGCGCTGGCAAACATCACCGTTGCCTCGGAGGACCGCAGGGACGAAGAACTTATCTACCACAAGATGACGATACGCAACCTCCAGGTGAGTTTCGTCCATAGGTTCACAAGACGGAGGTGCAGGATTAGGCCATTCGGCCCATCGAATCTGCTCTGCCATTCGATCATGGCTGATCTATTTTTCCCGCCCAACCCCATTCTCCTGCCTTCTCTCCATAACCTTTGAAACCCTTATTAATCAAGCATCTACCCATCTCCTATTTAAAAATAGCCAATGACTTGGCCTCCACCGCTTTCTGTGGCAATGAATTCCACAGATTCACCAAACTCCGACGAAAGAAATTCCACCTCTTCTCCATTCTAAGGGCCCATCCTTTTATTCTGAGGCTGTGCACTCTGGTCCTAGACTCTCCCACTACTGGAAACATCCTTTCCACATCTACTCTATCCAGGCCTTGCATGATTCAGGGGTTTTGTGTGATGGACCCCTGTAGACAAATGAATCGGTATTACCTTGCTACTCAGCCTCCAGGTCAGTTATTTGAAGGAAGGGACTGCAGATGCTGGTTTACACCATAGATAGACACAAGTGCTGGAGTAACTCAGCAGGACAGGCAGCATCTCGGGAGAGAGGCTTTGAATCACATTTCAACTCCCCTGAGCGCTTCTCCTTGGAGCTTCTGTTGAGCTTCATCAACATTATCCCCATCTGAGGAATTTGTTGGTGGCAATGGGTGATTCCATTAATAAATGTGCAAAATGTATCCCCCTACATTTGGAGCTCAACCTTGCAGTGACAGCAGGGTGACAGAGCACAAGGTGTTTGCTTGTTATCCGTGACTGATCTGCGATAGTGATGAGGACATCACAATCAGATGAGGACATTGCCTGCAGCTCGTCGCTCAGCGAGATCGCTCCACCCGTGTCGTCCGCCGACGTTTGTGTGGTTCCTCTGCGCCAAACCCCACATTGGGGTGGTTTAATTGATAGTTACATCTGCCGTACTCCAAGGGTAAACATGGACCTCAGCAGCAGAAGCATTAACTCAAGTAGAAATTCCTGGCACACAATGCAGTTAATTTCCTTCATGTGTATACTTGTACAACCTCTCCCACCTATTAGTGAGTAAAATATTAACCATGATCAAAACACACACTTTTCCCTTCACCAGTTCATCTACTGTTTCACAGGAAGGTTACCATTGATGTAACATTTCTACTTGACCTCACGACCGGTGATGCTGCCTGTTAGTCATTTATATTTTGCTGATCAAAAGTGCAGTGAGCCACATCTGGATTATATCTTAAACAAACCAAAGTCCCAGCGAGTTCAGCCAACAATAATTGTTACCAGTCATCATTCACCTGCCTAATTCCTTTTCATCTTTCGCTATCCTTCATCTTTCCGTGCAAGTTGATTTCTTTCTTCAAAAGAAGTAACTTAGCCTCAGCATCTTAACTGCATTCTTGGGTTGAGCAGCTGAATCCCCCAGATATAAACCATCGCCTCTTAACCCCTTTCCTCCAACCTCGGCAATGTTTTGAACCACAAGATTGGACTGAGTGAAGGCTACAAAGGACTTATTTCCAATGTAGCCACAGAGTTAAACATGTGACCTCTTTGGGGGTATTTAGTAATTATTTAGTGACCACTTCACGGAGTAATGAGCCGATAAATATCTTTGCAATGTTGGACTGCACGGCAGGTTCTGGACCCGTGTTAATTGAACAAGATCCGTGCCTCTTGTTTATTCCAGAACATTCTTGACTCCTCGACCTGGCCTATTTTGGTTTAGTAATCTTCTCCGTTTCTTTGTCAGGTGCTGGTCCCAGTTGTTGACTGGCTGCCCCTGTTGTCCGCCATGTTCCATCCAGTTGAGCTGAATGACTCTGAGCCTGTGGTTGTCTATGCAAAGGAATATCTGCAGAAGGTTTCTGATCTCATCAACTCCACCGACAAAAGGTTAGGCTCCTTTGCTTTTATCATTTGTTTCCCACCTGTGCTTTTAATCCCAATAAATAATAGGCACACGCCAGCTGCTTACAAGCTGATTGCAACTGGCCAGGAAGTGCCTGTTTTTGATCAATGGGAAGGTAAAATAGCATGAGGAAATGAAAATAATTAAATTGCTCATATCAGGAGGTCAACAACAAATGTCCACAATTTATAGGAAGGAACTGCAGATGCTGGTTTACACCGAAGATAGACACAAAATGCTGGAGTAACTCAGCGGGACAGGCAGCATCTCTGGAGAAAAAGATTAGGTGACGTTTCGGGTCAAGACCTTTCTTTTCTCCAGAGATGCTGCCTGACCCGCTGAGTTACTCCAGCCTTTTGTGTCCATCCACAATTAATACTAAATTCTATCATAAAAAGATGAATAGAGGTGGTGAAAGTTTGTATTTTGGAAAGATCTCAAACAGTGAATTACTTCACTTACGGACAGTTAAGTTGGTAAATGTGGGAGTTGTTTAGAATATTTCAGTATCCCAGCAGCATCAAAGCAATGAATGAGTCAAAGGTACACAAAATTGCTGGAGAAACTCAGCGGGTGCAGCAGCATCTATGGAGCGAAGGAAATAGGCGACGTTTTGGGCCGAAACCCTTCTTCATGAATGAGTCAATTTGTTTATCTGGTATTTGTCCACAACCCATAAAAATTGCCTCAAAGCTCTCTGGTTACCTCTCGCCCCTTCAGCCCCTCTCTTGCCCTCTCTACTCTTGTGTCACTCTCTCTGCTCCTCTCTCACTTCCTCTATTTCTTTCACTCTCTCACCCTGTTTGCCTCTCACTCTTTCTGCTCCTCTCTCACTCTCTTTCTACTCTCGCACTCTCTCAATTTTCTCTGCCTCTCTCTCCCTCTCCCTCTCCCTCTCCCTCTCCCTCTCCCTCTCCCTCTCCCTCTCTCGCCTCTCCCTCTCCCTCTCTCTCTCCCTCTCCCTCTCCCTCTCCCTCTCCCTCTCCCTCTCCCCACTGCCCCTCACTCTCCCTCTGCCTCTCCCTCTCCCTCTCCCTCTCTCTACACTGCCCCTCACTCTCCCTGTGTTTTTCTCTCTAATTCTCTCCCTTGCCACTCTCACTGACAACCTCTCAATCAATTGTTCCCATTACCTGGATCCTCCATTTAAATCCCATGTGCTTGCTAGTTTTTGGACGTTCTGGCTATTGAATATTCCACGTATTTTTTCCTGGAACAGTTGATGTTTGTTTTTATTCATCTTTCTTTAATTACCATTTCTTGTTTTTGCAACAGAAGCACGAGTCTGCTCCAAATCTGCTCATGTTGGGATATGTACAACCCTGGTGACTTCAGCCTGCTCTGCTCCAGCCTGATGTTGTGCTCATTTGCCCAAATGGTCCCACCACTCACTCTACAGTGCCCTCCATAATGTTTGGGACAAAGACCTATCATTTATTTATTTGCCTCTGTACTCCACAATTTGAGATTTGCAATAGAAAAAATCACATGTGGTTAAATTGCACATTGTCAGATTTTATTAAGGACCATTTTTATACATTTTGGTTTCACCATGTAGAAATTACAGCAGTTCCCCCATTTCAGGGCTCCATAATGTTTGGGACACATGGCTTCACAGGCATTTGTAATTGTTCAGGTGTGTTTAAATACCTCCTTAATGCAGGTGTAAGAGAGCTCTCAGCACCTAGTCTTTCCTCCAGTCTTTCCATCACCTATGGAAACGTTTATTGCTGTTTATCAACATGAGGACCAAAGTTGTGCCGATGAAAGCCAAAGAAGCCTTAATGAGACTGAAAAACAAGAATAAAACTGTTAGAGACATCAGCCAAACCTTATGCTTACCAAATTCAACTGTTTAGAACATCATTAAGAAGAAAGAGAGCACTGATGAGCTTACTAATCGCAAAGGGACTGGCAGGCCAAGGAGATCTCCAAAGCTGATGACAGGAGAATTCTCTCTATAATAAAGAAAAAACCCAAAACACGTGTCCGACAGATCAGGACGACTGTCCGCAGAAGACTTCATGAACAGAAATGCAGAGGCTACATTGAAAGATGCAAACCACTGGTTAGCCACAAAAATAGGATGGCCGGGTTACAGTTTGCGAAGAAGTACTTAAAAGAGCGACTGCAGTTCTGGAAAAAGGACAGATGCGATGAAGATTAACTTTTATCAGAATGATGGCAAGAGCAAAGTATGGAGGACAGAAGGAACTGCCCAAGATCCAAAGCATACCACCTCATCTGTGAAACACAGTCTTCTTCTTGCGTATGGCGTGCACAGCCTAAAGTTGTAGGTCAACTTATGCTATTTGATCTAATTGTTTGTGCACGTTGGATTGATTGCTCTAGTCGAAATAGGGTGGACCACATGAAGGTTGCAAACTCCCATCCCCTGTGAAACACGGTGGTGGGGGTGTTATGGCCTAGGCATGTATGGCTGCTGAAGGTACTGGCTCACTTATCTTCATTGATGATACAACTGCTGATGGTAGTAGCATAATGAATTCTGAAGTGTATAGACACATCCTATCTGCTCAAGTTCAAACAAATGCCTCAAAATTCATTGGCCGGCAGTTCATTCTACAGCAAGACAATGATCCCAAACATACTGCTAAAGCAACAAAGGGGTTTTTCAAAGCTAAAATATGGTCAATTCTTGAGTGGCCAATCACCCGATCTGAACCCAATTGAGCATGCCTTTTATATGCTGAAGAGAAAACTGAAAGGTACTAGCCCCCAAAACAAGCAGAAGCTGAAGATGGCTGCAATACAGGCCTGGCAGAGCATCACCAGAGAAGACACCCAGCAACTGGTGATGTCCATGAATCGCAGACTTCAAGCAGTCATTGCATGCAAAGGACATGCAACAAAATACTAAACATGATTACTTTAATTTACATGACATTGCTGTGTCCCAAATATAATGGTGCCCTGAAATGTGGGGCCTATGTATAAACACTGCTGTAATTTCTACATGGTGAAACCAAAATGAATAAAAATTACCTTTAATAAAGTCTGACAATGTGCACTTTAACCACACGTGATTTTTTTTTTTCTATTACAAATCTCAAATTGTGGAGTACAGAGGCAAATAAATAAATGATGGGTCTTTGTCCCAAACATTCTGGAGGGCACTGTATGTCAATTCTCCATCAGGAAAATGGACTGTAGATTACTTCATAAATTCCAGGAGCAGAATTAGGGCATTCGGTCCATTAAGTCTACTCCCCCATTCAATCATGGCTGATCTATCTTTCCCTCTTAACCCCATTCTTCTGCCTTCTGCTCATAGCCCCTGACACCCGTACTAATCAAGAATCTGTCAATCTCTGCCTTAAAAATACATTGACCTAGCCTCCGCAGTTGGCTGTGGCAATGAATTCCACAGATTCACCACCCTCTGACTAAAGAAATTCCTCCTCATTTCCTTTCTAAAGGCATGTCCTTTAATTCTGAGGCAATGGCCTCTGGTTGTCGACTCTCCCACTAGTGGAAACATCCTCTCCACATTCACTCTATCCAGGCCTTTAACTGTTCACTAAGTTTCAATGTGGGGCCCCACTCATTCTTCTGAACTCCAGCGAGTACAGGCCCATGCTGTCAAATGCTCATCCTATGTTTACCCAATCATTCCTGGGATCTTCTTCTTCTTCTTGCGTATGGCGTGCACAGCCTAAAGTTGTAGGACAACTTGTTCTATTTGATCTTATTTGATTGTGCTCGCCGGGTTGATTGCATTAATCAAAACAGGGCTGACCATGTGAAGGTTGCAATCTTCCATCCCATTCCTGGGATCATTCTCGCAAACCTCCTGTGGACCCTCTCCAACGCCAGAGCATCCTCCTCAGATATGGGGCCCAGAGTTGCTCATAATACTCCAAATGCTGTCTAACAAGTGCTTTATAAAGCCTCAGCCTGACATCCCTGTTTTTATATTCTTGTCCTCTCGAAATAAATGCTGTTCGTGACTTCAGTGTCTCTGCTTGCAGTGTCCTCAACAACTATATGATATGGAATGTGGTGATGAAAACTGCTGACTGCTTGGATCATCGCTTCCAGGATGCTGAGGAAAAGCTCCTCACGGCCATGTCGGGAACTAAAAAAGTGAGTCAAGAGTCTGTCAAATTCCACCGTCCAGCAGAGGGTCTCATTTGCCTGACTGCCCAGAGATGTATTGGCATTAATCCAAGGTCATCCAGATTTGAATCAGTTTTAGGGCAGCACGATGGCAGAGTTGCTGACTTACGGCGCCAGAGACCCGGGTTCGTTCCTGACTACGGGTGCTGTCTGTAAGGCTTGTACATTCTCCCTGTGACCTCGTGGGTTTTCTCCGGGTGCACTGGTTTCATCCCACAATCCAAAGACGTACAGGTTTGTAGGTTAATTGGCTTTGGTAAAATTATAAATTGTGTGTAGGACAGTTCTGATGTTCAGAGATCACTGGTCGGCACGGCCTGGGTATGCCAAAGGGCCTGTTTCTGCTCTGTACCTCTAAACTAAACTAAACTAAAACTAACCATCCATTCCTGATTTTTTTTTTCTACTTTTCCTGTTCAGTTCTGCGTTTGACCAGAAACCTCGACTGGATCAGTGAAGCTGGCCATGTACTTTTATAGCTCTAACATTCAAACATTTTGAGTCTCTGTGATTTCATTTCCTTTGGCCAAATAAGTATTGTGAATAATTTTCAGTCATGAGTTTAGTTCTGGTTTAACTCTGCCAATGTCCTCAAGCACAAATCTGTGTCAATTGCGAAACTCATTTTGAGGTCATGCTTCTCAAAAACAGATGACACTAAATTGGATAAATTACTGAAATACAATATATCCATCACATGTTAGTGTTTTTGTGTGCCCTTTGTTAGGCTAAGTTAGTGCAATTGAATGCAATAAGCCCGAGGGATCTGGACTGTAGTTTGCATCATGTTTATTTTACTTACGCAAGAAGGATAGGATTTTATTTTGGTTTCTTGTACAAACCATAAACGTTAAGAAATTGAAAATAATACCATATCAAACTAGCCAGGTCCCGACTGAGAGCATTGCAAAGCAGCAGAAATTATTAGGAAACCAAATGTTGGTAGCAATCTTCTGCCAGGATCATGAGACAACTGCAGCTAACCAGTTTCAGGCAACAGCCTGACTGACGGTCTTCTGGAAGGTTCTGTGATTTGGACTGTCAAACCTATTGTAATCTTGAAGCCCTCAGTTTGATCATTCCTGAAATAATGGAGAATAATGAACGGCATAGATAGAGTGGACGTGGAAAGGATGTTTCCACTGGTGGGAGAGTCTAGGAGCAGAGGTCTTAGCCTCAGAATTAAAGGACGCTCTTCTAGAAAGGAGGGGAGGAGGAACTTCTTTAGTCAGAGGGTAGTTCATCTGTGGAACTCATTGCCACAGAGGGCTGTGGACGCCAAGTCAGTGGATATTTTTAAGGCAGAGATAGACAAAGTCTTGATTAGAATGGGTGTCAAGGTTTATGGGGAGAAGGCAGGAATAGGGGATTAGGACTCGGAGATCAGCCATGATTGAATGGTGGAGTAGACTCGATGGGCCGAATGGCCTAATTTAACTTCTATAATTTGTGAACTTGTGATAGAAAGACATGCCCTTCCTGTATCATTTCAATAACCGTTTATTCAACTTAGCCTCTACCTCCAGGTCCTCTCTCCCAGAAGATTATTTAAGTGACAAACTTGTTGATTATGTTTTAAACAGCTGTTAAAGTATTTGAGCAAATTTCAACGTGTGGAGGTTTATAGTTGTCACGTGTACCGAGGTACAGCAAAAAGTTTTGTTTTGCACGCTATCCAATCAGATCATACAATAGCATAATTGAGTCATACAACATGAAAAGGGACCCTTCGGCCCAACTTGCCCATGCCGCTAGTCCTATTTGCTCCCGTTTGGCCCATATCCCTTTAAACTTTCCCTATCCATGTACCTGACCAAATGTCTTTTAAATATTGTTCTCGCTGCTATACATCAATACAATCAAGCCAAGGAGCAGGGAGAAGAAATGACTGGGGTGGGACAAGTCCTTGATTATGTTGGCTGCTTTTCTGAGGCAGTGTGAAGTGCAAATGGTGTCAATGGTGGTAAGTCTGGCCTGTGTGATGGACTGGCCTACATCTACTACTCTGCACTTTTTTGGTGTCTTGGCTGTTCCCAAACCGAGCTGTGATGCAACTCGGCAGTGTGGTTTCCATGGCGCATCTGTAGAAGTTTGTAAGAGTCACTGGAGACATGCTGAATTTCCTCAGTCTCCTAAGGAAGTAAAGGCAATGGTGTACCTTCTTTGCTCTCGTGTCTATGTGGTTGGACAAGGACAGATTGGTGTTAATATTAATGTCAAGGAGCTTGAAGCTCTCAACCATTTCCACTTTGACACTATTGATGATGATTGCAGCATGTACTCCACCATGTTTCCAGAAGTTGATGACTAGCTCCTTCGTCTGGCTGACATTGAGGGAGAGTGTTTGCATTTGTTTTAAAAGATGTGATGCATCACTTTTGGTCTGATACAAACCATCTGGTCATGTCAGCGCAGAGAACACACAAACTTTCAATCCAGCGCTCAGCTTGCCCAAATCCAGGCTCTGCATGTTTTAGCTGACTTTATCAATGAAAGTTGCGGGACAGGGAGAGAAGGTGGGATTGTTCCTTCCTCGTGGCCCACAAGCTCTGCTGGGAGCTTCACACACAATGTGGGCTGCATTAAGCATGTAGTTATTTGGCACTAATACAAAATAAATTACTATAATACCAGCTTGTGAACATCTGTAAACCCAGTTTGCAAAGGGTTTTTTTTTTTTGTTAAAAGAAGAAACCTTCCCAGGTGAGAGGTGGGACCCAAGGCTCTGCTCCACGTTGCTAAGCAATGAGACACACCTGGGCGGAAGGAAACCAAGCTAGCCTCCCTACATTCATGGAGGTCATCCATTCACCACAGGATGCTACTGGAGGTTGATGGAACTAGGGTGGTGCAGTGGCGTGACAGTAGAGTTTCTGCCTGACAGCGCGAGAGACCCAGGTTCGATCCTCACTACGGGTGCTGTCTGTATGGAGTTTGTATGGACCGTGTGGGTTTACTCCGGGTGCTCCGGTTTCCTCCCACATGCCAAAGACCGTTCAGGTTTGTAGGTGAATTGGCTTCAGTAAATTGTGCCTAGTGTGTAGGATAGAACTAGTGTACTGGTGATCGCTGGTTAGCATGGAGTCGATGGGCCGAACGGACTGTTTCCACAATGTATCTCTAAAAGTAAAACAAAAAACTAAAATTGTTGGTGCTATGCCTAAAATCAAAAGATTTGCTGAGAATGATCACAAATAATTGTGAAATATGCAGAACAAAAGATGTCAAACAGCAAAAAAAAACTCACTGATATTAGTCGTACTATTTGGCTTTCTCCAATCGATTTCATTTTGCTTCTATGCGTGAGAATTCTCTTGTTTTAACAAAATAACAAATTCCTAAACAAGTGAAAAATTCAAATCCGAATCATACTGAGTCCAGCCAGTAAGGAGTGAATGTGTGGTATTTGAAAGCCATCCGTGAGTTGTATCAGCTGCTAAGCAGAGAGAGTACTCTCTTCCAAGGAAGCCTGCGGTCTAATGAATAGCATGCTCTCATTATTTGGACCAGGAACCTGGATTCGCTGGACCAGGCCTGCTCTTTGCTGTCAGACCTCAGCTGCTCTGTAGGTGAAGGATCAATGGGCACCTCTCTGATACCGACATTCTATCAGGGAGCAGGAACAGACCAGGTAGTGGTACAATAGGTGCAGGAGTAGGCCATTCGGCCCTTCAAGCCAGCGCCGCCATTTAATATGATCATGGCTGATCACCCAGAACAATACCCTGTTCCTGCTTTCTCCCCATATCCCTTGATTCCGTTCACCCTAAGAGCTACATCTATCTCTCACTTGAAGAGTTACCTTTTGTTTATCCTCAGAAACCATTAGGTGGAAATGCATGTGAACCCTTTTAGCTCTGCGTGTTGCGTTCCCACAATCAGATCGAATGGATTTGGTTCGATTGTGAACATTGAACCAGTGGTCTAAAGTAAAGGGCCTGTCCCACTTGGCCGTCATTTACGCGACAGGCCAGTAGTGACTGACGTACGACAGTCGCACGACGATCGCGCGCGTCATCACCAGCCATCGTGCGCCTTCAAATATTTTATCTGCTCTGCAAGTAGAATTAGTCAGCATATTAACATCATTTGTTAAAAGTGAAACATTGATTAAAATTATTGTTAGCTGGAAAAATTCATTTACTTTTAAACTTTCTGAAATACTCCCAACAAACACAACATTCTATTCCATTATAGCAGTTTGAGGGTTTGAACCCAGCTTAAGAATTAGTTTGATAATTTTTTTTTAAATGGTGTTAGGAAAATTGTTGGTGTTTATTTTTTTTTAAATAATTTGGTTACTAGTGTTCTTTTAGGATATAAAATCTGCAATCCTTACCTGGATGTTAACTTTTGAAACATCCTTAACCTATGGAGCGAAGGAAATGGGCGACGTCTCGGGTCGAGACCCTTCTTCAGTCGCCTAACGTCGTCTATTTTCCTTCGCTCCATAGATGCAGCCTCACCCGCTGAGTTTCTCCAGCATTTTTGTCTACCTTTTATTTTTATTAATATGTTTTTGTTCGTCTTTTATTATTTTTATTTTTATCTCAAAATGAACGTATTTAAAATACCAAAGAGTAAAAGATTCAAAGAAATAATCCTTCCCGACTGACGGCCACAATTAAAACATTAGTAAGTCATGAGGGCTATTTTACCAAAATAATGTACATTTTGAAGTATATCTAATTGAAGTTTCTTGGATGTGGCCTTATTAGATTACAGCTAACTTAATGCGGCAATCCAACATGAAAAGGTTCCCCACCCCTGGTCTATCCTTTCACGCAACTGTGAATGACTAAGACTTAACTCTGAAGATCTTTCCTGGTCCGAGAACACGAACGCAATTATCAAAAAAGCTCATCAGCGCCTCTACTTCCTGAGAAGATTACGGAGAGTCGGATTGTCAAGGAAGACTCTCTCTAACTTCTACAGGTGCACAGTCGAGAGCATGCTGACCGGTTGCATCGTGGCTTGGTTCGGAAATTTGAGCGCCCTGGAGAGGAAAAGATTACAAAAAGTAGTAAACACTGCCCAGTCCATCATCGGCTCTGACCTTCCTTCCATCGAGGGGATTTATCGCAGTCGCTGCCTCAAAAAGGCTGGCAGTATCATCAAAGACCCACACCATCCTGGCCACACACTGATCTCCCTGCTACCTTCAGGTAGAAGGTACAGGAGCCTGAGGACTGCAACAACCAGGTTCAGGAATAGCTACTTCCCCTCAGCCATCAGGTTATTAAACCTGGCTCGGACAAAACTCTGATTATTAGCAACCACTTTCTGTTATTTGCACTACCAGTTTATTTATTCATGTGTGTATATATTTATATCATGGTATATGGACACATTTATCTGTTTTGTAGTAAATGCCTACTATTTTCTGTGTGCTTAAGCAAAGCAAGAATTTCATTGTCCTATACAGGGACACATGACAATAAACTCACTTGAACTTGAACTTGAACTTGAACTTGCTCTATCCAGCCCTTGATGTTTCCCATCTTCCTTACAGACATGCAACACACGATGGAAGAGCTGTGTCGGTGACACCGATGGGACCCTTGGATTTTCACTCGGAGCTATGTTTGTTAAAGCAACGTTTGCTGAAGACAGCAAGCAGATTGTAAGTCAAAACCTTGTTGAGACCTATAATTATAATTTTAAAAAGTGCGGGAGCAACTCAGCGGGCCAGGCACCATCTCTGGAGAATACAGATAGGTGATGTTTCTGGTCGGAGCCCTCCTTCAGACGGATCGTGGTGGGAGGAGGAGGGAAACTGGAAGAGGGGCAGGACTGAGTGATATCACTGAGTGATGGGTGGATACAAATGAGGGGGTTTGGTAGGCAGATGGTCGGACAATGGCCAGAGATGAAAATACTAAAGACGCGAGAAATAGTTTGAAGAGGTGCAAATAGAGCGTAAAACAGTACAGCACAGGAAAGGTCTGAAGAAGGTCTCGACCCGAAGCGTCACTCATTCCTTCTCTCCAGAGTTGTTGCATGTCCCGCTGAGTTATTCCAGCATTTTGTGTCTACCAGCACAGGAAAGGGCCTTGTTTTGTGCCGAACATGATGCCATCTGTCAGTGCATGATACATATCCCTCTATTCCCTGCACTTCCAAGTGCCTATCCAAAAAGCCTCTTAAATGTCACCATATCGTATCTGTCTCTTCCACCACCCCTGGCAGTGCGTTCCAGGACCCCATTATTCACTGTGTAAAAATCGTACCCTCCACATCTCATCTTATAGCTTGCCCTCTGGTGTTGGACATTTCTTCAGCCGTCCTAAAATCCCTGGGAAATAGCTCCCTCTCACGTGCCAAGGTGTGCAGGTTGGGAGCTTGATGGACCACTGCCAATTGCCCCAAGTGTGTAGGAGAGTGGCAGGATCTGGGGGATCGTTGATGGGAATACGAGGTGAACAAAATGCGATAAGTATGAGAGTGTGTGGTTGATGATCAGCATGGACTCAGTAGGCTGGGGGGCCTGATCCAAGCTGCATGACTATTATAGTCTATGTAGATTCAAAGCTTTAATCATTATTTGTCTAACAACATCCCATGTGGCCCTTGTAACGGACTCAGTAATGACATTGCTTTGCAGGCTGAGGAGATGATTTCTGAAATTAAAGAGGCCTTTGAAGAGAGCCTGATGAAGACCACATGGATGGACGAAGAGACTAAAAAAGCAGCTAAAGAGAAGGTAAAGTGAAAATGATGCAGGTGGAGAATGGGGTGAGGGGTGGTCGGTATGGATGGATGAAGCAGTAAATCACTGGGCTGGTTCTCATCGCCTGGGTCAGTACAGATGGTTACATCAATGCAAAATGTGTAGGAAAAAGCTCCAGATGCTGGTTTAAGTCGAAGATAGACACAAATTGCTGGAGCAACTCAGACTTGACCCGAAACGTCACCCGTTCCTTCTCTCCAGAGATGCTGTCTGTCCTGCTGAGTTGCTCCAGCATTTCGTGTATCTTTGATTTAAACCAGCATCTGCAGTTCTTTTCTACACATTTTATCTACTGGAGATGGTTAGCTGGTCAGCCTTGCACAGGAAAGAGCCTTTTAGCCCACAATGGTTGTGCCGAACATGATGTTTTGATGTTTTTTCTTCGAATACCCAAGGGCTTGAAGACAAATGTGACTCTTGCCATCAGCACCTGCTTTTTGCTGAGAGGTGGCTCCTGAGATAGGGAACGTGGTCCACGTTTTCCTGGATTTTGAGGACATTTATTGTCAGGGGCAGGGTTGGTAAGAGCGGACAGGCTCAGAGAGGGTCTTTGCTTTGCAATTATCTATTTTGATAAATCCTTGTCAAGCGGTTCGATGCATTCACCCTTCAGTAATCCAAGTTTTCCCAATACTCCGGCCACAGTTTTAGTCACATACACATTTGTTTCAGCAGGGAAAATAAAGCCTTGGACGCAATGGAGGTGTCCAACCTAACGTGCATCTCCAACCGCTCAGTCAAGTCGAGAGTGTTTTATTGTCATATGTCCCAGATAGAACAATGACATTCTTGCTTGCTGCAGCACAACAGAATATGTAAACATAGTACACTGTAAATAATATGACAAACGAGAGAGAGCGAAAAAAGGTTAAATGTGTGTATATATACACATACTCACATATGTTTTTAATATATATATATATATATATACACACACACACACATATACATACATATATATATATATACACATACACACACACACATACACACATACTCAAAAACAAACAATAACTGTGCAATAATAATAATAATAGTCGATTGTAGTTCAGAGCTTATGAGGTTGTAGTGTTTAATAACCTGATGGCTGCAGGGAAGAAGCTGTTCGTGAACTGGAGGTTACAGTTCTCAGGCTCAAGAACGTGAACTATTGTCCAAGATTGCAGATTTTTCTGATCACCTAAGTATTCTACCAACAAACACATTATACGGTTAAAGTTCACACTGGGGCATGAACACTGAGATCACAAATCCTTTGGTGAGTTTGCTATTTAGTTTCATCATGATTCCAAATGAGCCTAGTGTGTATTGTCTACCAGCTAATGGATAATGTATTAGGAATGGGACCTGTTTGGGATAAGACTGGACTGAACTTTGTTGAGTTGGTGCTGTTGGTGCAAGGCTAACGTCGCAGCAAGACCGACCTATCTCACAACTATTCTCTCGGAATGTTACGTGTTTATTAGCTGCTTGTGGGAGCATGCCCAGTAACAATTTCCTCTGGAGACTTCTGAACAATGTTATTGCTCAATTACCACGCTGGTTTTGTCCAAAGTTCCCCTTTCCATTCCGTGTAGGTTCCAATCCATGCAGAACAACTCTGAGGGGCTTCATTCATTCTTATTACAACACAGGGGGCCATTCATCCCATCATGTCCATGCTGGCTGTGAGCGGAGTGATCCGATCAGTCCACTCCCTCTGTTATTTCTCTGTAGTCCCAAACGACAATTCCAATCTTAAATTAAAAAATGGTGGTTATGCTTTTGGATTAGTCAAGTCTGTTAACCCCATTCCTTCTTGCACTCTTAACAACCCAGATTTCAATCTTTGGTTATTGGGTTTATTTATCTGCTCTTGGTAACTCACACTTACCTATACTGCCTACCAATTCATTAGTAACTAAACAATTATTTATTGGTTACTTACCAATCCTGCTGGCCCACCTGTGTGTTTATGGTATGTGAGAGTACCGGAGCACCCAGAGGAAACCCACACCACCACAGGGAGGACGTTCCAATTTCACACAACACACAAAAATAATAGGCGGCACGGTGGCGTAAGGGGTAGAGCTGCTGCCTTTACAGCGCCAGAGACGCGGGTTCAATCCTGACCACGGGTGCTTGGCTGTACGTTCACCCCATGACCTGCGTAGGTTTTCTCCGAGATCTTTGGATTCCTCCCACACTAAGTTAATTGGCCTGGTATAAATGTATAATTGTCCCTAGTGTGTGGGGTAGTGTTAGTGTGCGGAGATCGCTGGTCGCTGCGGATTCGATGGGTCAAAGGGTCTGTTTCCGTGCTGTATCTCTAAACTAAACTAAACCCAAGGTTAGGATCGAACCGAGATCCACGGAGCTGTGAGGCAGCAACACTAACTCCCGCACCATGGTGCGCCCCAATTGTCGGGATCAGCACTGTGCTTGGAATGTGACAGGTAGCAGTGAAGGTATTGACACACTAGTATGTAGGATTTCATAGGATAATATTTCTCTCAGTAATTTGCAGTTTTGATATATTCAACACCCGCTCTTGCTTAACCCTTTGTTTTTTTTTTGCATTGGTAGGCAGATGCAATCTATGACATGATTGGCTACCCAAAGTTTATCATGGATACTAAAGAATTGGATAAGGTCTTCAGTGATGTAAGTACACACCTTCCAGTTTGTTTCTAACCCTTTTAAATGTCAGTGTACTCTTTAAAGTGGGTGCAACAGAACACGGGGACTAGCGTTTGCTGAGCTTTGGTGGCTAAACAATCACCAAAATCATTCCAGTTATCACCAATGGAGGATTGAACTCTCCTGAGATCCCTGGCTTCCAGTCTCTGCAGCTCTGTGTTCCTGGTCCATGCTCCCATTGTGGAGATGCTGGCCTGACGCGCTTTGTTTGACCTGAACTCAATGCAGCCAACAGCAGTGAGCGTTCTTGGTCAAATTGATCAATAACAAACACAATGGCTTTCAGGCCATGCTTCTGTCAGATCGCTGCTCGGAATGGAAGAGGCAGTTTAAACAGGGCAGTTCAGTCAGTAAAGGAGGAACTTTATTTTAGCATTGGTGCCTCAACAGGTGAATTGTTGAGACTTGAGTAGAAAAGAAGTAGAAAATCTTTCAACATGGGGTGTTGGGTGTCATGGTGGCGCAGCGATAGAATTGCTGCCTTTCAGCGCCAGAGACTATTGGGTTCATTAAAGGATGAGGCAAGTTCAAAGAGCTGTGTAGTTTCTGGCCAATCCCCCCCCCCCCCCCCCCAACCTTCCTACAGAAAGTCTTTAGTGGAAGTTCTAACGCAGATCCAGCTACCTATGAGTTTAATTAGTACTGCGTCTTCCCACTCTGGTTATGGTTTGTAAGTTGATCTTTCTTGTGGGGCTATTCAAGTGGACATCTTGTCCAAGGTTTGCTGAAAGACTGTTGTCTGTTTTCATCCAGTATGAAGTGGTTCCTGACCTCTATTTCGAAAATGTGCTGCAATTCTATAACTTCACTGCACGAGTCATGGCTGATCAGCTTCGCAAATCTCCCAACAATGACCAGTGAGTATTTCACCCTCCTGCTGATACAGACCCCTGGCAAAGGTCTTGCCTTCCCCTCCCCTGCTCAGGCGTTTGCTGCCTTCCTCACACGTGCCCGTACGGCCAGTTACTGCTCCTTTCAAGCTGATGAATCTATGCCTTTGAACACCCACCCAACGCCAGTTCTGCCCCTGCCTCTGCCTTTGTCCAGTGCTTCCGTGGTAACCAGCAGGTGTCACTAGTGAGCAAACCTATCGGGCAAACTACACCCCAAGTGATGGGATGTAGAGGTCTGTAACTTGCTTTAATGACCATACCTGCTCTGTTTGGGCTGTGTGGTGGCATCAGCTGTACCAACCTCCAAAATTAATTCCTGTTATCTTCAGTGGTCCTCAATTTGAGAAACCCTAAACTCTGCTTTGGGTCGACAAGGCAGGGTGATGCCTCGGGTTCGAACCTTGTCATGATTTTAATGGGAGTATAGATCAAAGCAGAAGACTCTGGCCCGGCCAGTTGGAAAGGTTGTTAAACCTTACGCCAACGAATGCTGGCTTTGAGCGAGTTCTGCTGCAAAGTACTTCAGTGCCAAGGCCCAAGGCAACATTGAACCTGGGTACAGAGCGGCCTCAACAGGCCTGGGTCCCAGCCAGGAGGTGTGAGCATCGGAGATGCTCATCAGAGTCACAGTCAGCCACCAGAGGTGGGGAGAAAGGCAAGGGTGGAGTTGCAGTGGGATTTGGAGAGGATCGACAAGAAGGTTGGTGTAGGCAGGTGGTTGGGTGGGAGGATGGGTGGTCCAAGGAGACGCAACTCCAAAGCTCCAAAGGCTGGGGCTCCAGCAGACCGACCTGAGAGGGGTCGATGTGGCTGCGACTTGTTGAGGTAACGATGGGGCCAGGCGTGCAGATGCTGAGGAGTCCTGCTCCTGCATTCGCTGCCTGTACATCATGCAAGGGTGCTCCTGCAAGAGGCGTTGCTGGGCCCGTCCACGTGAGTGTTGCAGATGCGCAGCAGGCCACAAAGGCCAATCTCAGACGTTGGAGTCAGGAGTTACTCGCACAGTTTACGATGGGAGTTGAATTGTTGAGAGTTCTGGGTTGTCCAAAACCACCCTGGAACTGTCAGCGGCTGCATGTTGGTGTTCACCTTGCCGGCAGCTCCCTCAAGTGGCTGAACAGCATTAATGCAGATGCCCCAATCACTGACCAAAGCTGCTGCGTGCTCTCCAACTCCCTCACTCTCTGCAGCCCTCACCCTACTCTCCTGATCCGGGCTGGGCCATCTCGGCCTCCTCTGTGCTCTGAGGACCACATTCCTGTGGTGTCTCTGTACTAACCCTGGCTCTCTTCCCCCCCCCCCCAGGTGGAGTATGACACCTCCCGCTGTCAATGCCTACTACGCCCCAACCAAGAACGAGATTGTGTTCCCAGCAGGCATTCTCCAAGCTCCCTTCTACGCTCGGGATTATCCCAAGTAAGTCTGAAACGGGAAGAGGACTGGCTCATGGCGAGGAGCCGATTCACTTGTTAACAAGCACAGGTGGACACAGTAACACATACACGGGTGCAGACAAACACACAGGCTGACACACACGCATGCACGTACACACCACACACACACACAAACCCACCATACACGCGTGCGCACACACGCACATGCACACACACACACCACAGGTGGACACACATACACAGGCATACACATGCATATATCACACACACGCAGGCAGACAGAGACATACGCACAACACAGCCAGACAGACATACATACACACCACAGACACACCTCAGACACATACACATGCGCACACACACCTGAGCCAGACATATATGCACAGACACACTCGCATACACACACAAGCACATCTGAGACAGACTTACATGCACACACTACAGACGAACACTACAGACATTCACATAAATACATACACATGCACACATACGCAGACGCACACACCGTAAATAGGCACACCTCACTCACATACCCATGCATATACACACCTCCGAGCCAGACATACATGCATACACCACACACACATGCACACGCACAGGCACACACTCCATAAACAGACACACACACACACACACACACACACACACACACACACACACACACACACACACATACCCCTACCCAGTGATGGGCAGATGATTGAACAAAGGCCAGAGATGAAAAGACAAAAGGTGTGAGATAAGGAGATATGGTTAGAAGATGCTTGAAATGCTTGAGATGCTTGAAAAGCCAGAATGAGGTATAAAGGTGGATGGGGAGATGGAGAAATGGTTGCGCATCCAGGTGGGGAACAGGGAAGAGAGGGGGAAAAAGGGTAGGTTAGTTATCTAAATTTGGAGAATTCAATGTTCATACCATTGGGTTGTAAGCTACAGTATTTAAGGGTGGCACGGTGGCGCAGCGGTAGAGTTGTTGCCTACAGCACTTAAAGGCTCCAGAGACCCGGGTTCAATCCCGACTACGGGTGCTGTCTGTGCGGAGTTTGTACGTTCTCCCCGTGACCGCGTGGGTTATCTCCGAGATCTTCGGTTTCCTCCCACACTCCAAAGACGTACAGGTTAATTGGCTTGGTGTAAATGTAAATTGTCCCGAGTGTGTGTAGGATAGTGTTAATGTGCGGGGATCGCTGGCCGGTGCAGACTCGGTGGGCCGAAGGGCCTGTTTCCGTGCTGTATCTCTCAAACTAAAACTAAATACTGAAGTACGTGCTCGTCAAGGGTCAACTTCTAGATAATCCAATCCAATCCAACTTTATTTGTTAAGCACTTTAAAACAACCAATGTTGACCAAAGTGCTGTACAGAAGAATAAACAAGACATCATAAACAGACAACATAACAGAACATAACATAACAGCTCACATCGCAAAAATTACATATGAAATACAACAATAAATTAAAAGACATAAAACATGAGTAAAAATAATAGCCACGCAATAAAAGCAATCAAAATAAGAAATTAAATCAAGTAAATAAAGTCGACATCTTACTGGTAGATAAGAAGTAGATGGGGGCAGGATAGATTATTGAGGGAAGCACCAGTGGTGATACCATAGCTACAAGTAGGGAAACTACCAGTGAAAGCCCTGTCCCACTGTACGAGTTCATTCCAAGAGTTCTCCCGAGTTTGCCCTGATTCGAACTCGGGGATTTACGGTAATGGCCACTCGTCGCTACTCGGGGCTCTTGTGGACATTTTTCATCATGTTGAAAACTCTTCACGAGTCTTCCCGTGCTTACCTGCCGTTAGCGAATCTTCCCGAGTACCTGCCGTTAGCACTAAGAGACGTCCCCGAGCTCCGACGTACCCGCTACGTTCATTCTCCGTGCTTACCACGAGTTTGATTTTTTTTAAACTCGGGAGAGCTCTTGGAATGAGCTCGCACTGTGGGACAGGGCTTTGACTCTATAAACCACGACTCAAGAGACAATGGGCAGCACAGTGGTGCACCTGATAGTGAACTGAAAGTTAAAGAGACATCCCAAGAGTTTGCTAGTGTGGTGATACATCTACAATTGACTGAGGACTTTGAGGCACTGTGACAGGAATAGGATTCATGCTGCTGATTGTTGAATGAATTATAAATGAAGCCAAATCTGAGTCTAGAATGATGTTAACAATCAGAGTGCAGAAATGTTTCGGGGAATGGCACTTCTCTATTTCAGTGGAACCGAGATAAGATATGGGAGAGAAAGATTAAAAACATGTATATTGGTGGGAAGAAACTCAGATAGACAATAAACACCAGCACAGACCTTCAGGAAGGAATTATGTAAGTTATAATGGTTCTAAGTAAATAGTGATGTATGAGAATCATGAGACTAATCTGTGCTTTGATACAGCAGTTGTACAGAGCCCTAGTGAGACCACACCTGGAGTATTGTGTGCAGTTTTGGCCCCCTAATTTGGGGAAGGACATTCTTGCTATTGAGTAGGTTTACAAGGTTAATTCCCGGGATGGCGGGACTGTCATATGCTGAGAGAATGGAGCAGCTGGGCTTGTACACTCTGGAGTTTAGAAGGATGAGAGGGCATCTCATTGAAACATATAAGATTGTTTAGGGTTTGGACACACTAGAGGCAGGAAACATGTTCCCGTTGTTGGGGTAGTCCAGAACCAGGAGCCACAGTTTAAGAATAAGGAGCAAGCCTTTTAGAAAGGAGACGAGGAAACACTTTTTCTCACAGAGAGTGGCGAGTCTGTGGAATTCTCTGCCTCAGAGGGCGGTGGAGGCCGGTTCTCTGGATGCTTTCAAGAGAGAGCTAGATGGGGCTCTTAAAAATAGCGGAGTCAGGGGATATGGGGAGAAGGCAGGAACGGGGAACTGATTGGGGATAATCAGCCATGATCTCATTGAATGGCCGTGCTGGCTAGAAGGACCAAATGGCCTACTCCTGCACCTATTGTCTATTGTCTATTGATACAAAGAAAGTTGGCTTCTGACTTGAATGGTGTGTGGAAGAGAATCAGTAAGTGTGAAACTGAGTGTGTAAGAGGTACCTGTACATCCTTTTCTACAGACAGCGGTAGAGGAAGGCAGGCTGACACTGGGGAAACGAGACTCCCGTCTTCAGAGCATCAATAGTTAGCAGCAGGCCGCAGCCAAATGGCTGTGAATAGAGGAATCTAATCAGCACATAGCACTTATAGTTTCACAACCCTGGAGAGATTTGTGTTCAAAGGAGCTCTCGGTAGCAAGTAGGCGACATCAGAAGATTCTAAGTGAATGGCAACGTTAACTGAAGCTAGAGATTATGTTCAGGCTTTGGGATTGCATGCGTTAGATAGATTTATCAAATCCGGGACAGCTCATTAATGTATGGACACAAAACAAAGCTCAGTTGTAATTGTTACAGAGTTTGCAGTGAATGTAGACTATTTATGTGGCACTAATCAAATCAGAGGCACAACAAGCAGAGCAGGAGACACAAGAGACTTTAGATGCTGGAATCTGAAGCAACAAATTAATTGTGGTTATGGTTCTGTCATTAACTGTATACTTTCCCCTTTCATTTGATCTCCTAAAGGCAACCACTTACTTGCCCAGATTTAAATCCATCTTTCTCTGGACTTATCTGTCACTGATCTATATCCTGTTCTATCATTCTATCCTTTGACAGCCTTCCTCACTGTCCACAACTCCACAAACCGTTGTACAGTCTTCAAACACTAACCAACCCATCTATATTTTTGTACAAACTTGTGATATATATCACAAACAACGGAGGTTCCAGTGTGTACCCCTACGGAACTCTGCTGGCCACAGATCTCCAGCCAGAATAGCACCATTCCACCACTACCCTCTATCTCATAAGAGTAAGCCAGTTCTGAATCCAAACGACCGGCACAGTGGCGTAGCGGTAGAACTACTGCTTTACAGAGCCACAGACCCAGGTTTCTTCCTGACTACAAGTGCTTGTTTGTACGTTCTCCCTGTGATCATGTGGGTTTTCTCCGAGATCTTCGGTTTCCTCCCACAGTCCAAAGATGTACAGGTTTGTAGGTTAGTTGGCTTTGTATAAATGTAATTTGTCCCGAGTGTGTGTAGGGTAGTGTTAGTGTACGGTGGGCGGTTTCCGCGCTGTATCTCTAAACTAAACTAAACTCACCGCGGATCCCATTAATCTTCTGGATCCCATAGCTATCTATACTACACTTCTTCCCACCCTACTTCCTGTAAAGACTCTATCCCCTACTCCCAATTCCTCTGTCTACGCCGCATCTGCGCCCAGGATGAGATTTTCCAAACCAAGTCATCGGAGATGTCCTCTTTCTTTTGGAAAGGGGGGTTTCCCTCTTCCATTATAGATGAGGCTCTCACTAGGTAGGGTCTCCTTGATATCCCGCAGCTCCGCTCTTGCTCCCCCTCTCCCCATTCGTAACAAAGACAGAGCCCCCCTTATCCTCACCTTCCACCCCATCAGCCGTTGCATAGAGCATATAATCCTCCAATATTTTAGCCACCTCCAACGGGATCCCACTACTGGCCACATCTTCCCATCTCCACCCCTTTCTGCAGAGACCATTCCCTCCGCAACTCCCTGGTCAACTCACCCCTTCCCACCCCACCCCCCCCCCCCCCCCCGTCTGAAGAAGGGTTTCGGCCCGAAACGTCGCCTATTTCCTTCGCTCCATAGATGCTGCTGCACCCGCTGAGTTTCCCCAGCAATTTTGTGTACCCCCCATCACCAGGTACTTTCCCCTGCAACCGCAGGAGATGCAACACCTGTCCCTTTACCTCCCCCCTCGACTCCATCCAAGGACCCCGACAGTCTTTCCAGGTGAAGCAGAGGTTCACTTGCACCTCCTCTAACCACATCTACTGTATCCGCTGTTCCAGGTGTCAACTCCTGTACATCGGCGAGACCAAGCGCAGGCTCGGTGATCGTTTCGCTGAACACCTCCGCTCAGTCCACCATAACCTACCTGATCTCCTGGTTGCTCAACACTTTAATTCCCCCTCCCATTTCCAATCTAACCTTTCTGTCCTGGGCCTCCTCCATTGTCTGAGTGAGGCTCGGTGCTAATTGGAGGAACAGCACGTCATATTTCACTTGGGTAGCTTACACCCCAGCGGTATGAACATTGACTTCTCTAACTTAAAAATAACCCTTGCTTTCCCTCTCTCTCCATCCCTTCCCAATTCTCCCACCAGTCTTACTGTCTCCAACTACATTTGATCTCTGTCCCGCCCACTCCCACGACATCAGTCTGAAGAAGGGTCTCGACCCGAAAGGTCACCCATTCCTTCTGTCCAAAGATGCTGCCTATCCCGCTGAGTTACTCCAGCATTTTGTGTCAATCTTCTGGATCAGCCTGCTATGAGGGACCATATCAAATGCCTTACTGTATGTAGTCCATGTACACTACATCCACTGCCTTACCTTCATCGATAACCCTTGTCACCTCCTCAAAAAACGCAATCACGTTTGTAAGACGTGATCTGCCCAAAACAAAACCCAGCTAAATGTCCCTGGTTCACCCATTCTCTTCCAAATACCAACAAATTCTATCCTTCGGAATCCTCTCGGATAGATTCCCTACCACAGATGTGAGGTTCCTAACTCTGCCTAACATTTCCTGGATTATCATCGTTAACCTGGAAATGGGAGGTAAGGGTTATTTGACAATGAAGAATCCAAAGCCACGTCAGAAGCAGTGAAAGAAAGAACTGCAGATGCTGGTTTAAATCGAAGGTAGTCACAAAATGCTGGAGTAACTCAGCGGGTGAGGCAGCATCTCTGGAGGGAAGGAATGGGCGACGTTTCGGGTCGAGACCCTTCTTCAGTCTGCGAGTCAATGGTCTGACCCGACCAGCAAATAATGACACGTATTTCTTATATATTGACAGATCTTTAAATTTTGGTGGAATCGGAGTGGTTATGGGCCATGAACTAACTCATGCGTTTGACGATCAAGGTATGAAAGGTTTGACATGTTTAAGTGTTGAGGTATTTCCAGTTACAATGTTTGTGGAAAGAGAGAAGACAATTGCCGTTAGTGCCTGACCTGAGGAATTACCAGGTGCCTGCAGCCTTGCTGTGTTTTACCCAGGAGACCTCAAGAGTGCCACTCCTCTCCTCGGCACAAATTGCCTTGTGTGCCACTTTATCTCCGAAGATTGAATTACCTTTTTAGGAGTGATTCTGGGACTGAAAGGTTAATTAATAAGCATTTGCACCAATTGGTCCACTGTTCCTTCAAAGGTACAAAATAGTGTTTAAGACTCTTCGAGGATTTGATAGATTGATAAAGACGATGGATTTCTACTGGAGGACTGCAGAGCCCTGAGTCATCCAGAGGGGAAGAGGTCAGGGGCATCAAGAGATGGTGAGGGCAGGGTCATCAAGATGTGGTGGGGAAGGGTCATCCAGAGATCAAGTGAGTTTATTGTCATGTGTCCCTGTATAGGGCAATGAAATTCTTGCTTTGCTTCAGCACACAGAACATAGTAGGCATTTACTATAAAACAGATAAGTGTGTCCATATACCATAATATAAATATATAAACACATGAATAAATAAACTGATAAAGTGCAAATAACAGAAAATGGGTTATTAATAATCAGAGTTTTGTCCGAGCCAGGTTTAATAGCCTGATGGCTGTGGGGAAGTAGCTATTCCTGAACCTGGTTGTTGCAGTCTTCAGGCTCCTGTACCTTCTACCTGAAGGTAGCAGGGAGATGAGTGTGTGGCCAGGATGGTGTGGGTCTTTGATGATACTGCCAGCCTTTTTGAGGCAGCGACTGCGATAAATCCCCTCGATGGAAGGAAGGTCAGAGCCGATGATGGACGAGATAGTGAGGTCAGAGTCATCCAGAGGTGGTGAGAATGAGGTCAACCAGAGGTGGTGAGGGCAAGGTCATCGAGAGGTAATGATGGTGATGTCATCCAGTGGTGGTAAGGGTGAGGTCTTCGAGGTAAAGTCATTCACAGGTGCTGAGGACAGGCTCATTCAGAGATGGTGAGAGCAAGGGTTGTATTGAGGTGGCATGATCAGAAAGTATCTTGTTGAATGATGGAACAGAGCTAAGGGGCTCAAAGGCCTCGTATTTCTAGTTTTCGAGTGTTTACATCAAGATGCATTTGAGCTATAGATGCTCCAATTGCACCAGGTTTGCAGTGCACCACTGAGTCCTCTGGTTTGTGGTATACAATCACAGTCAGGGCATGACACAATCCACTGACCCCTGCTGGTGAATGCATGTGAATGTCAAATAGGTGGGAGTGGAAGAGGTTTGCATTATGTAAAGAGAGCGGAGGTGCACGTATGTACGTTAGAGGGAGAAGGTAAATTCAGTTAAAATGTCATTGTTCGAATCCTTTACAAATAATTATCCTTAATATTTCTTGGGTCAACAGGGGATGTACCTTTATCCAGCTTCAGCTGGCTTTAAAGCTATTGAAGCTGGTTTTAAAAAAAAAAGAGACAAAGTGCTGGAGTAACTCAGTGGATCAGACAGCAACTCTGGAGAACATGGATAGTTGACATTCCAGTTCAGTGCCCTTTCCATGTTCTCCAGAGATGCTGCCTGACCTGCTGAGTTACTCCAGCACTTTGTGTCTTTTTTTGTAAACCAACACCTGCTGTTCCTTAGGTCTCTCTTGTAAAGTATGCTACTTGGTGCAATTCAACAGGTCAAAAATTAGAATCACAGTTCACCTTTTACTCAGCAAGATCCCCACAAGCAGCAAAATAATAATGGCCTTTTGAGGCAAGCTGGTTGAGAATAAATAATGGGGAGAACATCGGGGAGAACTTGCCTTTTCACCTTCAGAACAAGATAGTGTGATCCACCTGTGGTGCCAATTATGGCCTCAGTTTAATACCTTGGGTGTATGCTGATTCTGCTGCACCCTCTCAGCACTGCACCAAAGCTTCATCCTAACATCATCTTCACATCCCAAGAGTGGAACCTCAGCCTTACAACCTCCTGCCTCATATTGGAGCGCAAGCTTATATTTGAAGCTTAAATGTTGAGGTGAAAGCTGATAAAGCCACATTACGAAATCAGATCAACCTGAGTTAATCTCTTGGGATCCAAAGCGGATCAATGCAGGCCATCTACAGATGTTCTTTTGCTGGGAGTTGGCTGTCAGCCTCACATCTGGAACATTGATATCTCTTGAAAATGTTGAGAATAAATATCGGTGAGAACATCGGGGAGAACATAGGCGGCACAGTGAAGCAGAGGGCAGCACTGTGGCGCAGCGGTAGAGTAGCTGCCTTATCAGAATCAGAATCAGAATCATACTTTATTAGCCAAGTATGTTTTGCAACATACGAGGAATTTGAGCATTATAGTGCCAGAGACCCTGGTTCGATCCTGACTGCGGTTGCTGTGTGTATGGAGTTTGTACATTCACCTTGTGACCACTTGGGTTTTCTCTGGGTGGTTCCGTACTCCAAAGTCGTGCAGGTTTGTAGGTTAATTGACTTCTGCAAATTGTCCCTAGTGTGTAGGATAATGGTAATGTATGTGGATCGCTGGTCGGCGCGGTCCTGGTGGGCTGAAGGGCCTGTTTCCACGCTGGATGTCTAATATCTATCTTGCATGTGAACCTTCAGAATGGGATGGTGTGATCTCTCACATCTACCCGATGTGGCAATTGTGGCCTCACACATAAAAGCAGAACTGCTGGAAACACACTCAACAGGTCAAGCCGATTTCTCATTTCCAGCATCTGCAGCTTGTTTAATTTTCATATATGTTTCCCACCTGGCGCAGATCAGTAAAGTGATGCTGAATATCTGGGGTCGTTCAACTGCTTCCAGTTGCAGGAAGATGAACAGAGGACTGCGGCTTTGAGCAGATTTAGTCAAAATGAGCTTATTGCCACATATATATAAAAGTATTGTGAGGTAGAGGTACAATAACAATCTTGCTTGCAGCAGCATCACAGGCTCATAGATTCACAACGCACAGAGCATAAATCACACATAAATACACACATAACCCACGCACATATTCTCCCAGGCAGTGCACATAAAAAGAAAGCATTAGTACAAAATACAGAGTTTGTTACATCGATTTGTACAAAAACTTCACACAATGGGATAAATATACTGAATGTGCTTCTCTATCTCACATGACAGGGTTCCCTTTCTGAATTGAACCATCTGCTCTGCATTCTATCCAACACTTGGGCAGGGCCACACCCTGTCATTTTAATCTTCTCTGATCACTTCACCGCCCAACTAGCCTTTTGCTAACACAGTAAATCCAGACTGGTATCAACTTTGAACAGAACTATTCTACCCAGTGAAAAGCCCACGACTTGCAGTGTTGAATGGGATTGGCCCAGCATATCATCTTTTATTGCCTTTGGGCTGCTGGTTCAGGGCTGTCTGAATCCTAAAATATGCCATCTGGGCATTTTTATTCTTTTTAATATGAGATTTAACTAAATGTATCCAGCAATTAACAATCCTTCACCGCCTTCTGTGAGCTATTTGCTTCGATCAGCCTTTCTTGGTTTCCTCCCTATCTCAGACATTTCTTTTGATGTGTCCACCCTCCCCCCCTTTCACTACTTAAAACTCATGTTAAATAAAGCAGTGCTGGAGGAACTCAGCAGGTCAGGCAACATCAGTAGAGGAATGAATAGACAATGTTTTGGGTCAGGACCCTTCTTCAGACTAAATTCCTCACTCACTTTAAATAAATTTAATAAAAGGCCATGTGCATCACCATCACCCTGTCCACAGATGCCTTCTGAACTATTAAGTATTTCTTGCATTTTGTTTTTTTTTGCCTATTCCAAATAAAAAGTAATCAAATATTCATGGAACATGACTAACCTTTAAAACATACCAGAACATTTGGTGAGGATTTTTAATAATATGAATGTAGAACAAGTAGGTTTTTAATCATTATTACTTTGTATAAGATCTTGATTTGTGGCAGTAGTTATTGGGAGCAAATGTTGGTCAGAAATTTTGTTCGTGTGATATGATTAATTCTTTCTTAAATTCATTAATTCTTCCTAATGATCTTTAAGACTTTACTGTGCAGGAGGAACTTCAGACGTTAGTTTAAACCAAAGATAGACACAAAAAGCTGGAGTAACACAGCGGGCCAAACAGCATCGCTGGAGAAAAGGAATAGGTGACGTTTCGGGTCGAGACCCTTTAGACTGAGAGTCAGGGGTCTGAAGAAGGGTCTCGGCCCGAAACGTCACCTATTCCTTTTCAGACTTTAATGTCCGTTTTCAACAGATATCTTAATTGCTTTCTTTGACTGTTCTTTGCTGATTTGCTCATTCTTTATCCCTGCAATCCGAATAAATTGCTATTTTACTTGAAGACAAACCTTAAAAAGTAGCAGGATGAAAATGTGATAAAAACATATGTAATTATTAAGCTGTACAAAAATGACAAAGGTTCTCGACCCGAAACGTCGCCAATTCCTTCTCTCCATAGATGTTGCCTCACCCGCTGAGTTACTCCAGCATTTTGTGCCTACCTTTGATTTTACTAGCATCTGCAGGTCTTTCTTGAACAAAGGTTCTCAACTTGAAATTATTTGAGCATCACAAGATCAAAAAAAGGAAAACAAAGTTACACTAAGCACATGAATAATACAAAATTTGGTATATGATGCATTACAACGTTGTGAGACATGTCCATCACATTTCAAAGTCCACAATTTTACGTGCAAATTTATTTTGTTAGTAACTCTTAATATACACTTCCTGTTCTGATCTTCAGAAAACTTCCTGTTCAGGTCCAAGAAAACACCTGTCACATTATCAACAGTGACTTCAAAGAAATTTCTTCCACTAATTGATCATAATAACTGCTGAGAGCAAGTAGCCTCATTAACGTTTAACTACCTCCTCTTAGGGGGAAATGCTCACTTTAACAGCAGAATAACAGAAAAGCATTTCCATCTTTAAGTTGTAAAATCTATAAATCTATCGTCCAACTTGTAGCCAGATGGGATCGTTAGTTTAAAGCTATTTAACAATTTGGTTACATTAGAGAATAATTGACACAAGCACATGAAAAAGTTGTTGATGGATCTCAAATTGTGCACAAAAAATCTTGTGTACAAAGATCAAAACACATTTTGGGAATTATTGGAGTTTTACTGTAAGTTCATAAGTGATGGGAGCAGAATTAGGCCATTCGGCCCATCGTCTACTCCGCCATCAATTATGGTTGATCCATCTCTCCCTCCTAACCCCATTCTCCCTCCTCCCCTTCTCACCATAACCTCTGACTCCCGTACTAATCAAGAATTTATCTCTGCCTTAAAAATATCCATTGACTTGGCCTCCACAGCCTTCTGAGGTAATGAATTCCACAGATTCACACCCTCTGGCTAAAGAAATTCCTCCTCATCTCCTTCCTATAGGAATGTCCTCTAATTTTGAGGGTATAACGTTTGGTCCTGGACTCTCCCACTAGTGGAAACATCCTCTCTACGTCCAACACACAATAAATAATAAGCATGTGCAGAGTATCAGATTGCACCACCTTTTTGAGAGAATGATTCAATATGTCCCACGTATGTATTTACACAAAACCTCCATAATCTAGCACACTTGGGATTTAAGTGGTACCAAATTAGCAGTTTTTCCAGATTGTTAACACCTAAATGCAATTTTAAAATTCACTTTTTGTTGGATGCCACAGATTTATTATAATGTAATAACTTTTCCATTGAAACTGGTGGGGAAAAAAAGTAGGGAAATGGAATCTTGAAACCTATAGGAGATGTCAGAAACAGGGCCTTGATGAGTTTTAAAAAACCCATTGGAAACAGGTCCTCGAGAGCACAGTAAAATGAACATGAATTGTTTTTCTCGGTCCAGTAACAGAGTTATACAATTTCTTACACTCTATTGCCCCACGATTCTTAATTTACCCTCAAATCCTCAACCAATTCCTTTCAGAACGGCCCCATCAAATCATATTCTGGCGGAGCATTTCCCTCCGTAAAACCTTGCTGCATAAAAATAGTTTACATTCCTGTTGTTGCAAGTTTTTTTGTTCCCTTGAGTGACTGGCCGTTTTGCTAATGATCTAAGTTTCTCTCTGACATTCAAAAAAATTTCAAATGCTATTAAGATTTTTTTAGAAAATGTTGGAAAAACTCAACAGTGTCTGTGAGGGAAAGAGAAACAATAAACTTGCTTCTATCTTCATAAGTTTTAGGAACAGAATTAGGCCATTTGGCCCATCAAGTCTACTCCGCCATTCAATCATGGCTGATCTATCTTTCCTTCTCAACCCCATTCTCCTGCCTTCTCCACTTAACCCCTGACACCCATTCTTGGTTCTTGGTTTCTTGGTCCTCCAAAATATTCCAAATGGAATTTAAACTGGAGATGGTGAAGGGAGGGCTTAAGCCAGAAAGGGTTATTGGGAAGAAAGAGCTACTTTAAATTTAGTTGCATCTGGTTGGGTAACTATAGTTGGGTGGAGATTATTCCATGCTTTAATTGTGCGGGGGAAGAACGAATTGCTGTATACATCTGTCTTTGTAGCTGGGATGTACAGACAGATCTTGGGGTCAAAGTCCATAACTCCCTGAAAGTGGTAACGCAAATAGATAGGGTAGTAAAGAAGGCATATGGTATGATATGATATATATAGATAGGGTGGCATTCTAATCGACACTGACCTATGGAGTGTTTCTTCTTATTTACTCAATCAAAATTATTAATTACTTACAATTGCTTACAAAGTTATTCCTCTCTTATGTCATTTGGCAGGCAGGGAGTATGACAAAGATGGCAACCTGAGATCATGGTGGAAGAACTCCTCAGTTGAAGCCTTCAAAAATCAGATTGAGTGCATGGTCGAACAGTACAACAACTACAGCATCAACAGTGAGCAAGTGAATGGCAGGAAAACACTGGGTGAAAATATCGCTGACAATGGTGGCTTGAAAGCAGCTTACCATGTAAGTACCAACTGTTCACCAACATGCCTGGTGCAGCTTTCAGAATATTTACGGCACTTGTAATCCAAGATGGAACTTTCTGATGGACCAGTGTTAGGGAAGAATCTTGTCCGTGGGTCATTAAGTCATGAAATTAGATGTGTTAATTGGATATCCTTGAACGTCCAGACTGATGCTATCCAAGTAATTAAATAGTAGATCCTAACACCATGCTGATGTATGTCATAGAGCTCTGCTGAACTAAGTTGCCTCATTTTTCAGAATGGCAGGATTCCATAGGGAGTAAACCCAGAAACAGGATTTCACTGACTTACATTCATCTTACAACAAAGCAGTGAGGTGGCAGCTCTGTTGTATTATCGGGCCTAAAGGGGCCACAAAATGGCTTTGGTGTGTCCGATTGAACAAATCCCCTAAGCTTTTTATACCTACATTAAAGACAAGAAGGTACATTTGCAGATGATAGGAAGAATGCTGGGGTTGCAGACTGTGAGGAAGGCTGTGAAAGTATACAGCGGAATATAGATCAGCTACAGAAATGGGCAGAGAAATGGCAGATGGAGTTTAAACCGAGCAAGTGTGAGATGTTGCACTTTGGGACAAAAATGTAAGGGGAAAATATGAAATTAATGGCATGATCCTCAACAGCATTGATGTACAGACGGATCTTGGGGTCAAAGTCCATAACTCCCTGAAAGTAGTAACACAAATAGATAGGGTAGTAAAGAAGGCATATGGTATGATATGATATATATAGATAGGGTGGCAAAGAAGGTGTAGGTCAGAGCATTGAGTGCAAGAGTCAGGATGCAGCTTTATAGGACTTTGGTTAGGCGGCATTTGGAGTATTGTGTGTCGTTCTAGTTGACCCACAGGAAGGATGTGCAGGCTTTGAAAAGGGTGCAGAAGAGGTTTACCAAAATGATGCCTGGATTATGGGGTATTAGCTGCAGGGAGCAGTTGGATTTACTTGGATCGTTTGCCCTGGAAAGCATGTGGTTGCAGGTAAACCTGAAAGAAGTATATAAAATTATGAGAGAAATAGAGAGTGCAGACAGTCAGAACCTGTTCCCAGTATATCAAATACTAGAGGGCATAGTTTTAAGGTGAGAGGGGCAAAGTTTAAAGGAAATATGCAGTGAGTCATGAGAGCCTGGAGCGTGCTACTGGGAGGTTGTGGTTGCGACAGATATGATAGTGGCATTTAAGAGACTTTTGGATAGGCATATGGATATGCAGACAATGAGGTGACATGCCTTACGTGCGGGCAGATAAGAGCTGGTTTCGCATCAGGCATTGTGGGCCGAAGGGCCTGTTCTTGTGCTGTAGTGTTCGATGTTCTATGTATTATTCAAGGTCAACAGACGATTGGCCTTCATGACCAAAGCTTTAAAATGTACTTTGCGGTCAGACAATTAAAGATAGAACTCTGAAATCTTACATTCCTGAGCAATCTGTCCGGGCCACTAAAGTTTTTCAACCAATATGTTGTGGCTATATCAGTTGGTCATCTCGTTATTTAAATGTTGCTCCACACCACCCAGTCAGCTCAGCTGGGTCGTTCGTTCTCCTCCTTCTATTCATTACCAACATTTGTTGGTGGCTTCAACAAGCTGCCATCTGATTTTTCCCTGCATTTGGTGCAGCTCTTGCCACACTCTTCAGTCCTGCTCATTGCCTGTGGTTGGTTCCCAACTAGAAAACAATTGTGCCATGAGAGGAAAATTGGGCCATAATGTTGTAGATGTGTCATTGCAAGTTTGTTCAGATTGTCCGACATTTCTGGTCAATAACAAGAAATGGCTCACCAGGGGGATAGATAGGGTAGATGCACAGAGTCTTTTACCCAGAATAGAGGAATCAAGAACCAGAGGACATAGGTTTAAGGTAAGAGGGGAAAGATTTAATAGGAACCTGAAGGGTAACTTTTTCCATACAGAGGGTGGTGGGTATATGGAATGAGCTGCCAGAGGAGGTAGTTGAGGCAGAAACTATAACAACATTTAACAGATGTTTGGACAGGTACATGGATAGGAAAGGTCTGAGGGGATATAGGCCAAACGGACAGGTGGCATGGGCAAACTGGGTTGAAGGGCATGTTTCCTTGCTGTATGACTAGTATACCACTAGTTTACCATGCAGAGAAGATGTCAGGAAGAATGTTTATATGGATTTGACATGAAAGGTCGATTCACCAGCTAATAGGCAACTTTGCTTTTCAGGCCTATGAGAACTGGATAAAAAAGGATGGTGAAGAGATGATTTTGCCAGCCTTGGGCCTCACTAATCGACAACTCTTCTTCGTGGGATTTGCCCAGGTGAGTACTTTCTTCGGTCACTGTATTTACTTTTCAAAGAAATGTAGCTAAAGGGTTGGATTTTCATTCAGGGACTAAATCCCGTTCTCGTAGATATTTCCACTTGAATTTCTGGTGTAACACTTCAATAATTGCAATGCTTGCTCCAATAATGCTTCCCCAGTGTTAACTGGGAACCTTTCCAGTAAAGTGATCCTGAGACCTTTCTGATCATCGCCTCCAGTTGGCCCAATGTACAGACCTCCACTAACTGGTGTTCAAAGAATAACCAGGACCCTTGACTTGGAGTTCTCGAGCATGGAAGTGTGCTTACAAGGACACACAGCATATCCTAATATTAAAATGTTTTATATGCTTTGAATATCTCTGACAATTATTTTTATTTTTTAAAAAGGTAGCAGTAATCAATACATAAAACTTTTTTTTAAATCCCCACGCCGAGAGTTATTGGTCATGTGCCAGTCTAACCTGACATCAATTGCTGGGGTGGATTCTTTGGGAAAAGTAGTGGGAATCAGCTCCACTGCTCTGCTCACTGGAGAGCACAACTTCAGAGCACAGCATTCAGGGAACCGGCCGCATTCCAGCTCACAGTCAGGAGGATCTCAATCTTGCTAACATTTGTGTGTGGACATGATGCAAGTTCCTGCTATTTCTTCCGTTCCCATAGAACATAGAACAGTGCAGCACAGGAACAGTGCAGTCTGCAATGTGCCAAACATGATGACAAGATAAACTAATCTCATCTGCCTACACATGACTCCTACCCCTAAATTCCTTACATATCCATGCGGTGACCTAAAAGTTTCTTAAATGCCGCCATCGTAGCTGCCTCCATCACCAACCCTGGCCGTGTGTTCCAGGCACCCACCACTATGTGTAGAAAAAAACTTTCCCCACAGTTCTCTAAACTTTACTCCTCTCACCTTAAAGTTATGCCCTCTAGTCTTTGATATTTCTATCCTGAGAAAAAGGCCCTGACAGTCTATCATATATATGCCACTCAACATTATAGATACTTCTATCAGGGTCTCCCCCCTCCATCCATCCCCCCCCACCACCACAATCCCCTGCATTCCAGAGAAAACAATCCAATCTGAACAAGAGTCTCGACCCAAAACGTCACCCGTTCCTTTACTCCAGAGATGATATCTGACCCGCTGAGTTACTCCAGCTCTTTGTGTACATCTCTACGTGTCTCCAATCTTTCCTTAAAGCTAATACCCTTTAAACCAGATATCATCCTGGTTAAAAAAAAAAAGACAAAGTGCTGGAGTAACTTCGCAGATCAATCAGCATCTTGAGAGAACATGGATAGATGACGTTAAACGTCACCTATCCATTTTCTTCAGCAATGCTGCCTGACCCGCTGAGTTACTCCACCATCTAGTCTCTTTAATTATAAACTAGCATCTGCAATTCCTTTTATCTCATCATTTTATCTCATCATCGTTATCACATCAATCTCTTCTGCGCTCTTTCCAAAGCAACCATATCCAGTGTAAAAAAAATCATAAGAATTCTAGTCTTACAGCCCAGTAGGAAATCATCAGCCAGTGGAACTCATTCGGGTTGTTTGGAGAGGCAATCCAATTAGTCACAATCGCCTGTTTCTCCACGGTCCTGCAGATTTTTGCTCCTAAATGCAAACATTCAATTCCCTTTTGAAATTTAATCTTGAACCTACTACCTTCACCGTAATGTGGAAGCTATCTGGTGCTGCTAAGTTACCGCACAGCCGCTAGGGATTTCAAGAGTAATAATGATATTCCTGTAATGAAGGAAACACGATACTTTTAAGGCCGAGACAGATAGATTCTTGATTAGTATGGGTGTCAGGGGTTATGGGGAGAAGGCAGGAGAATGGGGTTCGGAGGGAGAGATAGATCAGCCATGATTGAATGGGGGAGTAGACTTGGTGGGTCGAATGGCCTAATTCTGCTCCTTTCACATGAAGTTATGAACATGAACTTTTTTGCCTCCTCAGGTTTGGTGCTCCATACGGACCCCGGAAAGTGACCACGAGGGGCTCATCACGGACCCTCACAGCCCTTCGATGTACAGGGTGATCGGGACTATAGCTAACTCTGTTGAATTTTCCCAGCATTTCAACTGCCCCCAAGGAAGCCTGATGAACCCTCTGCAAAAATGTGAGGTCTGGTGAATGAAGCAAAGACCAGGAGAGTTGAAAGCCCTGATTCCTGGAGCAGCGCGGTGGGGTTGGTCTGAATGTCACATCCCACCGCAACTAAACGGGTCACTTCTGCACCTTGTAACAAAGGGAAATTTATTTGGCTGTACTTTTTCTGAAAAGCCTGTGGATCTCACAGTGTGAATATTTGTAACTTGGTTTCGCTGGTAACACTGGAATCTGTGGGAAGAGCGCACAACCAAAAACAAGGTGACATTTGATGACGTTGTTGCAAAGTCAAGATGCTGTCCTCCAAAACAATAGTTGCCCTTTTGCTTCAGAACATTTACACTTTGGTAGTTATTTTTACTTAGTAAGTTTAAAATTTTAAAATGTTAAGGAGTAGGCTTGTGGGGGGGGGTTTCGGGGTGAGAGATAGGGATCGTCTTTCACGGATAGCCGGTCACTGCACTGGGATCTCCATTCACATTGATCTTCCGCCAAAGACGGAAAGTCCCCAGGAAGTCCACCGCACAGGTTTTTAATTGCTGGCTGTTTGTCTCTATCGTCTTGGTCTAAGTACACTGAAATGTTATTGATCAGAGAAATCATGAGTTTGTTTGGACGCACGGCTTCATCCGTCTCCTTTCGTTCTCACTGCTTTTGGCCGATTGAATTGTCCAAGTTCTTTATCTGTGGCAAATTGGCCGGCAGATGGCGGCGGCAGATGACGCAAGGCAACTAATTAGCCTCTTAACTAACTTGGATAATTTAACTAATCAGCTGGCTTACCTCTTCCCACCCAATGTCCCAAAGAAACCATGGATTAACTGAGACTCCAAAACAATGGGGGAGGGAGAGTTGGGAGAGTGATGTGATTATGGCGAGCAATTATGACGTGGCCTTATTAAAGTCAGCGCTTTTAAATTGGTTCCATCAAAGTAAGGCAGATTTCTTTCAGAACTGCCATTTACTTGTATGTATCCCAAACCTCTCCAAAACCCATTCACGTGTCACTAATCAGTGCCTGAATCTACATATCTTCATAATTTTTAGCATCTATTACTGCAAAACCATTGAGCTTACTTTTGAATGAGCTATCTTAATTGCATTTTTCAACAATAATAGTGTGCTTCAGTGGAAAGCATTGCTTTTAAATGTGAATGAACCAATGGAGAATGAGTTGCCTTTTTAATCTTTAATGATGCCCTTTAATTGCTTACCCTGGTAATCAAATGCTTTTAAGACATAAACCTGTCCTTCGCTATCTCTGTTATCTCATCCAGCCCTTAAATCCTAAGATGTCACTAGTTCCGGCCTCATTTACTTCCGCAATCTCCCTTGGCCCAGCATTTCTGAGTGCGTGGCCTTTTGTTGAACAGGGAGGTTGAGCTCATGCAGGAAGATTCATTTGACTGGTTCCTGGGATAGTGCGATTTTGGCATCGCAGCAGAGACTGAGTAGACTGGGACAGTATTCACTGGAGTTTAGAAGAATGAGAAGAGATATTCAACAGCAATATTCTGAAACGATTCGACAGGGTAAATGCACGAAGAATGTTTCAGCACTTGAGGAGTCGATCACCAGGAGGCATTGTTTCAGAATAAGAAGTCAGTTGTTTAGGATTAAGATGAGGAAGAATTTCTTCTCCCAGGTGGTGGTGAATCTTTAAAATTTAAAATTTTCTATCCTGATGGGCTATGGATTTTCACTTCTTGTGTCTAAAATGGAGATCAATTGATGTCTGGACATTAAGGTATCAAGGAATATGGGGAAATTGCACTGAGATAGAAGATCAGCCATGATCATGAAGGGCAATGTGGTTCAAAAACCAGACAGCCGACTGCTCTTATTTATTTTGTAAATGAAGGTCTATTTTTGGGGGCGGAGTCAGTGCATGATGACCACTGAGGCATCGGTGGCTCGGTGGCTCGGTGGCGCAGCAGTAGAGTTGCTCCCTTACAGTGCCAGAGACCCGGGTTCGATGCTGACTACGGGTGCTGTCTGTACGGAGTTTGTACGTCCTCCCCGTAACCGCCAGGTTTCCTCCCACACGCCAAAGACGTGCAGGATAGTAGGCTATTTGGCTATGGTAAAATTGTCAATTATCCCTATGTGTAGGATAGTGTTAGTGTGCAGGAATCGCTGGCCGGCACGGACTCGGTGGGTTGAAGGGCCTGTTACCGCACTGTATCTCTAAACTAAACTGAACACTGCTGGTTTCTGTGGGATCACAAACAGCTGGAATGTTTGAAAACATAAAATGCCAATGATCTGAACGATTAATCCAGCAGTTCTAAGTTGTCAACAACTTTTTTGTAGTAATTTGATTGAACTTTAAAGCCTGATGAGTGACCAACACTGGAAGCCCGGAAAGCGGTGCAGCTCCAAAGTGCAATGAGGGGAAAGAGCTTGTGAGGGGGAGGGAGACTGCACAGAATGGAAGGTGACTCTGTAAAACGGGCAGGACTGGAGGGGCCCCTGCAGTCAGCTGTGAGGAAAATTGGGAAACCAGCCAAGGTGCGGCTGCAGAAAGCACAGCTGCAAGAGGCTCAAAATCTAAGACATAATAGTGGGCGCAGTCAGTCTTTGATTCTCAGGCGGTCAGAGTTCACCGTATACGGGTGGTCTTGATCACACAAGCCTGCCTCATGTTGGTGATTTGCACTCATTGCGAAGAAGGCCCCTCAGAGTGAAGATCGACTTGCTCCCACTGCCGTTCTCTGGGTGCTGAGGTGAGTGACGAGGCAAACATTGGACCTTTAGATCTCGCCCAGTCATGAACTATTTTAACTCCCCCTCCCATTCCCACACTGACCTTCCTGTCCTGGGCCTCCTCCATGGCCAGAGTAAGGCCACACACAAACTGGAGGACAACAACTCGTACTCCGCTTGGGTAGCTTACAATCCAACATATGAACATTGAATTCTCCAATTTTAGGGAACGTTCCCAAGCTTTTCCCCCTTCCTTTTCCCCCCATTCTCTTCCATGTGCCCCACCTGGATGTGCACCGTTTCTCCCTTTCTCCTTCCCTCCCCTGTTTCCACCCACCTATATTTTTTCTTCTGGCGTTGCATTTCACACTTCTATCCTTATCTCTCACTTTTTGTCTTTTCGTCCCTGTCAAGCCCTGCAAATCAATCCCCCTCCCTCATCTGTATCCACCCATCACTTGCCTAACTTTATTCTGCCCCCACCTTTTTTCCACCTTATTGCCCCCCCCTTCCCAAATACAATCTGCCTGAATAAGTGTCCAGAACTGAAACGCCACCCGTCCATGCCTTCCAGAGATGCTGCCTGACCCGTTGAGTTACTCCAGCACTTTGTGTCATTTTATGTGTGTCATTAGTACATGGGTTGGATCTATCCTGTTTGTGTTTGGCTGACCGGCCCGCGGTGATTACTGCTGTTTTCAATTCTCCTTTCTCCAAACTTTAACTTCATCGGCTGCTGGATGGAGCCAAATCCCGATTGCATTGCCACTGGGTCACAGTGCGATATCTAGTGCACTGGATGTCTTCTGCGCTGGATTAACATGGTGGGGAGTCAGTCACATAGAGCTCCACTGCAGCAGATAAATTATCTTTCCTTGAGTTTTTGTGTACTGTGAAACATGGGGGAAATGTTAAAGATTGAATGCATTAATGAACTGAGGCTGATATTATGTTGTCATCAGGATTATTTTGGTGGTATAGCAATCACACTTTAGTATCTATGGTACACCATCAGGAACACACAATTCTCCCATGAGTTTTTTGATCTTTGTAAAATCCCCTCCCGTATAACTAGAGGTTCTACTCTCTTGTGGAGGCACAAGTGTCTGTAGATGCTGGAATCTAAGGAAAAATTGAGAGTAGCTGGAGAAACTGAGAGGGACTGGACTTAGATGAGGTGGCTTGACCCAAAACGTTGACTGACCATATTCCCGACCTGCTTAGTTCCTCCAGCTGCCTGCCATTTTTTTCTCCTTTCTTATATTGTGTTTAGTGTAGAGGGAACAATTTACAATGTAGAATAGCTGAGTAAATCCTAGTGGTTGCTCGTATGTCGCTCATGGTTGTACATCGATCACTGATATTTGCAATTCTGCAAAGAAAAATTGAGTCATTTTTTGTACAATGTTAATTCTAACACCCAATCAATCCCATCAGTTAACTGCAATAATGAGCACTGATACTCGAGGCCTATTTCATATCACATGACATTCAAAAAATTGCTTGCAAACATCAAGTACTAACGTCTATATTTCCAATCCATCAGGTACTTTTTCATTTGAGGGAAGTACCTACTTGGTCATTGCTACTGCTGTGGATACCTGTCCACTGGGGGCAGTATCACAGCACCTCGACTCTGTAATTGTTGGGTCAGGGTAACTGTTTCTGATAGCTGTCCAGTGCTTGGGCTGGGGTCTCTGCTCCCACCCACTGTCCAGCCCCACTCTCACCACAGATAGCAACCTTGTGCAAGCAACAATGCTGAAATTCAGATTTAATGTTAGCAACGGATTTCTGGAAATTGAGCAAACGGAGAAATAACCAGCAATATAACAAGATTTAGAACAGGAGGTGGTGATATGCTGAACTGCAAACTACTGGATAGAAATTTTAATTCATGTCGAATGATATTCCTGAAGTAACCATGTGAATGAAACAAAAGGAGCAAAACCTGCTCGTGAACAATCATAAGTTATTATAGAACTGCAAATAAATTGGCTTGATGCCATTGAAAGGGAAGTGTGACTGATCAACATTTAAAGCCTCCCCTTTAGTCAAGGGTGAAATTCCAGGTGTATGGTATTTCTGTTTGATTGCTTACCTATTGTCCCACTGCTTACTGTGAGTCAGAATTGGGGAGGGACACCCTCATTATCCAAAGGAGAGAGAGGTTTGACATAAACATAATGACTCAACGAGGTGATTATGTATTTTTCTCTCGTCAATCTGAAAATGTGCCTCCTGTTTAAAATAAATCACTGTCTGATTTTAATTTTTCTGTAATATTGGCTTGTAAAGAGAAAATATTTGCATAAATATATTTTATGTATGTAAGGGCAGTGGGCAGGTGCTCATAGACCTGCACGGGAAGGTAGACACTCCCGCCCCCACGAGTCTTGGGCAGATGGGGCTCGTCAGTCTGGGAAGGCAGTCCATCTAGGAGAGGGGAAACTCTGATTAAAATCTCCAATGCCTTGTGGCCATATCCAGTCATGGAAAAGGCTCCTGGAGTAAACCTCAAGAAAATCCGGAGTCAGAGCCCCTAAGGTAGTTCGTCATTGTCTACAACCTCACTCTGGCAGCTCCTGCGACGGCGCTGGTGCCAAACTGTAACGGCCCTGCTGTTCCTTTGGATCGATCAGCGACGTGGAGAGGGGGAACATGCTGCATGGGCAACAGCCTGTCCTCCATATGACATCGCCCAGACTTGCATCCGACCACACATCACCTGCAAACTAGGATGCATCAGCCATGGTCAGTCATGACCGAGGGGGGGCCTACTATGTAAACATATTCTCTTGCAAAGTTGACAGATTTTATTTTGGGTGAGTGCTGTTGTGTACAGAGTCGTGTTAATGAAATGTCCTGTTACAATTTTAGTAGCTTCTACGTAAGCTTTTGTTGTACAGACAGAAATGTTTTAATTATAGTTCAAATATTAACCAGTGTATTTGGTGTGGTGATTTCATAAGTCAGTGACTTATCAGCTTTAGCATCAGGTGTTTGAGGAATATTCTTTTATTCTTCAATATTTTTTGCTTGTTGCATAATTTACATCTGTTTATAAAGATGCAAATGGCAGGTGTATCCTTGCAGGAATAGCCTGCCTTTTGAGGGAATCTAGCTTCAGGACATGGCTACCTCTAGGCACTGATATCTTGGATGGTCAGAGATACCACTTCAACCTGATGGAGCCACCACCAACAAAGCAAGACCTCCACCTATTTGCCTTTGGCAGATACCCAGATTGGGCTGGGTGTCAACCGAGGTAGACAACTCGTGTCTACAGTTCTTGTCCTCAACCCTGATTCCACCAACTATCTGGAAGGATCCAGTCTGACGTTAGGTCCAAAAGGAACAGAACTTATCATCGCACCAAACCCTAAATGCTCCCTCAGAAACTCCCCTCATAATTTGAGGCAGTTCTCGGAAATTCCCATCAATATTTTCCCACACGGTGTTAAGGGATATCCTGTTAGGACTGCTTCGGCAGTCTTTGCCTTTGGTTTTTGCCTTCTTGACCTCATTTTCCATCCAGATAACCCCCAACATTCTGGCTAGGTACCACTGTCTTCAACCATCTCTCTTCATCACATGTATTTTGAAGACGATATGTTTTCCCATTCATGGTGTAATGTCAGGCAGGTGGGATTAGTGTAGATGGGACATGTTGGTCGGTGTGGGCAGGTTGACAGAAGGGCCTGTTTCCACATTGTATGACTATGACTCTATCTTGTAAACTGAATATGAAGAACAAATAGTGTTGAATTCTAGCTGCATGTTTTTTCTGACCTACAATGATTAGTCTTTCTTTTAACACCACCATGTGGCGCCCATAATGGCTGCCTCGCCAACAGCCTGTCTTGTCCTTTTCCTTCTTTGTTGTTTTTTAGTATGTGTTAAATGTATGTTTTAGCGTTCTTTAGCTTGTTTTGTGTATGGGGGGGGTGGGTAGGGGGAAACTTTTTTTAAATCTCCTACCTCGATGGAGATGCAATTTTTTTCAGTATCGTATCTCGTCCGCACTGCGGCCTAACACTGGCGGCCTCTGCTGGGGACCGACTTCGGGTGCTCCAACCGCGGGAGCCTACGGACTAAAACATCGTGGAGCTTGCGATCCCTGGTTAGGGACCGATTTCGGGAGCTCAAAGCCGCAGGAGCTTCAACGGCCCCGATGCGGGAGCTTCGATCGCCCCGACACGTGAGGTTCGTTCGCCGGCTGCGAGAGGTTTGATCGCCCTGACTGCGCATGGCTCGACTGCCCTGACCGCGGGAGAATAAAGAGGGTAGAAGATTGGCCTTTATTGCTTTCCATCACAGTGAGGAATGTGGGGAATCTGCTGTGGAGGATGTCTATGTTAACTTTCATGTAGTTGTGTGTCTTGTTGCTTTTTTTTGCACGGTAAATCGAATCTTAATCGAAACCTTAATTGGTGCATGTGACAATAAAAGACCTTTGAGCCTTTGAAATATCACTAGGTAATGCTTCTAGGAAAGACCTACCAAAATTATCTTCTGGAATTCCCTCAAATTCACAAATAAAATCACTGTGTTGTTTGACCATACACCAGCTTGGGTCTGATTTTCAACAGTAGGCAGGTTTATTCCTTCTCCCAAATTCTTGACCTGTATCTGGCTCTGCTCGACGTCACTGAATACTTTGACTGGCAGGGTTTACAACATCAGGTCGCAGTTCATCCCATAAATCGGGGAACAAGCGTGAAATGAATGCCATCCGTCATGGTTATGTATTTTTTATCTGGATGGGTATTGATGGGACTTAGAGAAATTTACACAACTCAGCAGGTAGGTTCTGAAATACCTCCCAAGTAACAGTTTGAGATTGGGCGTGATAGTCTTCATGTCCCCTTCCCACCTACTGTTGTCGCACTAGTAAAATGTGCGTTTACTTTGCTTACGTTGTTGAACTGAAGTCGCTCATTCTCCACTGACCACCTGAGAGGAATTTCTACAAATCGCTCCGTTACAAACGATAAACCTTGCTTTGGCTCCCAATTGTACCATATCCCCAGTAGGACATTGACACATCTGAAATTTACAAGACAATGTTCCTGAATCTGACTGTAGGAATACATTCTTCGGTTTATCTTTTAATTTCCAGCCCCACTTCATCCCTTTCCCAGTTTCAGGCCCCTCCATTGAGACCAATTTAATCTATTATCTTGCCCAAAGGCTGTGGTTGAAGGGATATCTTCGCCACAGCTCAACACACTTCATTTCACAACTTTTCATTTGAAGAACGGTCTTGACCCAAAACGCTCATCCAGAGTTGCTGCCTGTCCCGCTGAGTTACTCCAGCATTTTGTGTCTTCGGTGTAAACCAGCACCTGCAGTTCCTTCCCACACTTCATTTTATGCTCTACCGAAGCTCTTATCTGCAGCAAGAGCTGGTGGTCAACAATCAAGAGCAGAAATGTTGACCAGTCACTCGTCAAGGGTGCTGTTGTAGTTCAATTTTAAAGACATTTTTTGTTGCAACCTTGGACCATGCAAGTTTACGAGGCTTTTTTATTCAATGTATGGGATAAGTTGATCTTTCCCTATTTACAGTCCTCTCTTTTGGCTCCCACATAATAAATTTGTATGGACGAACATTTAGCATATTTGAAGCTGAATTATTTTTGGAATTATATAAGATGATAGTGCAGACACCAACAGAGTTTACTGATGGAGAATAATGCATGCAGGTCTCATTAATATTGATAGTTACCTGCAGAAATGTATAAATGTATCATATACTTATTGCACACGATGGTTGCCAAAAAAATCTCTACTTATTATCCATTGCAGATGCTTACCTAATCTATGCGGCATGCATTGCAAATGATAATTTTCAGGATTCAGCAGGATTGGACCTTAAGGTGAGGGATTCCAAAGGAAGGGACATGATCTCAGAGCAGAGACATTTGCAATTCATGAGTGAAATCTACAACTTATTTCCTGAAAAGTAATTTTTGTGTTTATTTTCCATATATTGTTTAATTTTTCCTCCATTTCCTTTCTCCATGATAAATGTTTTCCTGTCTCAGTCTGCAAAAGCCACACAGACATTTGCTAATCATTTATTTTTTACATTTCTATAGAATGTCTTAACATCTGTTTTTCTGCGTCTTGCTGATCTACTCTTTCATTCTACTTTTCCTTCCTGTATCGTTTTATCTTCTTTCACCATGAGGATTGCAGTGGCCAAGAAGGTAGTCCCCCAGTGTCTTACTCGAGCAAACAACGCAGCTTTTAATCACCAATTCCATCAATTAGTAAAAATAATATAAAAGGCTTTCCGTGTTTTTTGCTTGTTGCTAATCAACTCATAAGGGGAGGAGGCAGGAGAAGGGGATTGAGAGGTAAAACTAGAACAGCCATGATGAATGGCGGAGTAGACTCAATAGACCATGTTATGGTCTTAACTCAGCTCCTCCTTAACCACAATTCATGTATGGAAGACCCAAACAAGTCAACATTTCAAACAATATGTGCAGGCATTGTCAGAAGCCCTCAGTTGGTCGGGCAGCATCTGTGGAAAGAGAAACAGAGTTAAAGTTTCAGATCGAAGACTCTTCATCAGCAAAAGGAAAGAGGTTCAACATTTCAAAACCTGCTTACGCCAAAACTTTACAAGATATACCAATCATGATTAACGATCCTCTCATTACATGTCATTCATGACTTTCCCTATCCTTGTTCCCCAGTGCACTATCCATCAGTGCTGAGTGAAGACTCGTTCACAATGGAAGAGACTACGAATGACCAGGAAGGATGACCTAAATCAAGACTGGTTCTGACTACTGTGACAGTGATCACATCATGAATGGTTTAGTTTTAGGGGTACAGCGCGGAAACAGACTCATTGGCCCACGGAGTCCGCGCCGACCAACAATCACCCTTATACTTGTTCTATCCTATATACATTAGGGACAATTTACAGACTGCAATTAACCTACAAACCCACAGGTCTTTGGGATGTGGGAGCACTCGGAAGAAACCCACGCGATCACAGGAAGAACGTACATATTCCATACAGACAGCACCCATAGTCAGCACCGAACCTGGGTCTCTGGCGCTGTAGAGTAGCAACTCTACTACTGTGTCACTGTGCCACCCGCTGTTCCTCTGTGGCATACTGGATGACCAACCAGTACTGTGTGGAGCCATTGACCTTTCTCCTGGGTCTCAGCCATGACACACACCACACCTCAAGTCAAATCGGGTTTATTATCATGCACAAGTACAGCGAGGCACCGATATAATGACAAACCTTGATGCTGCAGCATCACAGGCACATAGACTCAAACACCTTTCCCCTGACTCTCAGTCTGAAGAAGTGCCTCGACCCGAAAAGTCACGTATTCCTTTTCTCCAGAGGTGCAGTCTGACCTGCTGAATTACTCCAGCTTTTTGTGTCTATCTTCGGTTTAAACCAGCATCTGCAGTTCCTTCCTACACAAGAACAAATTTTACATAAATTTTACTAAATGTCCAAGAGAAAGAAGACAGCAGGAAACCAGACTTTAGTGCAAAAAACCTGATTAGAGAGACAAAGAGAGCAAGAGATGGTCTGTGATGTTCTATTATTGTGGTAGAATTATGGGTTGTACAGGTCAACACCCTTCAATTTAAAACAATGTGTTATTGATAAGGCCTGCTTCTGAGGGAATGGCCTGCAGTAGTTGCCAGCCGAGTTTGCATTTAGAATTTCTTATTGAGTTTCCAAGCATTCATACTGTGATTCGGATCCCCCCTTGACTATTGCTTCATATACACTGAGGACCCAGAAGCAATTTTGCAAATTTTAGAAGTGATGCAGAATGTAGAAGGAATGTTTAAGAATGGTCATGGACCAAGGATAAGCAGGAGGAGGTGTCTGAGAGTTGGCGCGTGGCCTCAGCCTTGTAGAGATTAGCGCGCCAGACTACCATGGCACCTCCCTTGTCTGCCAGTCTGGGTTGTTGCAGAGTGAATGGAGGGCTTTATGAATGACCTGGGTGGTGCCAGTGTGTGCCACACAGCCTGGTGGGATTCGCATTAGACTGGGCTGCGATCAAGTTTTCTACATGTAAGAGCATTATACTTCTCATTGTCAATGCATGAATTCTTAAATGTATCTTCATACAGTTGTGGAAATCTGATCAAACCTGGCTGTGATATATTGCACTGAATACATTTTTCAATCTGTACTCAACTCAACCAACCTCGTCCAAGCAAGTTCTGTACACGGGTATGATTCAGTTTAATGATTGGTAGCATTGATTTCTATCCACTACAAAGGACGGTGCATCCCCAGAATATATCCATAATTTAAAAGAGTTTCTTATCAATAGTATCCTACAGAACAGTCTGCAGTCATGATCTTTGCATATGTCTTGATGGTTGGTCCTTAATTTTGAAATCACTGTTTTGTTTTTGTTATTCCTGCTGGTGATTTATGTATTCAAACAGATTTATTTGTATTGCACAGTCATTTAAATGTTATATTAATCATCTTTCTGTGGATTTTGATTGTATTTTTTTTTCCTCCCATTTGCTCAACTGTCACTAAACTGCCATGTTGTGTTCTGTTTGGCATTGCATACAAAGATTTGGTGCCCTTGCTTTGGGCAATTAAAGTATTTTGCTGGTCTAATCTGACAGGCGTGAGTGGAATGTTTCCTGTGGCTGTGTTACCCTACATACCTGTTTCTCAAATTACATTTTCTAGTTTTCTTATGACATAAAAGGATGCTGTCAATAGCACCGCCACCTCCATCCCTAGGATTCCTGCACGACCCATTTCTATCTCCTTCCCAAAAAATCTCAAACACGACTTTCCTGGCACCCATTGTTTCTACCTGCTTCTGTCCCCCAAAGCCATCTTCAAATACTGTACCTCAATTCTATCTTGCTCATTTTAAAACACTCCCACTTGTCTGCTCCCACACTACTTTTGCCAGGGCTTCTCTATTAACCTTGTAGTCATAGAGTGACACAGCGTGGAAACGGGCCCACACCGGCTAACATGTCACAGCTACACTAGTCCTACCTGCCAGCATTTGGTTCTTATCCCTCCAAACCTGTCCTATCCATGTACTTGCCTACCTGCTTCTTAAATTTTGGGATATTTCCGGCCTCAACTACCTCCTCTGGCAGCTTGTTCCATACATCCACCACCATCATACATCCATACTAGCCTAATGCTGTTGAAATCAGCCTTCCCCCAATTTAGGACCTTAACATGAAATCCCTCACTGTCTCCCCCCTCCAACACAACCTCAATCAATATTATGAAAATTAAATCCCACAACAACAATACTGCTATTGCTCCTTACACCTTTCTGTTATTTACATACACATATGTTGCTCTAATTCACATTGAGAGACCTATGGGATAATTCCAGCAAAGTGATTGCTCCTCCGTCATTCCTAAGTGCTATTCATGTGGCCTCATTGGATGATCCGCCTCAGGATATTCTCTTTAATATTGCTGTGATGTGCTCCCTGACCAAAGGCACGGCTCCCCCTCCTTTTTTTTTTGCATTTGCAGAATTAGGCCATTTGGCCCATCATCTACTCCACCATTCAATCATAGCTGATCTATCTCTCCCTCCTAACCCCATTATTCTGCCTTCTCCACATAACCTCTGACACCTGTACAAATCGTGTGCCTAGAACTGGGGCCACACGTGAAGATTTTTTAAAAAGTTGTTAAAGGTGAGGACAAATTCTACCAGGTGGTTGAGAGGAACCGAATGGGTCTCTGATCAAAGAAAAAAAAATCAAGTAAAGAATTAGCTATTTGGAGAAACAAGGAACTGCAGAGGCTGGTTTACACAAAAGAACACAAAATAAAATGCTGGAGTAACTTCGCGGGTCAAGCAGCATCTCTGGAGGAGATAGATAGGTGATGTGTTGGGCCAGACTATTATTTATTAGCGAGTTGGGACTGAAAATAAAAATAAATTTCATCACCCAAAGGTTACTGAATCTTTGGAACTTTCTATCAAGATGTCTGTGGAGCTTCAAGTCACAGAGTATATCCAAGGTAGAGATCAACATATTTTGGATATGAAGGAAATCCTGGGAATGTAGGGTGAGTGCAGGAACATTATGCTAAGGTAAAAGATCTGCCAAGACCTTATTGAATGTGTGTGAAGGGGTGAATGGTCTACTCCTATTTCTATTTCTCATGAACTCTCAGCTGAGCAACAATGTACCAACATAATTCTACATGGTACATTCAGTTCTGGAAGATACTCTTACACCTATGAACACTACACTAACCAAACATTCCCATTCCCCTACCCTTTCCTCATAGTTTTGTACATTATGTTCCAGCAAATATTTGTCCAATTCTCTTTCGAAAGTTATTAACTATGTCCTTCCATCATCACATCAAGAGTGTGCTGAGGGTCCCTGCTTCTTCCTTGAGATGAAGCCAAAGCAATGCACATATCCAACACCATCCCCCCTGCTTTGCTAAACTTGCTTTTATAAGGAACAACCTGGCCTTTGATTCCACTCACTTGTTCCAAATAAAAATAGTTGCTATGGGAACTCTTATGGGTTCCAGATATGCCTAGCATTCCATAGCTTGTGTGCAGCATCCTTTGCTTCAATTCTACTTTCACCCGGCACCCAGACTATTCTACATTTTGACTGCATTATTGTGCTTGCTGTTCTCACCCTTACCTGGAAATTCAACCTTGTTTTTAATTTCCACCGTTGCTTCAACTTCACAGGGTCCACCTTTGATCTGTTCATTCCCTTGGACCTCCAATTGGGTCTCCATTTCTAATAGTTATATGCCTTCATTTCTAGTAGTCATAGAGTTTTTTCAGAACACAGGAATGGGCCCTTCGGCCTGTCACGTCCAGGCGGATGTTTTGCCCAAAGTGCTGGAGTAACTCAGTGGTTAATTGAGTGGATATGTAAAATGGTGGTTGTAGGAATAATAGTCTTTAGATGCTATTGTTATATGGTCCAGTGGTGGTAATAATTAGTTTCGTTTTTTAGAATTAGTTTCGTTTTTTAGTTTAGAGATACAGCGCAGAAACAGGCTCTTCACCCCACCGAGTCTGCACCGACCAGCGATCCCCACACACTAGCACTAGTCTTACACACACTAGGGACAATTTACATTTATAGCAAGCCAATTAACCAACAGACCTGAACGTCTTTGGAGTGTGGTAGGAAAACAAATATCTCTGAGAAAACCCACGCAGATCACAGGGAGAACGTACAAACTCTGTACAGACAGCATCCCTCGTCAAGATGGAACCTGGGTCTTTGGCATTGTAAGGCAGTGGCTCTACCATAACGCCACCGTGCTGCCCTCATTGTTGAATGGAAAGGAAACTCTGGTTATCCTATGCATCAATGCAAACGCACAACAACATTTCTTCTACTTTTTCTCTGCATTTGTGGAGCTCCTGTGCTCTGTCTGCAGTGGCTAACTTGACCCTTTGGTTGCATATCACTTTAACCCTCATTCCCACTCTCATACCGATCTGCCTGTCCTTGACCTTGTCCATTGTTACGGTGAGGTCAAAAGCAAATTGGAGAATAACATCTCAAATTCCGCTGAGATATCGAAAAAGGAGACATCTTGAAGCATTCAAGGCAACCTACACTAGCAATCTGAACAAATGGAAAAAGAACATGAAGAAAAAGGAACAACAGGAAAGAAATGCGGAGGCAGCAATTATAATTCCATGACATTTACCATTGTTATAGAAAAGTACAAAGATGGATATGGACTAAGAATTTTACATTGGGGTAAGAATGATTTTGGAAAAATAGACTGGAAACAGTACTTGATAGTAAAATAATGTCACAGTAGTGGGAAGCATTTACACAGTGGAAATCTCATTTGGATATATTCACAATAACAAAAAGAGGTAGAACTAAATATAATTTCCCCATGGATGTCAAGGAATATTCAGAGAATGATGAGGCACAAAAGGGAAACTTATGACAAATATGTGTGGCTCAATGTTAAAGAAAGCTCAGTAGAAAGAGGCACAGCGGCAAAATTAAAATAATTCTTAGAAGGTAAAGGGGCAAAAATATTGGCCAGGAAAATCATGAAAAACCTCAAGCTTTTAAAAAATATAAATACATGAAAGGAAAGGAGATAATACATCCAATCATAAATTGAAACAGTAGCCTATGTGGAGAGGCAGAAGATAACTGAACAAATACTTTGCAACTGTCCATGTGAAAGAAGCAGTGATACAGATGTCAGTATTGGTGAAGAATGTGAATTATTGAAAATGGAAACCGAAAGAATGAGAACATGAAAAAGACACAGAATGCTGGAATAACTCAGCAGGAGAGACAGCATCTCTGAAGTGAAGGAATGGGTAAAGTTTTGGGTCAAGACCCTTCTTCAGACTGTCTATTGTTCCAAGTGAGTAAATCACCAGAGCTTTATAGAATGTATCCCAGGCTCCTATATGGTGTAAGGTCTATCATTCTCCATTGGTTTTCAGCAGCAGGGATGGTGCCAAAAGGACTGATGCTCCTTCAACTGAGTGCCATTGATTTAAGAAAAGGAAAAATACACAGAACAGATAACTAATTGAAATCAACGGAACATTAGTGGTGGGCAAACATTGGAGACATTTCAGAGATGACGTGACAACCCAATGACTTTGGAATTGGCATGGAATATAATAGGAGTGAAGTCATGCTAGAACTGTGTAAAACTAGTTTAGACCACAGCTAAAGTAGCACGTGCAGTTCTGGTCACCTTGCTATAGGAAGAATGTGATAATGTTGGAAAAAATACAAAGATTTTTAAGTAAAATCAAAAGACTTTATTAGGGGCTGGTTTATTAGGATAATGCCATGAAAAAGAGAATTATAATCGCTTGAGAAGAGATTTATTCATCTGGAGTTATTTTCTTTGTAGATTTACTGGAAGAGTACAAATTTATTAGTGGTCAAGTCAGGGTAAAAAGGAAGTATCCGTTTTCCTTAGCAGATAGTTCAGCAGCTTGGGGACAACAATTTAAATTAATTGGTGGAACCATAAAAGGTGGAATTGAAAGATTTTATTTTCACCCACTGGAAGGACTTGGGACTCAGTGCTTTAAAGTATGTTCGAGGCAGTAACCCTCGTCATATTGAAAAAATATTGAATAGTTGTAAGTTACAAATGGACTGAGAGCTCTATTTCTGTGCTGCATGGACGTCATGGGTACAGTGATCACTTTCTTCTGATTCTACAATTTAAGCCCCTGCCGCATTTTAATGACCTAATTGGCGACCTCTGCCAAGTTTGCCTTTGACGCATACTCGCAGCATGGTCGTAGGAGGTCTTCGTAACTCTTCCTCATGCTAGTGAGTGGTCTCCGTGTACTCATGGCCTCAAGTAGGTCGCGCCGTTTTTTCCAGCCTGATAAAAAATGTCCACGAGTTAAAAAAAAAGTTGGCATGGAAAAAATTGATACTTTTTACTCGTAGGTAGGACGTAGGTAGGTCGTAGTAGGTCGTGATGGTAGTCGTAGGTAGTCATAGGTAGTCGTAGGTCGGTAACTGGCCCGAAAAAAAAATGCAAACATGACATCATTTAATCATGTAATCATTTTCCACTCGTAGCTAGTCGTAGTTGGTCTTAGATGTGGAAGACTGAGGTCTAGGGGGGGTCGTAGGAGGTCGTAGACATAGTCATAGGAGGTCGTAGACATAGTCGTAGGAGGTCGTAGACATAGTCGTAGGTGGTCGTAGGAGGTCTTTTACTTTGGTGAGTCAACACGACCTTGAAATTTTTTTCAACTTGTCTAGGGTCTTCTAAACTCGTGGATTAGGTCGTCCAAGTGGGACAGGCCCTTTACGTGTAGCCAACTGGGAGATCCTGGGGGATTCCACTGCCTGTGCTTTGGAAGAGAGTGGAAACCTAAAAGTTGATGTTATGTGGTTACTTTCATAGCCACAAGCACATCTAATCGCTAGCTCCAGCTGGTTTGCTTCCAAGATGTTTGTCATCTGACAAACTCATCCTTTGACAGCCTTTGACTATCCTGTTGCCCTCTCCAGTTGCCTGTACATGCAGACATTAAATGAGTGGTGCCATCTGCCACTTTGCCTACTATGTGGCATCTCTGCTCAACATTTGCAGGAGATGGACTCTTCCAAAGTTCACTTTATTTCTTCTTTGCGGTTTATTCTAAATAACCATAAGGCCTCCTCTTCTACGACTGGATTCTCCCAATATATGAAATAAGATTTGCACTTATGGTCTCCTCCCTTTCTTATAACAAAAGAAAATACCTATGAATGAGGACTGTTTATGAAGGAACTGCAGATCCAAAATCAGTACTCGGTTCCTGTTTTTTCCTCACATCCCGTGATTCCGTTAGCCCTAAGAGCTAAAGAGCTAAATCTAACTCTGTTACTGTTTTTGGGGAGGGGAAGATTAAGAAAACACCATTAATTTCAAGTTAAGTTGCATCTTATTTTTGTTTAGAAACACAGCCTTTACCTGTGACAATAAAGTATCATTCATAAAATGTTAGACGGATGTCATAAATTGTTACTGATATCATATGCAAACATGTAGAGGGCATGTTCTTCTGACAAATAATGAAAGTGGGCTTGAAATTTATGCCACTCCTGACACACATCATTATTTCCCCTTGCAGGTTAATAACCTTGAAACCAATGAGAGGGAAACATACGGTGTTCTGCCGTGGGGGGCGCAGTGAGTTTCCGGAAATAGCCGAAGATCGAGTGTCGAGGTTTTCCGGATGTTGCCGAGCAGCCGGCACCGAGGCTTTCCGGAAGTTGCCGATATGCCGGCATCGAAGTTTTCCGGAAGTTGCCGACGGCTGCCGGGCGTCCGTCTTCTCGGACTGAGAGCGGCTTGGTTCGCCATGTTGGTTTGTGTGTAAAAAATCGCTTGCATCCATCCTAAAGCCTGACTCTTTCACTCTAAGGACGAGCCCTGCTGCTAGTTCACACTCTGGGCCAGCTACCAATGCTATTATTTTTGTGATTTGCAGGTAAACTCACGTGGGAAACGTCCTTCTGAGGGAGGACACCCTGAGGTACATCTCTCTGTCTCTATACAACAAAATCCGCCTGGTTTTTCTTTTTTTTTGTCTTCTTCAGCCTGAAATGAGCTTACCACAGAAAGCCAAACCACAGCCTGTAATAAGAGGACTACAACAGCCTGCTTCGTATCCTTCACTTTTGGGGAAACATTCAATTTATCGCTATATAATCCAAAAAAAAGTAACTTAACTGAGAGGATTTCTACCTTTTTTAAACTAATGCTGGTATTTTTTTTAGGGGCCGGGTAGCGTTGACACAATAGGCTTAAAACTAAAAAACCTTAAGGTCTGTTTGGTTTCTGGGCACTTGTTGCAAGTGTCGATGCATTCAAGCTTTTAGATTTTTGTTGAGGGGAAAAAAAAGGTTTGTTGTTAAATGGTTTGGAAAGGGATTGCTTTGTGTTTGGGATGGTTTAAAGGTTGTTGATTGAAGAGAAGGAGTGTGAGAGCAATGGGAAAGAAGCTCTCAACGACGAACCGGGAGGAATCTTGTTTCGATTTTCCTTTTGGAGCCCCCCTCCCCATTCACATAAAAACGTAGCCGCACATCTAGAGACATTTTTTCAATGTTTGAGATAAAAGTCACAGTCGCTTACATTTTTTGTTGGAAACAGAACTCTGTAGGGGAGCCGGTGAAGGCAAGGGTATCTGGTGAAGATTTTGTATTTCTGGGTGGGCATGTAAGATTTTTCTCTATTTTTTCGCGTTTGATATGTTCGTGTCTGGTTTGAAAACAAAATATTGCCTTGTAAAGAATTTTTTGTTGGGAAATTGTTTCTTTTAAAAAAAGCAGTGGTGGGGTTAAGGATCGTGTGTGTATGACACGTCTTCAGAAAATGCCGGTTACAGACAAACCAACTCCACTGCAGTCAGCCTGCAGCTCCGATTTGCAGCTCTCCATTAAAACCTGCAGCCGTGTAGCTCATAGTCTAATTTACATTTACAACGTGGTTTATGTAGGTTTTTATATAACAAAAAAATGACAGATGGAGAATTATGGACACAATTACTTGTTCTGTGCAGCGACATTCAGTGAGTTTACCGTGTGGATCATTTTTCATATTAAGCATTCCTCTCTGAATTTGGGTTCCGGGGTCTGGCCATATTCATTTATTTTGGGATAAATTTTCACAATGTAAACGTGTGCCTTTCATATTATTGGACTGGCAACAAAGCCCCGATCAAAACGGAGAGATTGTTAAATTGCCTGGGTTATTATAGTGTAGTGATGACTCCAGTTTGATTTGTTTAGGTTTAATTTGGGTTTTTTTAATGGTATTTGTGGTATTTGTATTGGTAATCTATTATTTGTCGAAGCCGAGGTTTATGTATATGGACTGTTATGTATATAACAGTTGTGTAGATGATTTGACAATCCCTTCGGAAGGAGAGGGAAAACAATGTTATTTTGTGAATTTTCTTAGTAGTAATATAAATTGAAATAAAATAATGTATTTTAGTCCTTTTAAATTATAGACATAGAACCATGAAAGAGCTTGATGCTCAGCCAAGTTCGTGGCTATTAGGAAATGATTCCATGATTTTGCTGTGATATTGAATAAATTGTTGCACTAATGGGGATAATGAATGGAAATGTGACTGTAATTTGGATTTAGATGCAAGATTCTTGACAGGATGCACGAGAGTACAATTATTGTATAGTATAGTGTTTTGAATTTGAAACTTTTCATTATTAACTTACCATTTCATATTATTGTTTAATTTTAAGTGCTGGATGTGTGCAGTACTGGGATATACAGTACCTCAATTTTCATTTTAGAATGAATTACAATTCGTTGTTGGATAATTTCATACAATTTGCAGGTTTCAAGCTGATCAATTTTAATGGTGGATGCCTTTTTACTTATTAAGTGACATTTTATGAAAAGTTTTGTTGTATCAGGTTCATGGCTGTAGTTTTAGGCCTAGGTTAAGGCTGTGCTTTCTCTGCCAGTTAAGCTGCTCACCCAGTCTCCACAGCAGAAACTGAGCATGCTCAGACCTCCAGCATTGGTTTCCTGCTATAGCATTTCTCTGAACTGCATAAAGGACTTTTAACTGCTGGATTGTGTGTCACCTTTTAAGTCATATGACACAGTCACATGGGGCATTTGCACACTTCTTGGTAAATAATTTACTTGGCGTTGATCATATAGTTATAATTTGATTTGTTAAAATCTTATTAGATGTAAAGTAATTTGACAAAGTACCATTTGGGTTAACCCAGTAAATAGTCAACTACGCTTGTGTATGGTGTTGCGGCTGTGGCGTGTCTTCAGCTACAAAATCCTGATTACCGTTAATGACAAATTTGACAAAATAATTTCTCAGTTCTGCAATGTCATTCAGTTGCTGAGCTGTAGATTTTTTTTTGTGGGCGCTAGCTAGCTGTACAGAGCAATATTTTCATATTTGCTTTACAACCCAAATTTAAATCCATTTGATTAGGATGAAGGTGAAACCAAGTGTTATTATCCACTTTTAGCATTTTCAAAGGTATGGGGCAAGGCAGCAAAAGTAAATGAAATTCTGTGAGTAGCAGTGTTCTGTGCTGGTGCACTGTTTAATCATGATGTCACAAAAAGCTTTGTGATTGCAAATAAAATTTGATGAATACATAGAAATGGTGACAAGTGGTTTACATCTATTTGAGGGAGCAATGGATCTTAGTTTAATGTCTCACCGAAAAGGTAGCAACTTGAGTGGTGAATTAACCACTCAGTGCTGCATTGGTATGTCCGCCTATATTTTTCTGCTCAAGCGATCTGGAAAGGGACTTGCACCATAATATGATTTTCTGGCAAGAACCATACAGATTAAGTCATAGCTGACTTCAAATATGTCAATTTTATAATAATGTAAGATCTCAGCTAAGTTACTGGAATACCTTTGCCTGAGATTCAATTTGAGTAGTTTCAGTTAACCCCTTTTTAATACAATGAAAGGACATTGTGGATTTAAATGCAAATTTAAAAAAAACTAGGTGCTGGAAATATTCAGCAGGTGAAGCTACATCTATGCGAGGAGAAATTATAGCTTTACACCAGCCACAGCAAGTGCTGCCCAGCCCATTTGTTTCAATTGGGTGGGGGAATGATAAACTGAGTGCGTGTTTAATTTATCGGGTACATTTGATTTCATTATTTATAAATACATTTCTATTTTTTCAATAAATCTACTAGAATTGTTTGTCTCTAATCATGGACATTTAAAAAAAAGTTGAAAACATGAAACACTTAACAACATGAACTGCAGGAAGATCATTGGGGTGAGGGTCCTCAGGTTCGGTGGAAATGTTTGTAAATTAGAGTGCTTTTTGATTGTGTATTGTGGAGCTATAGGCATGAACTTCAGCATCAGACAAGGCTTTTATGAACAGTTTTTTGTTAAATAAATATCCTCTCCAGCTGTTTCTGAGCACTGGTGTTACATGTTTTTGCTCTGAGTGAAATGGCATGTCCCAGAAATAACCAAAAAATCATGAAATGTCTTTGAACATGTTTACTCACAAGGTAAATGTCCATTTAAAATGTTTTATAGTATGCAAAATATCTTTGGTACCATGTGGTAGCTTTGAAGGCTGGTGGCATAACACAAATGTGTAATGTTGTTTAAGAAGTTGGCATTAATAATTCATTAACCCTACAATCAGTGGTTCAGCTTCATGTCATGCCAAGAGGTGAGGTTACATTACATAAAGCTATTGAGGTGATTTTATTGTATGTTTTAAATCAGTTTCTTCTCACTCTACAAAACTTTTAATTTATACCAAAACTGGCTTTTTTTGTTTTTGTTCTATGATACCAGTGCCATCTCCCACCATGTTTGGAGATTGATGTGCTGCGGTATTCCTTCTGTTATGGACACCATTTATCCTGCAATAACACTAAACATAATTGGCCACCTATTATATGATGTTTATTGGGCCACAGTGTGCAAATTTGCTACTAAGGCTAGAGAGAAATGTATAATATGGGGAGTAACAAAAGGACAAATATAATCTGAATGCGCATAGCATTTGGGGAGAAGAACAGATAAAAGGAGGAAGTAAATATAAATAACTGATTGTCACTGCAGAGAAATGGCTATAGGGTAACATGGATTGAGAGCTGAGTATTGAGTATGACATTTTGAAAGGATAGGAAGCTAGGCAAAAGGGAAGGAGTGCCTTGCTAATAAATTAATAATAGCTTTGAGTCATTCCTCCTGCATTGTTAATAAAATAGGAAACATTGTGATATGTAGGCCCTCTAACACTGATCTCGCAAAAAAGATAAGGTGTAAAGGAAAAAAGTGGTGCTTCTCAGAAAGGACAGTGATTGTCAATTGGGGTCCTGAATACATGTATAACTGTAAAGATCACATGGACAAGCTGGCCTAGCTGAGAAATTCATAGATTATTTCAGGATAGTTGCTCTGAATAGCATGTCCTGGAGCCAACCAGAGAGCAGTTTATACCAGACATGGCATAATGCAATGAATGGGAAGTATTAATGATTGTATAGTGATCAAAATATGATCAAGTTAGGCTAGGAGTTTAGTTTATTGTCACGTGTACCGAGGTACAGTGAAAAGCTTTTGTATTCCTTAGTACATAGGAGAATGAGAGTTGGAGGTGAGGGGAATAGATAGAGAGTCTTTTACCCAGAGTGGGGGAATTAAGAACCAGGGGATATAGGTTTAAGATAAGTGAAAAATTTGATAGAAATATGAAGGGCAATTCTTTCACACAGGGTGGTGGGTATGTGGAATGATCTGCTGGAGGAGGTAGTTGAGGAAGAAACTTAACAACATTTAGAAAACATTTGGGCAAGTACATGGAAAGGAAGGTTTATGGGGAAATGGGCCAAATGCAGGCAAGTGGGACTAGTGTAGATGGGGGATCTTGGTCGGCATGGGCCTGTTTCAATGTTGTATGACTCTGACATTTTAGCAGACACCCTCCAAGGTGAGAAGATGCGAACATTATTTACACAGGGTTAAGACCACCTCTGGTGAACAGGCGAGAATTTTGTTTGACCAGCATGTTGAGCCGTGTGTTTTGTAATGAAACCTTATCAGTCTGATTAACTCCTGGAAAAAAAACTAGGAAAATTAGCATGGTTTTGTGAAAAGGAAATTATGTTGACTAGTTTATTGGGGTTCATTGAGGAAGATAATGTCCTGTGGATAACTGAACGGTTAGATGAACAATCTTCGATTTGGCACAGCGGTAAACTTGCTGCCTTACAGCTATGCAGCAATTGAGACATGGGTTCAATCCCTGCTACCTGTCTGTACGGAGTTTGTACAATCTCCCCGTGACCTGCGTGGGTTTTCTCCGAGACCTTCGGTTTTCTCCCACTCCAAAGATATACAGGTTTGTAGGTTAATTGGCTTGGTAAATGTAAAAATTGTGTGTCTAGGATTGTGTTAATATGCAGGGATTGCTGGTCGGCGAAGGGCCTGTGTCCACGTTGTTTCTCAAAACTAAACTAAAACCAGATTTTATCTGTTCCGGTGCCACTTCAAAGAATATTGCGGAAAATAGCTTATGGTGTAGGAGGTAACATTGGTGCAGACACAAGGAACTGCAGCTGGAATCTTGAGCAAAACACAAAGTGCTGAAAAAACTCGGGGTCAGGCAGCATCTGTATAGGGAATGGATAGGCGATATTTTGAATCGGGACCCTCGAGGGTGGGAGATGCTGGGTGGGTGTGTGGTTGAAATTACAATTGGATCAGTTGTGATTTTTTTTTTTTGAATCTCAGCAAGCTGGAGGTGCTGAGTATCAGTCTTTTAATGTTTATGTTCATACATTTAGCTATATTACAATGGTGATAACATTTCAATAATGTATTTTTGCTTGGTGGCATCTCAGAATGTGATTAATATTAAAATTGACTTGTTTGCCAGTGACTCTTTTCGATGATTAATATGAAAATATAGCCATGTTTCCAAGAATGGAGAAAACAATGCTCACTGGCTAGGTTATAGGTTCCAAAAGTTCATATGTTTACACTTGAAGTTTGGGAGGTGTATGTAAACTGAAGCAATTATCAAAGGCACAATTAAAACCCATATTTAATGCCATGAATTCAGACATTTTTGAAACAGTTCTTTGCTCTAGCACTGAATTATTTTGTTTGAGTTTATCCATAGCCTACGCCATAATTTTTGTGTTTCAAGCGGTTCATTTTTTTAAATGCATTTTCCATTTGTGCTTAAACCTGTCTTCTTCTTATCGAGTCCACACACAAGATTAGAAGTTGTTCAGCCAGAGCTGAACACACTTCTCGGCATCTGCCCAATGGTGTCTGTCTTGCGCTTCTTGTGCTTGTGCGTGGTGGTGGAAAGATTGGTTGAAACAGGGCCGCGACGTGAACGCTCTTTCCTTGGCCCCGCTTAAACCTGTGACTGATTACCTTGATCGGTCCCAATGATGCATCACAATTTTCATTGTGCAAGTAAAAAAGGACTAAATTAAGTTCAAATATTTTTCACTAGCTCAAATCTTAAATAATTCTGTGAGTTTTCCCCTTGCAATATTTATGTAACAGAAAAGGAAATTATTACTTTGCTGTTCCTGTTCTTTTATCATCTACTTAAAAGCAAACATCTTGTGCTAGGAAACTGGACCAAACAAAGTTTATGTGCAGGAGATAAAACAAATTGTTTAGAATGCTATGCTTTAATATCAACTAGTTATCACAAGTGAAATCAGCTCTGAATGAATGACTGAATTTCTCAACAGTTATATCTCCTAAGAGCTATAATTGCATTGAAGAGTACTGTAGAACATTTGATAGTTAGAAGCTTGTTTCCTAACTGGGACACAAAGCAGGAACAGTTGAGGTCATGTAGAGATTGGAAAGGAAGAATGGGGAATCTTAAGTACAAACCTGTGTTTGCCAGTGAACACAGACTTGGTAGTGAACAAGACGGTACAAGTTTGGACAGACGGACTTTTGGATGAACTTTGTTAGTGAATGGCAGATTAAAAGTACGATCGAGGGTGCAATAAAATAGTCAAGTAGTACCAAGAATGATGAGTACATTAGCGGCAGATGAATTGCCAGTTGTGGTGTGTGACTAAACGGCCTCAAGGTAGTTATCAAGGAGCTAGATCGAATCATTGTAAAAAAGGATAGTGGTGAAGATGGAAGATAGTGGCTTCAGTCTAATATTTAATTGGGGACTGTTTCAATTGATAATGCTCATTGAGTAGTTGATGGCTTTGGTAATGTGTAATAAGTTTTTAATTTATGTGCCAAGTGAAGAAAACTGGAAGCTGTACAATTTCAGCCAAATGGGTCTGGGCATAAGGTTAAGTCGATGGTATGTAATGATAAACTTGAAATCACTTTAGACTTTCTATATGGTAGCAATGTTTCAGAATTGTCTTTCATTTTATTTATAGGAACTGGTGGAGGCAGTTTAGTCCTTCGAGCCTATTCATCCTTTGTTAGGTTATAGCGACTCTACATAACTCATCTACCTATCTGATTCTGTTTTTCAATTTCCTAACTTAATCTATCGATGTGCATTTAACTTTTCAGTAAATCCATCGGTTTTTGGTTTTGGGTGTTTTAAGAAATACAATCCTATTCTTTGCAACCTCTCATTGAATCTTTTTTAACCCTGGTAACTATCTTCTGAATCTGTACTATCTCCAAAGATAAGATATCCTCTTGCAATTCCTAAATGCAATAATTTGGTTTAGTTGGGCGGCAGCACATGCTTTCATCCCTTTATATTCTCGCCCTCTTTAAATGAGGGCCAATCTATGAGCAAATAAGGGGCCAAAACCTGTCACACGGCCTATCCATTCCCTCCACAGATGCTGCCAGACCTCCTGAGCAGCACTTTGTGTTTTGGTCAAGCATCTGCAGCTCTTTGTAACACCAATATTTGATTGGTCTTTTAAAAAATCTACCTAGTTTGCTAACATTTAGTAGTTACCACACTTGGACCTCTTAATCTCTCCGGTCATTGGTGCTCTCCTGGTTTCTAAGGTGGATGATGTCCTTGCACTTAACATTTATAATGGCCCCTGTCAAAGATCTGCCCATTTAATTTATTGCAGCCAATTTCAGCCAAATGAGTCTGAGCATGATGCTAAGTCTAGGATATGTAATGAGTGATCATTTATTCACTTTGGACTTTCAGCATTATCTTTAATTTTATATATAGGAAGTGCAGAAGGCACTTTAAGCCTATTCAACTGTTGTTAGATTATGGCATAAGTACATAACTCATCAATCTATCTTGATTCTCTTTCAATTCCCCAAGTTATCTTTCAATGTGCATTTAATTTTTCACATTTAACAGTTGGATTTTCTTCCTCATTTACATTATTTAAAACTTCACCAACCTTAGCACAACCAAGTAACTGAGATGCCTGTCTTTCTATCCCTCCATCTAGTCATTTGTGAATACAGGTCCACCACTGGTTTTCTGGCACCCTAATTCCAGAGCCTTGTCGTATTATCCGTTTTGCCAGACAAACAGAGGTCACTGCCTCAGGGATGCGAGATACTGGCCCGCAACGTCGGCTATGGGAACGGATCTGCGGCTTGGGTCGGGTTGGAGTTCCAGAGCCCTGGCCGCAACCAGCAAATTCGATCTGCCAATCTGCAGCGGTTGTCAATTATGGGAACGGATTTTCCGGCTCTGGCCGGGCTGGAGTTAAAGAGCCTCGGCCACAGAAGGCAAATTCAACCCGTCAATCGGCGCATAAGTCCTGATGTGGTCGAGATCAGCCGCCTCACTTGGCCTAGGTGCCACATTTTCTGGGGGACTTCTGTGGGGGGGCGGGGATTTCAAGTGCGCTCTTGTAATTTTGTCCGGATTAAAGGAGGTGCCAGATGACAGGTTGCCAGAAATTCAATGGTATTGAGAAAGTCTCGGGTCTTGGATCAGATTGTGGGGAGATGCCACTTGTCACATTCTGTATTTATAATGACATGCCCAGTTCTCTTTAAAATGCTCCTACTAGGATCCTTATCGTAACCAATGTATATCTACTTTTTCAACGGCACACACCCTCTTTTTTTTTTAAACTAATTTGTTAGTCTGAAACCTGAACTAACCCTAGTTTGGGATGGTTAAGAAGAAGTGGAATTAGATTGAGGGCATGATGATCATGAACTAAATCAAAGTAGCAGTTAGAGAAACTGGAGGTGGGAAGGGATTGCTCATGATTCTTATCCAAGATGAAAATTCCATCTAATTCTCCAGTTTCAGCTCTTGTCAAATGCTTTCTTGAAGTTTTAACCAGTGAATATGTATAGAAACATGTTAGTTGCTTGCGTCTTCACACCCAATTATTGATAATTCTTTCAGGTTAACTTGTATTTGTTCATGTGATCACCCGTGAAGCTGAAAACAATATTTGTTGGAAGTTGTCGCGTGCCGTAATTTGACTAGTCGTGCAGGATAGCCAGAAGTTGCTACGTTGAGGTTGCTAAAGTGCCATCATCCATATTTATGCTTATGTTACAGTTAAGTTGCTTAAGGTTTAACCTCAAACTTTAGAATGTTTTGCTGTCTTCTTCATTGCATTCTCATGTTCAAAGCGCCTGAGCTATATTTGTTCTAATTTAACAAAATTGGTGATTGAATGAGTAACCGACCATATGTTGCAAGAAATATTGAGTTACAGATTTATCTGCTGATTTAATATAATTGTCTGTATATCTCCATATCATAAACTATTTGCCTGAGGACCACGGTCCAATAATACATTTATTTTTGCTTATTGTACAAATCAGTCGTGCATTGTGAAAATGAATGCTCTATCTGGTTCGTATTACAGGAGTATAGGTGGAATATTAAATTGGAAGCATGTTATTGCTGATAGTACATTAGGTACTGCCCCGTGTGTTCTCATAAACTAGGAGAAAACCTGGTGACTTGTCAGATTGGAATGATGAATTTGTTAATTTGTACTGGAATTCCGTTGGAACCAACATGTTTGAATTCCATAGGAGGTACTGTTCAGTACATGTCTGTGGTATCCAGCCAGGCTCTCTTGTTGTTGGATACTTTAGTCTGAATGATCCAGATTTTGATGTTGGTCCTGGTGTGCCTGTATATTACCAGGTTTTTATTTTGCTTACAGCCAGCTCTTGGGAATTAAAAAAAAATCTCTTATTTCCACCTTCCATCATGTTTTATGTTTGGAGATACTGTGGAAACGGGCCCTTAGGCCCACCAAGTCCACGGTAACCATCGATTGCCCATACACCAATTCTATGTCCAACACACTAGGGACAATTTACAGAGGCCAATTAATCTATGAACCTGTATGTCTTTGGAAAGTTGGAGAAAACTAGAGCACCCAGAGAAAAAACACACAATCACAGGGAGAACGTACAAACTCCGAACTATCTTAAATAGTTCCTTGGAGTTGAAGATGGCTTGCTTCCACTCTGGTTCTCTAGATTCTGAGTTGGAGTGCACTGTGAGATATGTGGACTGCTGCAGGTGTGCCATGTGGTACAAAAATAAGTTCTGAATGAACTCAGCCAGTCAAACCACATCTGTAGAGAAACCAGTACACATTTTGGATTATGTAGGAAGGAACTGCAGATGCTGGTTTATTCTGAAGATAGACACAGAATGCTTGAGTAACAGCGTGTCAGGCAGCATCTCTGGAGACAAAACGTAGGTGTTGGGTTGGAACCTTTGTTTAGACCTTTTGGGTTATTGGCTCTTCGTCAGAATTATGTGGTGCTCAATGTAATAGGCAAAGATAGGTTCTTTATGGGGCACAGTATGGCATCCTCACTGCTTGAGCTTTACCTCTGCATGTGACTATCATAGAGCTCTAGATACTCAGTACCTTCCTTGGTCCGTCTCCATTTTGAATGGATATGGCCCAAGGATTCCCATGATTTGCAAATTGTATTTAATCTTTTCTGGGAAATTTGATGTCCACGAGTCACTTACGGGTCCAGAGTTGATTGTTGCCTGCTTGTTTTGGGAGTCTGATATCAGGAATGCACATGATGTGGCCAGCCTTTCTGTCCCTATTTAGTTAAGTGTGATTAGAACCTTGAAGCTGGAGATGTTGACCTGGGTGAGAATGCTGGCATTGGATTGTCTTTGGATTTTAGAATATTGCAGATACAATCTTGGTGGTACTTTGTGTCCGTTACCCAAATCTCTGATGTATACAAGAGAATTGGAAATCATTGCTGCTCAGTAGACTGTGAGGATGGTTTGGGGTTATGATTTTTGTGCACACTTTCTCATCAGATAAAGGGTGGACTGGAGGTAGCGATGAATTTCATCACTGATATATTGTGACAGTGAAGATTGAGAGAAGAGTCGGTGAGATGTCATAGCCTTCCTTGAGCGAGGTCTATATTGGGATTGTTTCTTGTGGATCTTTTGGGCGGCACGCTGGCGCAGTGGCAGAGTTACTGCCTTACAGAGGCGGAAGCCCGGGTTCGATTCTGATTACTGGTGCTGTCTGTACGAGGTTTGTACGTTCTACCCGTGACCTGTGTGGGCTTTCCCCGGAAGCTTTTTTCCCCCCCCCCCCCCCCCCTCCCCCACACACCAAAGATGGACAAGTTTGTAGGTTAATTGGCTTGGTAGAATTGTAAATTGTCCCCAGTGTGTTTAGGATAGTGTTAATGTGTGGGATTGCTGGTCGGCGCGGACTCGATGGGCTGAAGGACCTGTTTCCGCGCTGTATCTTTAAACTATAGCTAAACTAAAAAACTTATTTAAGATCAAAACTTGTATTCCGTACTGAAATGGAAGTAAAATGGTAACAGGCATTTGAGGATGACTACATTGAAGTATTCTTCATAATTCTTTCAGGTTGATGGAGTTGAAAGTTGGGGGAAAGTTGAAAAAGACTATGTTGGTGGATGTGTCGAATGCTGAAGGTCACATCTATTGCACCCCTTAATGGATGTGATATTTGTCTTGGAAAGAGTTCTTTGGTTTGATGAAAGAGCCAATTCAGGATGAATGTAATGAATTCTCCTGCCATAAGATCATAAGAGATAGGAGCAGAATTAGGCCTTTCGGTCCATCGAGTCTACTCCGCCATTCAATCATGACACCCGTACTATTTAATCCTTCTTGTAAGGCTTGACGTCCTTACTAATCAAGAACCCGTCAATCTCCGTTTTTAAAATACCCAATGACTTGGCCTCCACATCAGTCTGTTGCAATGAATTGCACTGATTCGCCACCCTCTGGCTAAAGAAATTCCTCCTCTCCTTTCTAAAGGTACATCCTTTTATAATGAGGCTATGCCCTCTGTGGTCCTAGACTCTCCCACTAGTGGAAACATCCTCGCCACATCCACTCTATCCGGGCCTTTCATTATCAATTAAGTTTCATTGAGGTCCCTCCAATATCCATCTAAACGCCAGCGAGTACAGGCCCAGGCCTTCACTTGCAACTTGCAAATAAAAAATGGGAATCATTCGTCGGCACACCCAAATCTGATTTCTGAATCCTCCCCATTTAAAAAATAGTCGACACCTTTATTCCTACTACCAAAATGCATAACCGTACACTTTGCAACGCTATACTCCATCTGCCACTTTGTCCACTCTCCAAACCTGTCCAAGTCCTACATAAGTCATAGGAGTAGAAGTCGGCTATTCAGCCCATCAATCAATCTATCATGGCTAATCTATCTTTCCCTCTCAAACCCCTTCTTCTGTCTTCACCCGTATCCTTCTGCAGATTCCCTTTTTACTCTACACTACCTGCCCATCCACCTATCTTCGTATTATCTGCAAACATGGCCACAAAGTCATCAATTCCATCATCCAAATCAATAATGTGCAATGTGAAAAGTAACTGACCTAACACCGACCCCCTGTGGAACACCATTAGGCACCACAGCTGACCAGAAAAAGCCCCCTTTATTCCTATTCTTTGCCCTGCCGTTCAGCCAATCTTCGATCCATGCTAGCATCTTCCCTCTAATACTACACGCTCTCATCTTGCTTAGCAGCCTCGGGTTTGGCACTTTTATCAAAAGCCTCCTGAAAATCCAAGCAAACAACATCCACTGACTCTCCTTTGTCTATCCTGCTATTTACTTCCTCAAAGAATGCCAACAGATTTGTCAGACAAGATCTCCCCTTCAGAAAACGATGCTGACTTTGGTTTTTGTTCACCTCCCAGCTCTGATCCTCTTTCATCCATGTCCCAGTGCTGATCACAACATAGAAACATAGAAACATAAAAACATTGTACCTACCAATTTCTAACCGCTATAAGCTCATCTACTTTGTTCAGTTCACTGCATGCATTCAAATATAACACCTTTAGTTCAGTATTCACCACCCATCTTCTCAAATTGGTCCCCATTTTGTCTGACCTTAGACTCTTATCCCTTCTTAAACTTTTTATCCTATTACTTCTGGAGACATCAGTAGCCTCTACTGTGCTCTCCTTCCCTTTAACTTCATCCATGCACTTCCAATTTATTGAACCCACCCTCCTCAGAAGCTGCATGGTTGTGAATTCAATTTTAAGTGCTTTTGACCTGTCTTTTAGTACTTCAGTAAAGATTTTGTTTGTTCCAACGGGCCACTTATTTTTTGGCATTTGGATGGCCTTTAGCCAGGCTGTACTAACATTAAGATTGCAGCAGTTGTTTTGTTGTGGCATGGAACCAAGGAGACAGCCTTTCTGTCCTTGAGAAGCTCTATGCTTTTGACTTTCAGCAGGTGTAAGCCTTTGGTGTTTGGACCATAGCTATATTTGACACTGAAGAATGGATATTGGTGGTGTTGAATGCCCTGTTTTCTTTCCATCCACCGCATGTTCTTTAGAGGTAGATTTTATTGGGCTTCGGTCTTCAGATGTCTGTAGATGTTGTCATTTACTTCCCCTTGAGACATGGTGACCCTTTGAAAGGTACAAAATTCTTACTGGAAGCAGACCCTTGCTTCGATGAACATACAGTCTAGCAGTTGCCATTATTTGGATTAAGGACATTGCCATGAGATGTTTAATAAGCTACAAAATGTAAATTACAAAATACTGGTTGTCCATTTGGTGATTAGTTTGGAGTGTATTGGGATACGGGCACATGAATTGGGCACTTAAATCTTTGAGCCTGTTTCATCATTAATACAATTATGGTTAAACTCTGAACAACTAATATTTAAAAAATGATATCAGTGAGCAATGAAACATTTGCATTGTATGTTAATTTGCACATTGCATATCATAAGATCTGTCTTTGTTTATCTACAGTCTGGTGTAGCAAAGTTGGAACAATAATAGATTTGTAAAAAGCATGTTAAGGCTATAGATATACAGGAATGGTCAAGACGAGAGGTGTGTAATGTGGGAATTTCAAGGAATCCACTTCAGACAGGATTTTGTTTTGTTTTAATTATTAAAAAATTGGTGCAGGAATGGGCCTGGACATCATGTTGCCCAGAACTGAGAGTTGACAAGTAGGTATTGAAAGCTGCTATAGTTGCAGTATGTTGACTTGCAAAAGGGTTGGAGTACAAAAGTTTTATTGACTGGATTAATTCCAGGGTTGCCTCTGAGGGGGAAGTGAGTAGGATGTGTTAAACTCGCTGGAGTTGAGAAAAATGAGAGCAGAATGCAGGTGTGATGTAAAATCTGGGGGATGTTGTTAGACTGTTGTAACATTAGTATGTGCGCAGAAGAGATTTGCCAGGATATTGCCTGGAATGGAATGCTTTACTTCTAATCAGAGCTTGGATAGGTTGGGTTTATTCTTGGATAGAATGGAAGAGGCTAAGCGAGGACATCATAGAGATTTATAAAATGTGAGGGGCAAGAGTGTCTTTTTCCTTTTTGTGGGAGAGTTTAAAACTAGAGGCACGGGTGAGAGGGGAGATATGTATGACTCCTATTTGTTTTCTGAGAAGTTATAATACTCTGACCAATAACAAGATCAGAACATTAAAAATAGAATTTAAATTTTAGTCAGTGAGTAATAGTTGTAGGAAGATTTAATAGGATCAAGGTTGAAAGATTTTAGAGTAAATAAGGAGGTTCAAGGAGAAGGGGAAAAGATTTAATAGGAATCTAAGGGGTAATTTTTTCACACAAAGGGTGGTGGGTATATGGAACAAGCTCCCAGAGAGGGTGGTTGAGGCTGGGACTATCCCATCATTTAAGAAATAGTTGGACAGGTACATGGACATGACAGGTTTGGAGGGATATGGACCAAGCGCAGGCAAGTGGGACAAGTGTAGCTGGGGCATTGTTGGCTGGTGAGGGCAAGTTGGGCTGAAGGGTCTGTTTCCACACTGTATCACTCTGACTCTGAGGAGTCACTATTTCCATTGGCTGATGATGCAGTCACCAGAGGATACAGATTTGAGTTAATTGACAAAAGAATGTAGAGTTATGATCTGGAATGTGCTGTCGGAAGTGGTAAACACATTCAGTAATAGCTTTCAGATGGGAATTAAATTAATCCTTAAAGAGGGAAAGCTTTGTAGCACTGATAGGAGCTGAGAATTGGAAAAAAACTTATAGAGAGTCAACACAGACATGAGCCTAGTAGCTTTCCATGCTGCATCTTTCTATTATATTGGATACATTTAAATGTAAGAATAACGTTAATTAATTAATTTAGGATTATTTTTAACCTTCAAGACTGGATTTTAAGACTTCACTCTGAACTTTTAGAGGTTATTCTCACTTAATAACTGAAATAATACTTTCATTTGTACTCCACTATTTTTTATGCCTTTTAACCTTTGTGGAATTGCATGAATTTAATTTTAAGAAGGAAATGGTAAACTGCATGGGAAATCCAGGAAGTTTAAATCCTTTTTTGTCAGTGCTTCATTCTTCTGGTAATGTTCTCCATAATTTGTGTCTCCTACAAAAACTGATTTGGCTGAGGGAGATACTGAGTTGGAAGATGGGGACGCATGGGGGTGGGGAGGATGGTAGAAAACGGTGGACATTTTATATAGAGAGAATCTTGGGCAGTTTTTTTTCCTTATTGTAGTAAATGCTTTGCTGGTCTTTTTCAAACCAAAACAAGTAAATGTGTGACATGCTTATGCACCTACCAGAGCATATTGTATCCTTGTTTTCTATTATGCAAACAGCTGTTACCTGACAATATTTGAGTTGTAAATTTGAAAATGTAAAAAAAAACCTATGGGATAGCATATTGTAGTGATTGACAATTTTACATTTAATGAGCTACTAGAATTATTTTCTTGAATAGTAACTTTGGGTATACCAAAAGTTAGATTCCTTAACAGATTTATGTTGCTATGAAGCATTCTACTTAGAAGCTGAAAATGGTTTTGTGTCATTATACTCCAGCTATACTTCACAACATTAAAAGCAAAAAATGCTACAAGTACTCAGCAAATCAGGCAAAAGTTAACTTTTCAGATTGATGACCTCATCAAAAGTAGCAAAGTTAGAAATCACAAATGTGTATACGTTGCAGAGAAACAGGACTGGAGAGAATGTATGATCTGTGATATGGTGGAGTCCGTGGAAGAAGGATACTGGACGTGTTGGTGTGCAGGAAGGAATTGCAGATGTTGGTTTAAACCAAAGATAGACACAAAAAGATGGAGTAACAGGGGTCAGACGGCATTTCTGAAGAAAAGGAATAGGTGACCTTTTGGGTTGAGACCCTTCAGACCATAGTCTGATCTGCTGAGTTACTCCAACTTTTTGTGTCTATGGACGTATTGGTACTGGTTTGGAGAGGATAGTGAAGGTATGTTAATTGCGACTAATCTGATAGGAAAACTGTAACTGGAAGATGAATGAGAATAGAGAATAAAATAATACTGGAGGCAAGATAGAGAACCTAGCAGTTGTGAAAAATCTACAGTAATAAAGAATGCTAGTGAAACCCAGCAGGCCAGGCAGCATCTATAGAGAGAGGACATACTGAGGTAATGTTACACATTGATAAATTTGCATCAAGGTTGCATATGTTGCAAATTGTGATAATTTTGGCAGATGTTCCATTGGGTGTAGACTAGAGGATGGTGTGGACGTGAGGAAGTCTTTAATTTCAGTTGTTGAAAGGATTATAGGGAATGGAAAAGGTGCAGTTGAGAGCCATGTCACCTAATGGTGGTGGTCATGCTATTGTTAAAGATGAAGGAAGAAATCTTAAAAGCAAAGGGTGAAAACAGTGTTATCAGAATAGTTGCATTGAAGCCAGAGAAACCTAGAGATTGGAATTTAGAGGATTAGAAGGCTGTGGAGGTCTAACCTAGCTGTGGAGGTCTAACCTAGCTGTGGAGGTCTGACCTCTTCTGTGTTGCAGTTTCCAACATCTGCAGTATTTTTTTGCTTTTTGATTACTTCATAGCAACATTAGTTATGTTGCTATAGTCGGGTTTACATCTGTGTCTGAGGGAAGAGATGTACAAGCATTTGTTGGGTTAATGGGGATAGTCAGTAAGTTTTTGTATGTTGGAGATTGTGTCTCAATTTGCGTAGGTTTTTGGAGAAGTAACCAAAAAGGTGGACGAAAGCAGGGCCATAGTCGGCATCTAGATGGACCTCAGCAAGACTTTTGATAAGTGTGAAGTGTGAATTTGGGTAGTCAAACCAGGGCAGGGACTTCACAGTCAATACTCTGGCCCTGGTGAGAGATGGAAAGACTGTTCAAAGGGACTTTGATGTCCACGTACCTGAATTACTGACATTTGATGTGTCAGCACCGCTAATGATTTGGAAGACAAATTGTATGGTTGCCCTTATTGCTCGAAGATTTGAGTACAAAAGTGAATGTCTGACTGTAAATTAAAATGAGCTCTGATGAGAATGCAACTAGCATATCTGGCATCCCTATTTAAGGAAAGATTCACTCATGAAATTGGGAGTGCATTGAAGGTTCACATGATCAGTTGTAGGAATGAGGTTTGTTCAATGAAAGAGATCTTTCAACCAATGGAATGGAGCAAAGCTGAATCTAGTCATGAATGTTTGTAATCAAAAAGCAATTTCAGAGTGCCAATAATGAGGTTTTTCCTGTACTCTACTGGCATTTGCATCTGACCAGAAACGTGTAAATTTATTTTATGTCCTATTCAAAGATCGGGACAAATTCAGTCTGACTATTCCTACAGCAGCAAATTGCTAGAAGGTACAATCACCAGTGCTGTCATGTGTTACTTGATTTAGTAATGATCAGCATTCCCCCCCCCCCCCTCACGCATTCAATCCATCTCCCCTCAACCTCCTCCCAACTCTTAGTGGCTCTCCAACAGCGCAGCCATTCCTGCCTATTAGGTTCCCATTGTGATGAAGAACACGCAGGCATAGCAAGTGGAAAAAGGATTTATTAAAGTTTACAATGTGAATGACTTAAAATATAACAACAATTTAAATGTTAAAGATGAGATTTATTAAGTTATTTCTTGTCTCCTCGACATAGACTACAAGACCTACACCAAACCCAAACCAATTAGGAGCAGACGAGGGCATTCGATCCAATTTGTGATCCCAGCTACAAAGACAGATGTATACAGCAATTCGTTCTTCCCCCGCACAATTAAAGCATGGAATAATCTCCACCCAACTATAGTTACCCAACCAGATGCAACTAAATTTAAAGTAGCTCTTTCTTCCCAATAACCCTTTCTGGCTTAAGCCCTCCCTTCACCACCTCCAGTTTAAATTCAATTTGGAATATTTTGGAGGACCAAGAAACCAAGAACCAAGCTCACTGATACTCATCTGAACATCAAGCAGCTTTTAACGAAGTGACACCGAAAGGCCTGATAAAACAACTGAGGCTATTTTGAATCAAGGGGTCGGGAAATGGGATTTCTCCACTGGTTAGAGGAATATCTTGCATAGAGGGATATGGTTGTCTCTTTTGTGTTTTAAGGTCATTCATTTCAGAAATTGCTGCAGGAATTTTTCAGGGCAGTATTTTGAGCTTAACCATCTTTTGCTGCTTCTTCAAAGACATTCCATTCAGTGTGAGATCAGAAATAGGGATGTTTATAGAATATTCTAATGTTCAATTCCATTCACAGCTCATTACAAAATGGAGTAGTTCATTTTTGCATGTAGCAAGACTTAAATAACATTCAGGCATGAGTGCAAATAACATTTTATGAAGGACAGATTGTGTTTGACAAATCTGAAAGTTTGGAGGCATGTAACTTGCAGGATAGAAAAGGAGGAGCAAGCATTATAATTAGATTTTCAAAATGCATTTAAGGTCTCACCCAAAAGGTTTTGGATTCATAGTGTTATACAGCAAGGAAATTTGTCCTTTGCTGACCCATATGATATCTACACTCTTCCATTTGCCTGCCTGTGTTCCATATTCTTTTGAGGGTTTTTTTTAAATTCATGTGCTGGTCCAAATGCCCTTTAAACATTATAATTGTTTCTACCGCATCCAAGGGCAGCTCATTCCATATCATGTGAAAAAGGTTGCTCCTTATGTTCCATTAAATCTTCCCTCGACGTCTTTTGGTCCAGAGAAAACACTCCCAGTCTATTAGATCTCTCCTTATAAATTAGCACTCCAGCCTAGGCAACATTCATGTGAATCTTTTCTCCACCCTCTCAAGATTGAACACATCTTTCCTGGAGTATGGCAACCAGAACTGCAAATAGTACTCCAAAGGACACAGTGCTGGGATAACTCAGCCAGTCAGGCAGCATCCCCGTGAAGATGGCTAGGTGACGTTTTAGGTTGAGACCCTTCTTCAGACTTTCAGACTTAATAGGGGGTGGGGGGGGGGGAGCGGGGGAAGGACCAAGTGTAGGCAGGTAATAGGTCGACTGGGGGTGGGAGGTGATGGTGGTTTAAAGGCAGATGGTTGGAATAATGGATGGAGATGAGGAAGGAGGGTACACGAAAGTTCTGAAATGTTAAGGTTTGTGGAACCAAGGGCGGGGCATTGGTGGGCCGGTGGGATGGCTAGTGGTGGGGGGAAATAAGTGGGAGACCAGATGCAGCACAGGGAGGGGTGTTTTGGGGGTGAAAACGGTGGTGGGGGGGTGGGGGGGGGGGGGGGGGGGGGGGGGGGGGGGGGGGGGGGGTTGTGAGAGGTTACCTGAGATTGGAGAATTCAATTGGATTATAAACTACCCAAGCAGAATATGAGGTGCTGTTTCTCCAGTTTGCATGTGGCCTCACTCTGGCAATGGAGGAAGCCCAGGACAGACAGATCAGTAAGGGCATGGGAAGGGGAGTTAAAATGGTTCATGGTCCAGTAGGCCTTTGTGGACCGAGCGCAACTGTTCAGCGAAACGGCCACTGAGTTTAAGTTTGGTCTCGCCAATGTATATAATATTGTTTGGCCTAACCAACGATTTGTTCAACTGTAACATGACATCCCATGTCCTGTACTCAATGTCGCAATTGATGATGGCAAGCATACTATATGCTGTTTTCACCACTCTGTTTCAACAGAAAATGAAGACCAGAGTAAATGAGTTAATTTCAGTTTGGCAAACCACATTAAATATCACTGATATTTTTCCTGGGGCCAATCACAAATTGTGTGAAAGGCTGGTGTTATTAAATCGTCTTTTCCTCTCAGCTTGCTGATGAGACCAAGTTTGGAAAACTAAGCTGGCCGGGGAATACAGCATATCTGAAAAAGTGGGCACACTGTATCAGTGGGCATGAAAATAATAACTGAAGCATAATATGAGAAAATGTGAAGTTACACGCTATGGTAGGAGAATATAAAAAGTAATATTTTGTAAACTGAGAAACTAGACGGTGTCAGTTAATAGAGAGGGCTGGCTTCTGGCTGCGAGGAAGTAAGTAGACAGGTACAGCTTGTGGTTAGGAATTGGAGTTGTCCTTTATTGCTGGGATGATGGAGTCAGATATAAGATAGTCTTGCTCTGTGTATATTAGTGAGACCTTGTTTGGAGGACTGAATGGTTTCAGAATGCTAAAGCTGTGCTGTTTTGGCTTTTGTGCCAAAGCGAAGGTCAGCTAAAACAAGTTGTAAATTTGGGACATTTCTTTTACAAAGTTGTGCCAGTTAGCAGCTTCGGGATGTTGTAAACTCATTTCACTTATGACTTCTAGTCAACAGCAAAGAACCAATTTGTTTGTTGGAGTTATTGTTTTTTGGACACTTAATGTCACTTTTTTTGTAGAATTTTTGTTCTAGTTTATATTTTAGATCCCCAACCTATTGAGATTCAAATTTATAATTGTTATTCATAACTTCATATTTATTGGGAGTTGAAGCTGTGAAAAACTGACAGTTTCTACAACTGAGAAAGCAGTAGTTTAATTATGAAAATAATTAGATCTCAAAGATGGCTCTCAGTAATTCCATTTTTTATTTACTTCTCTCCCTTCCCTACCTCAGTCCCAACTCTAACCATGGACTGTTACACAAAATTGGCCACACTATAAACTTAGAGGCATGACTAAATTGAAAGTTTATTTTCTAAGCTAACTTTGTTTTCTCAGATAACTTTGTTTTGCATGTAGCAATTTTGACAAGGAATTCAAGTATCACAGCTTTTTGTTCACCAAGGTGACATTTTGCCTTCTTACTAGCCTGCTGATTAAACTGAAAATATTTCCTGACAAAATGTTTGAGTGAAATGCTGTTGTATATAAGAACTGAACTTCAATTTAAATAAACCCATGGGATCACGTTTAATATGAGGTCAGCACAATGGCACTGCAGATTGTGCAGCTGTCTCACAGCTCCACTGACCCCATGTTTGAATCTGTTCTTTGGTGCCATCTGTGTGAAGTTTGGACATTCTCCGTCTCTGCATGGGATTCCCCCGGTGCTGTAATATCCTAAAGGCTTACTCGTGACCCACTGAGATCCTCCACCACTTTGTTTTATATTCATGTTAGATTAGTTAGCTGCTGTTTGATGGCTGAGGAGAGGAGGGCAGGGAATCAAGGTACTTAATGGGCATGTGAGAGAGAATAGGTTTCAGTTAAATAAGTAGGAGAATGGGAACGATGGGATTGCTTAGTGAACCAGCAAAGTCGATGATGCAGATGGACTCCTTTGTCATAATGATATATGAGAAGTAATATAAAATGTGAGCAGAAATTGATCTATTAAAGAGTACCAATTTCAAAACTACCTCTCTTTGTAGTACTGCACAACCATTGCAATTGGAGTTAAGAGACCGGAGACTGAAATGGTTCCTCAAGATCGAGCCTGACATCTGTCAGGAGCCCAATTCTGGATGAACATATTCTTCGGCATTTGGGGCATGTTGTTGCTCAGGGGCACGGATGCACACATTTGTCCCTTTCACCTGCTGCTATCCGTCCCCGTTGACTTGTTAGGCCTTAAACTGGCGTGTGCCTTAATGGAACAGAAGGCACAAAATCAATTTAAATAAACTATTCCTGGGTTCTGGTTTAATGAGGTCAGCTCAATGCAGTGCTGCCTGCACTGCATTGAGCAGTTTGCAGCATGTCCCTTTAAACCATTGTTGTTGATGGTTTTCTGCTTCTGGCCATGTTCTGACCAGTGGTGAGCTTGTGAGTGAGAAGGTTTTCAGTAATGTGGATGAGGTGACCTTGCATTGTTTATTTCTCAAGAACAAGGCTTTGATGTTAATCGGTGCAGTTTCATAGTGAAATAATGAACAACTGCAGATACTTAGAGGATGCCTTTGCTGTTCCAGTGACCCTTCCATTAAATCCACAGGATGCAATGCAAATGCTCCTGGTGAAAGTCCTTATGGATCTTAACATGACATTGGTCAAGCATCCACATTTTTGCTTCAGTAGTGGGGAATCAAGTTGGCAGCCCTGCAAGACAAGATTTTGGACTTCTGAAATTCTCGTAATACTTGTTGCAGAATGTTGGCCTCCACAGAGGGCAGTCGAGGCCAAATCACTGGATGGATTTAAGAGAGGGTTAGATAGAGCTCTAGGGGCTAGTGGAATCAAGGGATATGGGGAGAAGGCAGGCACGGGTTATTGATTGGGGACGATCAGCCATGATCACAATGAAGGGCCGAATGGCCTGCTCCTGCACCTATTTTCTACGTTGCTATGTTTCTAATGAAGAAAGCAACAATGGCACTGGGTCAACTGTACTAAACGATGGGGGAGATGACTGCCAAGGCACAAAAAAGTGCTCCATGTACAGTGCTGGTCCATCTGAGCGATGTCTAGCTGATCTTGGGAGGCTGTTTGGAAGCCTTTTTGAGATGGTGGTAGTCAAAGACAGGCCACAAGCCATTTAAGAGATCCAGCATAACTTGATGATCTTGTTCAAAGTGAACAGCAGGTATCCACAAACTGAAGGTTCTTGGGTAGGAAGTAACTGCAGATGCTGGTTTGCATTGAAGATAGACACAAAATGCTGGAGTAACTCAGCGGGACAGACAGCATTTTTGGAGAGAAAGAATGGGTGATGTTTCAGGTCGAGACTGAAGAAGGGTCAGAAGAAGGGTTTTGACCCGAAGCGTCACCCATTCCTTCTCTCTGGAGATGCTGCCTGTCCCGCTGAATTACTCCAGCATTTTGTGTCCATCTGAAGGTTTTTGGGTATGAGTTTTCTGCACAGTTAATAACAGACACTGAAAACGGGTGATAGATCTTCTCAAACGTGGTGGGTGATGGTAAGCTTGTAAATGTCAATCTTTTTTGATCTTAGTCTGGATGTGGAATATGTCAATCTTGGATCTTTCACTCAGGACAGTGGAGGTCATATTGTAGTGCAGCAGCATGGTAACAAACTTTAAGCTGAGTCAAGATGTTGGAGATGATCAATGGAACCTTATAACTTAAGGAATTAATCATCTTATCAGGTCAATAAAGGCAAGGAGCAGTCCATTACTTTTTTTGTGATGCTTTTCTTGGATTTGCTTGGCCATAAAGATCATATTGGCCGTGCCCAGGATGAACAAAACCACACAGTGTTTCTGGGAAGATCTTGTCACAAATGGGAAGCAAGTGGTTGAGAAAATTGAGGACCAAGAACTTTCCAAAAGCAGATTGGAGGGAAATCCTCCCCTAGTTCTTATGGTCAGATTTGTTTCACCTCTTGTAGAGCGGTCACATTCTTGATGTTGTCTTTTTCCAGAGGCAGAAAATCAACCGGTGAGGTAATAATGTAAATAGAAAACAGCTGACACAATAGACGACGGCAAGTCTAACCATCATGCTTAGTCGTTTTTATGATCAGGAGGGGTTTTGTGCAATGTAGTTGGCTCCTTGGGCTAACCTGGTAGCCTGAACAAAGTTGAGCCCAGTCTCATGCACCAATTTTCCCCGCTGGTTTTTATGTTGCAAATGTGTCAGTGGACTTTGGCTTTCAGTTGGTGATATTCTGACATCTTTCACTGGATTCATGAATGATTTTGCAGCGTAAAGAAAACTGCTCATTTTTCAGTCATACCGAATGGAAACTGCCTCTTTGGCCCAACTTGCCCATGCCGATTAACATGCCCCATCTCCAATAGTCCCACCTGCTTGCATTTAACCCATATCCATTGCCATGTGAAACAATAGTCTGAACATATTCATCTCGGATGTCACCCTGGAGTCTTGGGCTGGATTTTTATAGCAGAATGTGTTCATCACAGTTGGACCATGGAGGGCATACCTGCTCAAAAGCATCTTAGTTTTATCCTTCCTCCACATCATTCTCGAAGATAGTTCTGTTCCAGAAAAATTCAGGAAAATAACCTTGTCATTCAAAGAGTCAGGAAGATACCATGGTCAGAGTGAAACCTTTACCCGGTCCCTTCATCATAGTCCAGAATTGGAGCCTGGGCTGTGATTACGACACATTTATTTTGGATGAGGTGTAGGTGGAATGTGATCAGATAAGGGTACTTCAGTCACTCTTTCTTACTATTGTTTTCAAAGTTCACTTTGAACTGAAGAAGGGTTTCGACCCGAAACGTTGCTTATTTCCTTCGCTCCATAGATGCTGCCTCACCCGCTGAGTTTCTCCAGCATTTTTGTCTACTGTCGATTTTCCAGCATCTGCAGTTCCTTCTTATTCACTTTGAACCCATCTGGATTTGAGGAAACTAATTAAGGCTCACAGAGCAGCGCAGCTGGGAACTTAAAGTCTGACCAAACTCGATAAATAAATAATATAAATATAAACATTACAAGTAATATGACAAATGGTGTTACACAATATTTCTAAATGAATTGGATAAAATCTAAAAGTGTTATACTTGTACAGAATACAGGAAATTCTGCCCTAATCCCTAATTATAATTCCTTCCTTTAACTACCTATTCCACTCAGCCTCTCCATTACTCGCTTTTGCTGTCAAATGGTGAGCAATTACCTTGCAAGCTATCCGTTAACTCAAAATATTTCTTAACCTTTAACTCTAGATGATTTTTAGTTAGAGCTCACCATCGCAATCACTCAGGATGTTTTGTATAATCCAAAATGAACACCTATGACAATTTGGTTGATACAACCTTCCCTTCTGTTTGTGCTATCTCCATCCTGTTTGGCTAATTGTAAGGATGTTTAATGTCCAACTATTATCTCCAAAGCATTTTTGTTGGGCTAAGTTTTAGCTTTATCAGCAGACTAAATGAGTACTTTCCCTAATGATCACACTTGCTAAAGTCTGCTGAGGACAGAGCTACATACATCAGTGTTATTTATGCAATGATTTGTTACTACATGTTGCAGGAATCCAGAAGAAAAACTTGTGTTTGCATAAACAAATACTTCAGGATTTCCTTTACAACTTAGTCTGTTTGAAATTTTCAGCACTGTTGAATTCCCCACAATACATGGGAATAGGAATTGCACACAATTTTATTGATCAATTTTTTTTAGATCACTGAGTTGTGTTCTTGCTGAATGCGTCTGACCGTACAGTTTAGCAGACTTGTTGTGTGCAAAATTCTCTGTTTAATTTCCCTTTCTCGAAGAAAGTATGCATCTCTGCTGACCTCCCTTCAGTAATCCTCCTCAGCCAGATTATCATTTGTGGCACAGATCTGCAACAGTTTTAAAGTATTTATGTTGTGATAACCCTGTATCAAATGACTGCAGAAAAGAGAATTTCAGCAATTTATTTTTGTGTTCAACAATGATAGCATTAATATAATTTAATGTGTTTTCTTGGGTTTCTCTCTTTTGGTGTTACAAGTTGAATTGGTTTAAACAAGGAATGCACAACATACAGTCTGTGGACCACAATCGTTTGGATGGATATTTTCCCATGTCTAACCCAAAGCTCTGACAGTGCAAAGAAAGCAATGTGTGCATTGATTCAAAGCTGCAATTATAAGTTATCCATCTGGTAATTGCGATTAAAAAGTGGACTTGACCGTATTTTGGTTTGGACTGTTGCATGCTGTTCTGGTCTCCCAAATACAGGAAAGATGTGGAGGCGTTGGAAAGCTTGCAGAGGAGGTTGACCAGAATGATGCCTGGATTAGGCGACATTAGCTACAAGGTGACGTTGGACAGACTTGGAATGTATTCTCAGGATAGTCAGGGGTTGAGGGAAGACATGATAGTGAAGTATATAAAATTATGAAAAGCATAGATAAAGTAGCCAGAACATTTCCCACGATGGAAATATCAAATACTAGAGGGCATAGTATTAAGGTGAAAGGGGCGATGTTTAAAGTGGTGCGGAGCAATTTTTTTACGCAGGGTGGGGAGTACCTAGAATGCACTGCGGTGGAGGCAGATATGATAGTGGCATTTAAGAGACTTTGGGATAGGCACATGGATATGCAGGGATATAGATTATGTACAGGCAGCTAAGAGTTTGTATCTTGTTCGGCAGAGACATTGTGGGCCGAAGGCTCCCGTACTTGTGCTGAGAATTGTGGGAATAATTCATAGAGCACAGAACAGTCCAGCACAAGAACAGGACATTTGCCTACAATGTCTGTGCTGAACGTCATGCTAAGACCAACTCTTATCTGCATGCACATAATCCATATCTCTCCATTCACTGCATATCCATATGCTTATCCAAAAGTCTTTTAAATGCTGCTATCATATCTGCCTCCACCACCACTCTGGCAACGCGTTCCAGGCGCTCACGGCCCGCTGGGTTAAATAAATAAATAAATAAATAAATAAATAGATAGGCATGTAAATACATCTTGCCCTGCACAGCTCCTTTAAACTTTGCTCCTCTCACTTTAAAACTATGCCCTCTAGTATTTGATTTTTCATTCCTGGGAATAAGGTTCCAACTGTATCTCAAATAAATCAAGTCTGTCCAACCACTCCCTGTAGCTAGGACCCCATAATCTAGGCATCATTTGGTAAACCACCTCTGCACCCTTTCCAACGCTTCCACATCTTCTTGTAACTGAGCATCCAGACTTGTATGCAATATTCTAAATTCGGCCTAACTAAAGTCCTATGACTTATGTCCTATGACTACAGCATTGCATATTCCAAAAGTCCTATTAAGCTGCAGCATCCATATGCTGTCTTTACTACTCTATCTACTTGTGTTGCGAATTTCAGGGAGTTGTCGACTTGGAGCCCAAGATACCTGTGTACATCAATTTGTGAAGGGGCATGCTATTAATTTAGATTTTCCTTTGCATTTGACCCCCACCCAAAGTGTAACACCTCACACTTGATCAGACTAAACTCCATCTGCTATATTTCTGTCCATTTCTGTAGCCGATCTATATCCCACCGTATAATTTGACGACCTTCCTCTCGGTCTGCGACTCCAGCAACCCAGGTGTGACCTTGGTGTCAGCTGTAACATGTGGATATTGCACTATTATAAAGACAAGGCTTTAAGCTGGTTTTGAAACGCATTGGGTAGAAGTAGCTATTAACAAGAGATGGTAAATAAACACGGACAAATGCCTGGCTTGTATATGCTGTAAAATTTTGAGGTTAAAAATCAAAATTGCAGTTTAAACTGACATCATAGTTGGCACAGACATTGTGAGCCAAATGAACTATTCCAGTGTTGTACTGTTTATTCAAGGGAAGAAAATTAACATGGGGACAATGGCATGCAAAAGGATATAGGTAAAATTTGATAGAAGTGCAAACTACTTTGCTGCCTTGCTAAAATCACAGGATTGAGCATGTTTAATTTGTAGCTGAAAATTGCAGGACCACAGACATTTAATTTGAGGTTTTAAATTACCTTTTAATAAATATACTAGTTTTTTAATCAACTTGGAGAGCAAGGAAGAAAATGTAGGTATGAAACGAGTATCTGTTCAGCCAAATGTCTTTCAGCAAGATTCAGGATTATTGTGGAGCTACAGAATTGCTGCATTACCAAACCATCTTCATCTTTGCCAGTGACAATTATGTGAAGAATTGCTTGTTCATATTTTGTAAAGGAAAATGATGTCCCACTGATGATTTGAGCTTCTACAGCATAAAATACTGAATCTTAAGGATGTTCAGTATCTTGTGTCAGGGCTGGGAAATTACATCATAATTCATTTGAAAGAGATGGCAAAACAAATTTTGTATTTCTTTTCTAGGCAGTAGATGAAACTACTGGCTGCTCAGATACTAATCGATTATCAGTATTTTTCTGTATTCTAATGAGTTTTTACAATGAGTTAGTGGGACTGGCGTCACATTATTTGCATGAACAATGAGCAGCGACTTGTTTATCAATTTCTGCGATAAAAGTAAGTCTTTGTGGTTAAGGTACAAACTTGTTTGCATTTTGACATCATGCACTCAACGAGACAGTCACAAATCTTGAGCATAATTTGGATGTTTGTGAAGGGCAGTTCATCCAGCACACTAGTGGAGTTTGTTGGGGGAAATATCTGCATATTGCCTCTAAATTAACTTGTTAATAACTTCTAGTTTTGAGCATTGTAAATGTAAAGCATGTTTAGAAGTTGATGCAGTGTATAGCACGGAAGTAGCTTGGAAATGATAACGGGTTGGAAAGAATTTGGTGATGGTGCACACACAAAGTGGTTATGTGGCTTTTGTGAGTAGGTTTTCCCTCTGGACGTTGCTGCCCTCCTTTTGATTTGAATGCTCAGTTCCAGTAAAGAAACAACTGTTGTCTTCAGCTTCCAGCCAAAGCACATATTTTCAGACAAGGTTGAAGCAATCGCAACAGCAGGATAGAGATCTTCTGACACTTTCCCAGTAAAGGGATTGTGTTCACCCTGCAGTGCTGAGGCTTTATTTGCAACAAATACTGCAACCAAAGGAAATTTGCATAATTTCTACAGTTATTTTAACTCCCAAAAGTTTGAGGTGACAAATGGGAGTCAAGAATTGATCTATTAGAAGTACCATACATTAAGTTGTGAGCACTTTTTTTGCTGTTCTGTCTCAACTAATCAAACTAGCATAATTAGCATATGAAGGAAAATCCTAAAGCAATAATGCACATCTCATATTTCCTAATTACTTAGGAGGAAGTCATTTGGCCAAATAAATCTATAAAGCCTCGGAGCAATCCCATTCCCAAGTTATTTCCTCATAACAGTGGCACAGCTAGTTGAGCTTCTGCCTCAGTGTCAGAGACCCGGGTTAGATCCTGACCTTGGGTGCTGTCTGTGGAGTTTGCATGTTTTCCCAGTGACTGCCTGGGTTTGGTCTGGGTGTTCCAGTGTCCCGCCACATTCCAAAGATTTGTAGGTAAATTGGCCTCTATAAATTGCCCCTCATGTGTAGAGAATGGATGAGCAAAGTGCAATAGGATAGAACTAGTGTGAACATATGATTTTGGGTTGGCGTGGGCTGATGGGTCGATTTCCATGCTGTATTCTAAAAACTAAAACAAACTAACCTATTGTGCTGCACTTGGGCTTGATTCTCCAACCACCCACGAACATTATGAGTAATTAACAGTAGCCATGAACAAGCGTACCTTTGGGATGTGGGAGAAAGGTGGAGCACTTGAAGGAAATCCCAGCAGTCACAGGGTGAATGAGCAACCTCCACAGAGACAGCACAAGATTGAACTTTAGTCACTGGAGCTGTGAGCCAATGGGGTCAAATAATTATTTCAAAAATGAAGCCCATTTCGAAATTGTCCGTAAGATGGTCATCAAAATTAGTGTATTTGAATTGTGTTAATTTAATTTTGCAAACCAGTGAATATCTACAAAATAATTTGTGCTTCTGGTTCAGTCAATCATATCAGCTTTTTAATACTATCTCCAAGAATGATGGTGGGATGTTAAGATGATTTTTAAGAAATTATGCTGCATCTTAAATAACTAGACCATTATTGACCTGTGTGGCAGAAATCTTTTCAGGGAGTAAATTATTAACAAGCTTTGATGTTATCTTGAATTACTAAAAATATTAATTATTCGGTTGCATTTGTCCCTGAGAAGTTATTTGGATTGCAAATCTGGTCTAGTTTTGCAAATGTTTTGGTTTAAAAAAACATTAACCCAAAAATGATACATTGTTTGTACCACCAAATGCGTATGAGTATGTGTTGGAAAACATAGCATGATTATATTCTATAACTACTTAACCAGATGGCCAGATATTTGACTTTTTGGCACTAATCCAGTAAGATGACTGCATTCAGTTGCACTGTGGTCAGGTTACCAGAGTGAGTGCAGTATTTGCACAGAGTTGAACGTTCAACTTCTATGACCATGGAGACTTGGTTTACCGTCATCAGGGAGCAGGACCGATTTAGCAGAGTCATATGATTACAGCTGGAAAGAACAGCGCTGTAATGAGCAGTCATAGAACTGAAAAAGATCTCCTTGAACATACAATTTTCCTTAACACCCCATTTTACTACAGAATTGCCAGAGGACCTGTACAGCAGACTATTGAAGATCGTATCTACCCTCCTCAAGCAGCAGTAGCCACGGTCCAGTATACAGTGAGTATGCTTTTAATCAGGTTTCTTGTTTGTGAAAATGTCCTGATAACCTCGGGCAAGATATCTGTTCTGTATGCCATGACCATGCTGGGTGCAAATACAAACTTATTTAAAAAAACAAAGCTGATGCAGTATGTAATGTACTAATCGTACTTTCTGCTTGATGTTGATCTGTTGATTAACTGTTTTGAATCAATATTCAGTCTTTACATGGCTTTGGTGTATTCTTGGACATTAAATTTGGTGTTTTTTGTGCATGCAACTTGATATTATCCACAGTAATGGATTATTACAACCATTAAATATTTTATTTAGAAATGGCATTTGCATTGTACTGAATGTTCTTTGGAAAATGTAGCATTTAGTAAAGTTCAATTGAGAAATTACAGAATTGGTAGACTGTGTATTGTTGCCATTGCTTTAAGGCACTCAACATTAATTTTTTTTAAATGGTCTTTTGGAAATTTTCGTCCCCCACTCAGTTAATTGTCAAGTGAGGCTTTCGGTATTTGGGCAGTATTTTCTCCACCCACACCAAAACTGGTAATGGATGATAAAATTAAGGAATTGTACCTATCAGAATTCTTGCTGCAACAGAGTTTTATGTGATATTGTTTTTAATATTAATCCAGAGAATGTAGTGTTTTTCCGTGGATCACATGCTATCATCATGTGGGCGTTCTTTGAGTGCCGCCTTCATTCATCTCATTCATTATTTTCAGAAATTTGTGTTTAACTTGGCAGTCATTTCAAAGGAACAAGTTCATGTAACCTATTTAATTGGTATTGGACCTTGTCCTACAATCTGAAAAATAGCTAACCATTGATCTCATCTTGTTCCTTATCCAGTTTACATTCTTGCTCTCACTATCTCTTTAACCCCATTGGTTTTAATTTTGATAAAATTTATTATGTAAATTTCTTATCAAATATATTACCATCAAAAATCCTCTTTAATCAGAATTTGCTCAAGTTGTCAGATGCAATTCGTCATTGACATCCATTTATAAGCTCAGTTCTGATTTTGCCTCATTCATGTGGGTTATTGGCCCTACACCCATATTCAGGGAAGATTGAATGTTTTGGCCAGAACCTATGCAGATTCCATTCATCTCTGATGTTTTCCAACTTGATTACTGAAAAACAACTGAAATATTCACGTAACACCGTTTTGTTTGTTCATTGTACTCTCTTTGACTACCCTTTTACCACTTGTCTATAGAAAAAACACGCTTTACTCTCTGCTCTTATTTTTGTTATTTAACTGATCTTTTTTTCACATTACAAAATTAACTGGCCCCTTTCTATTTAAATACTTTCACATAAGTTTTCTAAGTCCGGTGATATTGCCCACTGTGGCATAAATCCTTTGAACTGAAACATGGTCCACATGTCCCAACTTCCTTCTCCAGAACCAAATCAAGAACTGGTTCCTTTTTCTTTGGTTTGGAAAGAAGATTCTTACTCAAATTTCATATTCCACTCATCCTTTCCCTTTATGCTGTTACCATACTTGTTTGCAATGGGATAATTTAAGCCTGCCATGATCATACTCTTGATTCCTACATCTTTGTTTAATCTGCCTTTAAATTGGCTCCCTTATATCGGTGACTTGTATAAGTGGAATAGTTGAACATAAAACCTATTTTACAAATGTTGTACTCAATTACATCACCACTTTCCATTTTTGAATAATTTTAACAGCACTGCTAGCCTCCTGCATCAATTCTTCCTTTTCCTGTTTTTCTTGAGTCCCTTGTAGTCAAATAGTCCCAATCCTCTCCTTTGATTCGAGCTTCTGTTATTGTAACTGAACCACAATCCCTTGTGACATTTTATGCTAGCAGCTCACTATCTTATTTTCTATGCTTCAGTAATTTGATTACTTTGTGCCTGCTCCACTTCTGAACTTTTCTTTTCACATTCTTTTGCATAGAAGGCCTCTACTCTTTCTCCTTTCTGTAACGTTCCAAGCTGTCAAATTTATTTAAATTCTTATTGTTAACCTTCCCACAAAACATAAATCCCACACTTCAGGTATATACGGTCTGTAATGAACAGTTCTCCTTGACTTTAGAATTGAAACCATTATCTTTATTCTTCTGACACAATCTTCCAAATGCATTAATTGATATCATAATTTATTTTATGCTAAAATAGTAGTTGGTAAATTGGTACCATAGATGGAATTTTTAACTATTATCACTTAACATCTCCATCAGATACTTGATCTTTTATCCTGCATCATTATCATTGTGAACCATGAAAGCTGGTTACTCTTTGTTACTGCCGTTTCATGGGTAAAACCAATCAATGGCAAATTTTGCTCATTCAGTCTTGCTTTTAATAATTTCCAAATTATGTCTGCATGTTGATTATTAAAAATCTGACAATGGCGGCTTTCCTATGTGATCTTAAAGCTTAGGCTTCTGAGGAATACCTTGTTAAAATAATTTTTAAATTAAAACTGCTATTTTATAAAGTTTGGTCAAGGCTATAAATTTAGGCACATAGCTAATTGGGAATTGTGACTTATTGTTGTGATAAGATGCATGTGAAAGTATTTTCAAATTATGTTTTTGAATGATTTGTTGACATGATCTCAGTACATTGTTTCCTGTGTGATTTCCTTTTTTAATGAAAATGCAATCTAATACCTGTACTATCATGTCTATGTACCAAGATTATTTTTGAGTGTAGAAAGGTATGCCAACTTGCCTGGTTTATCACTTTCTTGTGATAAGCCTTGCTCGCGGATCTGAGGGTAACTTGCATTCTGTACTGTTTTGCAAAAACAGGAGATGTTTAACATGGATTACACAATGTCGTTTTTGAAGAAGTAAAGGTCTCCCTTTTTGGCCATAACTTTTAATAGTTAAGCACTGTTATAAAGATTTTTGACCTTCTGGCTGGCTTTAAATGAAATTGATAAAATTGGCAGTAGGAGTAGTCTAGTCCTGTTTTGTGAATTCTTGACGGAACATTAAATGTTCAAACTGATTTTTAAAAAAAGTTGAAATGTGAAACTAAGTTTGATAGATGAAGTACATGTGGATTTACTGCTGTTTTATTCCTAATCGTCTGTTCTAATGTTTAAAGTTGGCTGATGTGGACTTTCATAGATTTTTATTAGAAGTACAGTAATTTACAGTAATACACATCACATATATCTTATTACATTTGTTGTACCACTTCGTTTTTCGAGCTTTAAAAAAGGTAGAAATAAAAGAAGTAAGGAAAGTGAGCAAGAGTCGTGAAGGTGCAGGAAAGTGTTGGGAAAAGAAAGCCCCTTAGAGAAGAAGTTAGAGAAGGAAGTAAAGAAAGGAAATAGACCCTAGAAAGAAAAGAAAAAAAAGGAGAAACAATCGCTCTATTATAACACAAAACTCCGCAAAAAAGGACAACCGTGTTTTTTTTTTAGTTTGTGAAAAATTTGATGGTGATCTTTTGTCTCCAAGTCAGTAATGCCAAACATAAAGCATATGGTTGCCTTCTCCCTCCACTCCCAGCTCTTCTCCACTTTGCTCATTCCTCAGAATTGATTGTTTTACAACTTTGGCATATATACATGCTGATGAATTACTTTAAATATTAATAAATGTGTGTATTTGCTTTATGTGACCTGTTTCTACATGGTGCACTATAAATAGAAATGAAAAATATTCAGTGGATTCAAGAAATGCAGTCACACATTTTCTAACCCGGTGGCATTAGGAGAGAGATGATTGATGATTTTGTAATTGGCTGATTAATATTACGACGATGTTATAATGGATTTGCCACCTCCAATGGGATCCCACCACTGGTCACATGTTCCCATCTCCACCCCTTTCTGCTTTCCGCAGAGACCGTTCCCCCCAACTCCCTGGTCAACTCGTCCCTACCCACCCACTCCCCAAGTACCTTCCCCTGCAACCGCAGGAGATGCAACACCTGTCCCGTTACCTCTCTCCTCGACTCCATCCAAGGACCTCGGCAGAGGTTCACTTGCACCTCCTCCAACCTCATCTACTGTATTTGCTGTTCCAGGTGTCAAGCGCAGGCTCGGTGATCATGTCGCTGAACACCTCCGCTCAGTCCGCATTAACCTACCTAATCTCCTGGTTGCTCAGCACTTTAACTCCCCCTCCCATTCCCAATCTGACCTTTCTGTCCTCGGCCTCCTCCATTGCCAGAGTGAGGCCCAGCGCAAACTGGAGAAACAGCACCTCATATTTCGCTTCAGTAGCTTACACCCCAGCGGTATGAACATTCTGATTTCAAATAACCCCTGCTTTCCTTCTCTCTTCATCCCCTCCCCTTTCCAGTTCTCCCACCAGTCTTACTGTCTCCGACTACATTTTATCTCTACATCACCCATTCCTTCTCTCCAGAGATGCAGCCTGTCCCGCTGAGTTACTCCAGCATTTTGTGTCTTCCTTCGATGTTATAATGGAGCTTGGTATGATGATGATCATGGCGAACATGAACAGGATTATGTTAGCCATGACCGTGTTCATGGATAATATAATCTGTAACTCTTGAAGAAAAATCATTACATTTGAATTGGTGCAAGAAATCTTGGAAATTTGTTGTCCATCCTCACTGATCTGTTGCCAGTCCAACTAGTTGAGTTTGTAGTAGGAGCCGAGTGTACTTTAACTGAGATCAAGAAATGTAACCAATGACTAAATTTCTAATGGAACGGATTAATATATATTTGAAAAGACAGGGATGGTCAGTATTTATGTGTTGTGGCAATCTAGTCCCAAACAAATTTTTTTTTGAGGTAACTAAAAAGATTTAAGGCAGGGTGGTAAATGTAGTTTAAATTGATGTTCAGTAAGGCAATTGACAAGATTCCAAATAGTGGGTTGGTCTGGAGGATTAAAGCCACATGGGGATCTAAGGCGAGCTGGCAGATGGTGGGTGGTGTGATGCTTTTCTGATTGGAAGCCCGTGACCAGTTATGTACTTCAAGGATTGTTACTGGGACCGTTGAAATATACCAACAACTTGGATCTGAATGTGGAAGGAGGTAGAATTAGGAAATTTGTGAATTATACAAAAATTGACAGAGTTGTAGATTGTGAGGAAGTTGGTCTTTGCAACGTATAGCTCAGTCGGAAAGTTGTGCAGAGAATTGGCGGGTGCAATTTAATTCCAACAACTGAATGATCCAATCTGAGAAGTCACTTGGGAAAAGGATACACGTCGTTAATGGGAAACTAAGGAATGTTGATGAACGGAAATGTTTTGGGTTTCAAGTCTACTTCTCTGAAAGTGGCTATACGGGTAGAACGAATAGTGAAGAAGCTATGATGACATTCATAGGCTAGAGCATAGAATATAGAAGATAGTTCAAAGAGAAAAATACCAGAGTGCAGAATATAGAGTTATGCTGTTACAGCATTAGAGCTGAATGGGGAAACACTGATTGGGCAGGACTTGGTATATTGTTTGCTGTTCTGGTTGGTTAGTTGTTTGCACTATAGGCCTGATGTGAGTTCACCACAGGATGGATGTAATTTTGCTGGAGACTACAGAGATTAACCATGAATTTGCTGGTTTGGAGGACTGTATTTTCGCGTTATCAAAACCTGCAAGGACCAACTGGCTGGAGTGTTTGTGGACATCATGATCTCCTTATTAATGTAAGAAGTTCTTCTGCTTTAAAAGGACGTCAATAATACCAAGAAGTCATGCCTCAATGTGTAGTGACTGGTGGCACTAACGTTTGTGATGATGAAGTGCTATGAGAGGTTGGTTTTTGCTCATAATAACTCCTACCTTTGCAAGAACCTGGACCTACAACAATTGGCCTATTGACACAATAGATCAACAGGGAATGCAATCTCGCTGGTTCTCTACTCTGCACCAAACCACTTGGACAATAAAACTAGGTCTCTGCACATCCCTTTGCAACTGGATCCTCAACCTCTTTCATCAATAGAACGCAATTGGTACAAATTGGCAACAGTACTTTCTCCTCAATATCCATCAGCACATGGGCACCACAAGACTTTGCTCAGACCCCTGCTTTGCTCGCTTTCTATAAATTTGCCGGCGACACTACTGTTGTTCGTGAATTATAGGTAATGAGTTTAGGAAGGAGATCAATCATCTAATTGAATGGTTTTAGAACAGCAGCCATGCTCGCAACATCAGTAAAACCAAGGAGTTGATTGTTGAAGAAGAGGACCAAGTATCCACAAATGTATCTTCATTGGTGGGTTGGTGGGAAAGGGTCAAGATCTCTCCTGGACACAGCACATTGATGCAATCATATAGAAAGCTCATCAATACTTCTACTTAAGGAGATTCAGTATGTTGAGGAATACTCTCTTGAACTGCTACAGGTGTATGGTAGAGAGCATATTGACTGGTTGCATTGAGGCCTAGTTCGGCCATTCAAATGCCCTGGAGCAAAGGATACTACAAAAAGTGGACCTGTGCGGTCCATGATAGGTGTAACCTTCCCCCTCCTCCATTGAAGGGATCTGTAGGAGATACTACCTCAAAAAGGCAGCCAGCTTTACTGACCCACGTCATCTTGATTATGATTCTGCCATCAGAAAGAAGGTATAGGAGTCTGAAAACCATTCAGTCAAGGTTCTTCCCAACAACCAGGCTATTGAACACTACAGACACTGCTAAACTACGAACTGCCTTGGTTGGACTAGGGACTTTGGGCTTGTTTTGCATGATAATGCTTTTTTTAAATTTATTGAATGTTTTTGTTTATTATGATTTCTATTGGGTATTGTGTTTACAAATCTGTTGTGCTGCTGCAAGTAAGAATTTAATTATTGGGTTTTGCAACATATGACAATTAAACGCTCTTGACTCTAATAATGGGGTGAGATTGCATAGGTTGTGTTTGTTTTCTGTGGAACAAAGATTGAGAGGTGACCTAAAAGATGTGTATAAATTTGGAATAGCATAGATGGGGTAGATAATCTGAATCTTGTTTTCATAATGGATTCGAGGAGAGAGTCTTTGTCCGCACAGAGTGTTTGATAACCTGGAATGTGCGCTCAGTGGAAGTAGTGGAATTCGATCCAATTACTCCTATGTAAGTGCCTGTCTAAATGCCTCTTAAATGTAAAGGCGCAGAAAGATATGGACATAATGCAAGTGGATTAGATTACTATAAATGGGCAAAATGGTTTGATTCTAAGCCTAGGTTTGGTGATCACTTGGGGATCTCCCAGCTATCTGCCACAGGGAAAGTTAATGATTGGGCGTTCATAAACCGCTTCCCAGTAGCTGAAGGTAGACGCAAAATGCTGGGAGTATCTCAGCGGGTCAGGCAGCATCTCTGGAGAGAAGGAATGGATGATGTTTCGGGTCGAGACCCTTCTTCAGCCACAGTAGCTGAAGATCTGTTTCCTGAATGTGATGTGATTTTAATTATGCAACAATTTTGAGAGATGCTGCAAGTTGCATTAACCATCACACTTGGCCTTATTTGACATGACTAAGGTCTATTACGTTATTAATTTTGGAGGACTCTACTCAAATTTGGTAGCCCACAGAAATTTATTGCCATGTTGCATTTGTCTCATGGTGACATGCGTGCAAGCCACACTTATAACAAAAAGGTCCACAACAGCTAATGTTAATGAAAACCAGTGTCAAACTAGACTGCATCATTATTCTGATACTTTTCTCAGTATTTTTCACTCTGACACTGTGTCTTGCTCTAACAATTTTCTATAAGATTGGAAAACTGTTCAACTTAGTCAATTATAAAAGATGAAATAGTGGCACATTTGGATGGCAGTAACAGGATTGGTCCGAGTCAGCATGGATTTACGAAGGGGAAATCATACTTGACTAACCTTCTGGAATATTTTGAAGATGTAACTAGGAAAATGGGAGAGCCAGTGGATGCAGTGCACCTGGACTTTTCAGAAAGCCTTTGATAAGGTTAAAGTAAGAGGTAAGTGGACAAAATTAGAGCACATGGTATTGGGGGTAAGGTACTGACATGGATAGAAAATTGGTTGGCCGACAGGAAGCAAAGAGTAGGGATTAACGGGCCCCTTTTAGAATGGCAGGCAGTGACTAGTGGGGTACCACAAGGCTCGGTGCTGGGACCGCAGCTATTTACAATATACAGTAATGGTTTAGATGAAGGGATTAAAAGTAACATTAGCAAATTTGCAGATGACACAAAGCTGGGTGGCAGTGTGAACTGTGAGGAGGATGCTATGAGGATGCAGGGTGACTTGGACGGGTTGGGTGAGTGGGCAGATGCATGGCAGATACAGTTTAATGTGGATGAATGTGAGGTTATCCACTTTGGTGGCAAGAACAGGAAGGCAGATTATTATCTGATTGGTGTCAAGTTAGGAAATGGGAAATACACAAGATCTGGGGGTACTTGTTCATCAGTCACTGAAAGTAAGCATGCAGGTAGAGCAGGCAGTGAAGAAAGCTAATGCCATGTTGGCCTTCATAACAAGAGAATTTGAGTATAGGAGCAAAGAGGTCCTTCTGCAGTTGTACAGGGCCTTAGTGAAACCACACCCAGAGTATTATATGCAGTTCTTGTCTCCAAATTTGAGGAATTCTTGCTATTGAGGAGTACAGCGTAGGTTCACAAGGTTAATTCCCGGAATGGTGGGACTGTCATATTTTGAGAGAATGGAGCGACTGGGCTTGTCTACACTGGAATTTAGAAGGATGAGAGGGTATCTTATTGAAACATATAAAATTATTAAGGGATTGGACACGCTAGAAACAGGAAACGTGTTCCCAATGATGGGGGAGTCCAGAACCAGGGGCCCCAGTTTAGGAATAAGGAGTAGGCCATTTAGAACGGAAATGAGAAGAAACTTTTTCACCCAGAGATTTGTGAATCAGTGGAATTCTCTGCCTCAGAAGGCAGTGGAGGCCAATTCTCTGGATGCTTTCAAGAGAGAGTTAGATAGAGCTCTTAAAGATAGCGGTATCAAGGGATATGGGGAGAAGGCAGGAACGGGGTACTGATGATCACAGTGATTGGTGGTGTTGGATCGTAGGGCCGAATGGTCTACTCGTGCACCTATTGTCTATTACTGCAGCTACTTTCCAGGATCATGATCACCCCAACCCCTGTGGTCGAGCAGTATTGATGAAACAACACTTGTTATTATGCTTGCTTGGAGCCTGAAGCCTTGCTTAACTCATTCAATAAAACATCATGGGTCTAACGTTCAGCATCTGCAAAGCAAATCTTATCGAGTAAACTGTTGCCATGTTACAACACCATCCTCTGACAGGAAAGGATACCGGCGGTACTTTAGAAAAAATGGACAACTTCAGTTCGAAGGCCACCTCTCAGCAAAGGCCAATGAAAATGATGAAATTGACCATTTGCTTCAATATGGCCAAAGCAGGGGTTTTAAAGGTTAAGATTTTAGACCTTAAAACTAATGGTCTATCGTCTATTGAGCAGCAGTGATGCCTCCACTCCAATATGCCTTGTCACCTGAACTATCCACCTCGAGGTACTGTAGAGACACAAACAGTACTAACGTTTCAAAATCTTCCAAATCCATTGCATGGATAATTGAACATTGTCTTCCAGCCAAACATCTAAACATGGGGACCCTGATTGTACTCAATTGCTTTGGGTGGGCATGACCAAGATCAAGCTATTGAAATAGACTCTTTTGTGTGCTGTTATCAGAGGAGATTACCAGGTGAACCAAGGACGAGTTCAAAGGATGTTTTGAAAGTACCAATGAAAAACAGAACGACCTCAGAGAGACTCATAGAAATAGCTAGTGTAGTGAATATACAATATCATTTAGAACCTTAGAGTCGATGTATTGACAGCTAATGAATCACAATTAAGGAACATACTATCCCAGAAACTACTCACTTGTCTGGCATCGCCTGTGGCAGACTCAACAGCTTGAAGGCCTCTTTTGCCTACGGACCCAGAGGGGAAGCAAATTACCTTCAATCCCAACGGACAGCCTAAATAAAAGGAAACAATTTAAAATAGTATGTTCTCTAATTAGTTCCTTGATATACTGATTCAACAATTCATCTTGAATTCACTTCTTGAACTCGATGAAAATTAAAATTTCATTCATCCAGCCTGAAAATGAACCCATCCATCCCCATGATTAATGGATTGCATTTGAAACATGGACATCCATTTCAAAAACGTTTTTATGATATGGGATAATGGTGGAGAGCCAAGACTACATTCTGAATACTCCTTACATTATTCTTGTACCTTTTGCGAACTGTGGCAATCATAACCATCACCTCAAACTCCCAAGTTTGTTTCAAGATTGTCCATAACTATGCAACCAACCAGACAGTCCAATCTTTTGAACTTCCAGTCATAGCTGCAGAGAAAATTTATATTTTAACCATATTGTTCTCTACTGCTACCTAATTCCTTTTCACACTCTCCACTTGAGTGTCATTTGTGCGGTATTGTAGTCTAGTTTCTTCATCTTTGCCTGGTAGACATTACCCACAACTAGCCAGATGGCTTGAGGCTTGACCCTGCTGAATATCAAGGAATGCCTCTAGGTCTGCTTGCCACATGAAATCCAGCCTCTTATTCATGATGGCGAAATCAATTCCAAATAATAACTGGATTGGCTTGGTGTTGAAATGAGGCAAGGAGCAATGGTTGAATAATTTACTTCTGTTTGATTACATTCTATTAAGTTTAAACGTTTACGTGTGCTTTTACTCATTTTTGCAACGTATTTATTTTAAATGTCGGTTTTAATATATTTCAATTTTCTATATACTCATTGCAAAATAATGCTTGGAACAAAGCTCGCGGATTACAATGCAGTTAAGAAATAAGTACTTGGCAAAATATAATGTTGCCAATGTCCATCCTTTCCTTCCAGAAAACAACTTCAAGTTGCTTTGTTAATATGCAGAACTGCTTGTGAAATTAGTTTTGCCTTTAGGTTGTCTTGGTAATGAAATTAATTACATTCTTGTGATTAGATCTCATGATACGGGCATAATAAATATCATTTTGTATTGAGAATGATTATGCATTCCAAAAAGTAGTTTTTTTCAATTGGTTCTGATGCACATGTTTGAAATTTCCATGTAATCTGGAAATAAGTCTTTGTTTCTGGCGATGGGATTGTAATATTGATTCTCGGCTAAGCTTTTAACCCAAGCAAAGGAGCATGTGGCGGTATAATGGCCATTGTTTGATGGTGGCCAAACAACTGTCTGTGTTATCAGGTTCAACTGTAAATGATTTGAAGGAATGTACAGTAAAAATGTGTTTTTGACTGCAATGTATTAAGGTGTTTGTAGGTGCTATTAGTATCACAATGTTTATACCAGATTCATTGGGCGCACGAGAAGACAAAATGCTGTTCCATGCATCACAAGATTATGCATGATGTTTTTCTAGGTTACGTTTCCAAGCAAATGCGTAAACAAGCAGCATGCCACATTTGGTGTTGCAACAACTTCAATAGCTGTTGATCTTCATGTCATCAAATGAACCTGATGGATGTTACAATGATAAATATCTGACATTGGATTGTATTACTATCTAAAAACACACTATGTCATTGTATCATGTAATATTGTAAATTACTTTAGATTTGTATTTTCTATAACATAATAAGATAGAAACACAAAGATTCTGTGTTTGGTGACATTTTAGGATGGCGATTTGCCCATAAGTTCAATTTGTTATTTTAATATGTTTACCTAACAGAATTTGAGTACAGGCAGTACTGAATGATATGCTGAGCTTGGAAGGATCTAGATTAATTTCATATTAAGCCTTTGAATTAATGCTAATAACTGGGTAACTCAGGTGATGGTGGAAAAGAATCTTCAGTGATTCCCTTTGTCCACTATTGGACACCTTATTACTAGTTGGTGATTGATAATCATGGAACAGAAGTTTATATTACAATCTTTTAACTGCAAAAATATGTATACTTAAGATCTTATGTCCGTTTACTATCTATAGTTCCTGAATGGCAAAACAGAACTTTCATATGACCATAAACAGACTTGTTTTTTCTTTTGTCAATTTGTGATACTTCTGGAGTCAATAAAGGCTATGGGACCAGTTCTACCCTAGATATAATGCTGAAGACCTCCACTTCATAACAAACTACACCTGCAGCCAATTATTTTCCAAAACAGTTACTGCAGTGGCATTATTGAAACATATAAGATTATTAAGGGTTTGGACACACCCGAGGCAGGAAACATGTTCCCGATGTTGGGGGAGTCTAGGACCAGGGGCTACAGTCTAAGAATAAAAGGTAAGCCATATAGAACGGAGATGAGGAAACACTTTTTCACACAGGGAGTTGTGGAATTCACTGCCTCAGAGGGCAGTGGAGGCCAGTTCTCTGGATACATTCAAGAGAGAGCTAGATAGGGCTCTTGAAGATAGGGTATATGGGGAGAAGGCAGGAATGGGGTACTGATTGTGGATGATCACCCATGATCACATTGAATGGCGGTGCTGGCTTGAAGGGCCGAATGGCCTACTCCTGCACCTATTGTCTATTGGCATCTACCTGACAATGTTGGAAAATAGACCTTTATCAGCATGGACGATTGGGCTGAAAGACTTGTTTCTGTGGTGTATGACGCTCACATTGCTCTGAAACTAGGTCTGCATTGGCAACCAAAACCCAGAACAGATAAGAAAATCTAGAGGAGATTGCAGTTGGAGGAACAAGGAGATTTTGAGGGTTGTAGACTGAAGAAGGATTTGAAGTTCTCATTGAAGAGCAATGTGTTAGAGGTATTTAGGAATTTCAGATTATGTCAGTAGATATAAAGGAAAGCATTTCCCATTGTACTTTTGAATTTTCCAACTTGTCTTGATCCAGTATATTACTAATTTATTGTTTCACAATGTGATTTTTAAAAACTGCAATCAGTTCATTTTTTTTAAATTGCCCGACAGCCGTACAATAAATGCTTGAAGGGGAAATAACTGCTTGGAATAATTGCTCTGAGACTCAGGACAGATGGCTTAATAGCTGCCTACAATGGCATACTGTTATGTGCTAAATCTTTTTCGACATTATCTGTGGCATATGTAGTTGCAGTCCCTAACCCTTGCATACTACTGTCCCCAGTTATGTTAGGATTTTAGCACCATTATATCATTAAATATGTTAAATTATTTGTTCTACTGTATTAAATCAAGAGTAGGTTTACTTCTTTGTTTTGCATATCCATAGTTTTAAAAGGTTATTAATAAGGCAGGCAAGTGGCAGATATAGAGGAGTGCAAAGTGAAGTGCACCTTTAGCTCTGTTCTGGAACAAAGGAATCTAAGTGAATCACTACATAAATCCTTGAACGGAGTGCTATGAGAATGGTGGTTCTAGCATACCGAATCCTAGGCATTATGAATAGTCGCATAGTCCTCATAATCAGAAAGGTATATTAAATCTGTTTAAAACATCTATTGGGCCATAACAGGAATCCTGTATCCAATGTTGGTCACCATTCTTTAGCAAGGATGTGATGAAAGAGGACAGATTTACCTGAATGTTTCTCTGGTTCAGAAATTTGATTTACAAGATTAGACTGGAGAAGCTGTGATTGTTTTTCTTGGAGTAAAGAAGGTTGAGATGAGATCTGATAGAGATGTACAAGATCATTACTGGTTTAGAGAATTAAATAGAAGCTCCTTTCGAAACAGCTGGTATAGATTTAATTATTTAGGCAAAAAGATATTCAGGAAATCAGAATAGAAAATCTAAGTTTTGATCTTTCACCAGATTCCAATTTAGGTTGGAAACACCCTTAGTTAAAATATGTTGTAATGATGGCCATGAAGACTACTAGATCTTACTAAAACAAAATATGGAGACAACCAGTGTCTTTCACGGGAAGAAATTTACCATCCTTGTCCAGTCCAGATTTACTCCATGTAGTTGACTTCAAAATGGCCAAGCAAGTTGCTCAGTTGTACCAACACTACTATGTTTAAATAATAAAATTGGACAGACAACCTAGCATTAACTCGCAGAAACATCAAGGAACATGTCTGAATTGTGAGAGCGGTCTCACAGAAGTCAGACTGACCTAGTTGTTGGTGCAGAACTGTCTCTTGTAGACAATGTGCCAGACTTCTCCAACACATTGCTTGTGCATATCTTGACCTGAAAGACACAGCTGGGTCTGTGGCAGGTCATAAGTGAACAAATATAAGGGATAAACTTGCTTGACCATACTTGACAGTCTATCTATGGTTGGTGCATTTGTTCAGGATAGCAATAATGACAAATTTGATAAAAAGGGATAGTCTTAGAATGTAACTGGCAGCTCAGAACTGGGCATTCATAGGAACTTTGGACCATCAACAGCAGCAGAAATATAGACTCCCATAATCTGTAACCTTGGAGCTCAATGTCTCCCTCATTCTACCATAACTGTCAAGGCATTAACCCTGATTGAATGAGTGAGAAAAGGTTTGCCAAGAATAACAAGGCATACTTAAAAATACTGAGCAGCCAAACTGTGCAGAATACTTGCATGCTAACCAACAGAAATAGCATGCATAGACTCTGGGGCCCAATGGCCACCTACCTTAGTGCAACTACTATTATTTAGTTATTTTCTGTAAGGGAGTCCTTTCAAGTTTGCCTTGCTTGTGTTTTTGTCTGCATCATTCCTGTCATGCGAGACAGATTAATTCAACTGAATTTTCATTATTATAAAAAAATTGTTACATTTTAAAATAAATCATAACATGCGATGAAGAAATTCAGCATCATCAGGTTGTCTCCTAGTGCTATCTCAATTCAAATTATTTGGGGTTCTTGTGCACAAAGAATATAGAAACATAGTAAAATAGGTTCAGGGGTAGGCTATTAGGCCTTTCGAGCCAGCACCGCCAGTTAATATGATCATTGCGGATCATCCAAGATTAGTACCCCGTTCTTGCTTTTTCCCCATATCATTTGATTCCTTCAGCTCAAAGAGCTAAATCTAACTCTCCCTTGAAACCATCCAGTGAAATGGCCTCCACTGCCTTCTGTGGCAGAGAATTCCACAGATTCACAACTCTCTGGATGAAGAAATTTTTCATCTTAGTCCTAAATGGCCTACCTTTTTCTTAAACTGTGACCCCTGGTTCTGGACTCCCCCAACATCGTGAACATTTTCCTGTATCTAGCCTGTTCAATCCTTTAAGAATTTTATGTTTCTATAAGATACCCTCTCATCCGTCTAAATTCCAGTGAATACAAGCCCAGTCAACCCATTCTTCATCATATGTCAGTCGTGCCATCCCGGGAATTAACCTGGTGAACCTACGCTGCACTCCCTCAATAGCAATAATGTCTTACCTCAAATTAAGAGACCAGTTACACACAATACTCCAGGTGCGGTCTCACCAGGGTTCTGTACAACTGCAGCTGGACCTCCTTGCTCCTAAACTCAAATCCTCTCGCAACGAAGGCCAACATGCCGTTAGCTTTCTTCACTGCCTGCTGTACCTGCATGCTTACTTTCAATGACTGATGTAGAAACACACCCAGGTCTCGTTGCACCTCCCCTTTTCCTAATCTGACACCATTCAGATAATGATCTGCTTTGTTCTTGCCACCAAAGTAGATAACCTCACATTGATCCACATTATACTGCATCTGCCATGCATCTGCCCACTCACCCAACCTGTCCAAGTCGCCCTGCATCCTCATAACATCCTCTTCACAGTTCACACTGCCACCCAGCTTTGTGTCATCCGCAAACTTGGAGATGTAACTTTTAATTCCCTTGTCTAAATCGTTAATATAGAAAATAGGTGCAGTAGGAGACCATTTGACCCTTCTTAGCCTGCACCAATTACTCTATATATTGTAAATAACTGGGGTCCCAGCACCGAGCCTTGCGGCACCCCACTAGTCACTGCCTGCCATTTTCAAAAGGACAGATATGATTTTGGGATGTTCTGTGTGGGTGTATCCCCCCCCCTTTTTTTATTGTATTGCTGGATTTCATTGCATTTCTGTGCAATGGGCTTGAATGCAAGATATGTTCGTGTTTCCTGTACATGTGGAACAGAACATGCTTTTGATGGTTGTGATAATTTCAAAGTAATTACAGTGAAAAAATAATCACTGGGCTAGAATTTGTACTTGGGTTTTGGTTTAATGGCAAAGTTGTTGGTACAGCCATCTTGTTCTAAAAAAAGATGGAGTAGCAATTGATTCTTCTGTACTTGAAAATGGTTCTGGCTCATTTTGGGAAGTGGAATTACAATATCAAGGAAGAGTTTAGTCTCTTGGCGGAATAGACTTGCAGATTATTTGGTTACATTCAGTCTTTTAATTGGATGATGCAATCTTAGTTTGATAGGTGAAAACAGATAAGGGAGGAATGTTGGGCAAATGGAACCAGTTGAGAGAGGTGGCGGGGAAGGTGAAACAAGCGAAGAAGTAGGTAGATGAGTATATGGGTGAGGGGCAGATGGAACCAGGTAGGCGAGGATGATAAGTTGAGTTAATGAGGGATGGAAAGGGTGAAAGGGAGAGAGACCCTCGGTAGACCAGTAAGAGAGGAACAAGGGGGATTAAGGTACCTGAAATTGGAAAATTCAATGTTCATTCCATTGAGCTTTAGGCAGTTCCAGCAGAACATACGGTGCTGTTCATCTGGTTTTTCGTTTGTCATCGTCAGAGTCATAGACTCTTACAGTGTGGAAACAGGCCCTTCAGCCCAACTTGCCCACACCAGCCAACATGTCTCATTACACTAGTCCCACCTGCTTGCATTTGGCCCATATCCCTTTAAACCTGTCCTATCCATGTACCTATTTTAATGTTTCTTAAACGTTGCGATAGTACCTGCCTCAACTACCTCCTCCGGCAGCTTGTTCTATACACCTACCTCCCTCTGTGTTGAAAAAGATACCCCTCAGGTTCCTATTAAATCTTTACCTCCTCATCATAAACCTATGTCCTCTGGTTTTCAATTCCCCTACTCTGGGCAAGAGACTCTGTGTGGCTACCTGATCTACTCCTCTCATGATTTTAGAAACCTCTTTTAGATCTCTGTCATCTCTTGTCTCATCTCTTTATGTTAGTATGTTCTGAGTTCAAGCTGCTCTTCAGATGTAGATCATCTTGATTACCCTCGTAAGTAATTAGCTATCTTGTGTATGGTTACCCCCTCACATTTGTACTGGGTTACATCGTATAGCTTTTCATCTTGGGGAAAAGCCCTGTGGCTATACAATCTTTCCTGATGGGTATAATGTCCTGATTGGTATGTCTGTTGCTTGCTTTTCCCATATGTTTCAGCGGTAATGCTTCCCAGATGGGAACTGTTAACTTGTTTTGTTAAACAATCAAGCACATCCTCAGATTGAAGCAGGCACAATAGTTTGCCATCAGATGTTTCAGGTTATATGGATACTGTGTGCTTTCTGATCTGGACTTATTGTATACTGATTGAAAGATGGAATTAAAAATGCAAGGTTTAACTGTTTGTTTCATTTACTCTCAAAAACCCAAATAATAATATTGCATTTCTGTATCCACTCCCTACCATACCTTCCCAATAAGTGGAGAACCAGTTATGGAAGATTATCCAAGACCATTACAAATCAGTAACTCTTCCATGATGCAAAGGGATAGATATTTTAGAATCATGGTGTCACACAGCACAGAAACAAGCCATTCAGCCCACTCTGTCAATTCTGACCAAGATGTTCCATCTACGCTAGTCTCATGTGCCTGAGTTTGGCCCATATCCTCTAAACCTTTCCTATCCATGTATCATGTATTCGAATGTTGTTATAGTATCTGCCTCAACTACCTCTTCTGGCAGCTCGTTTCATATACCTACCACCCTCTGTGTGATAAAGCTGCCCCTCAGGGTCCTATGAAATGTTCCCTTCACCGTATACCTATATTCTCTGATTCTTGATTCCCCTACTCTGGGTTAAAAACTGTCCAATCACCCTATCTATTCCCCTCATGATCTTATACACCTCAAAAAGATCACCCCTCATCCTCCTGCACTCCAAGGATTACAGTGCTAGCCTGTCCTATCTCTCCCTATAGCTCAGGCATTCATTCCATATATACTCACCACACACTGCAAAAAAGGTGATCCTTAGGGTCCTATTACATCTTTCCCCTCTCACCGTAAATCTATGTCCTCTGGTTCTTGATTACCTTTTTCTGGACAAAAGACACCGTGCATTCATCCTCTCCCCCTCATGATCTTGTACACCTCCATTAGATCACTTGTCAGCTTCCTGCCCAACATCTTCCCTAGGCTCAGGCCTTCAGGTCCTGGCAACATTTTGAAAAGTTAATAATGAAACATATATATTACAATTGTGACAATATCCACGTAAGACTGACTAGATTTTGCCATCATTTGTGTTTGAGGATTTGTGGTTGTTTTTGTTGCATTCTTTAACCATTCGGTTGTAATGTGGAACTTGTTGTTGGCTCCATGCCATCATATCACGAACATTGCACAAGACTTATTTGCTGCCAGTTAATCCTGAAGAAGACATGAGCTTGTTTGTGGTGGAACTTACTATGATTAATTGCACATTTTTACTCTGATTTGTATATTTTTCTTAATCTATTCACAATGTCCTCAGCTCGCAACATTTTTCCTAATTCAAGGGTTGGGCATTTCCCTAAGATTTATACCATTGTTGGAATGGTATCTTATCTCATCGTAGCATTATGCTGCAAGAATAAAAATAAGTCATATTAATCTTGAAACACATAATTTGCTATATCCTAGCTATATAATGCATAAAAATGCAAAGTGATGCTTAAGTTCTTGAGTACATTTCCTGAACCACTACAAAAGGTGTAATGTGTGTGGTCTGGTGATGATCCTGGAAGGAAAATAACTTTATATCAATAAAATAAAAATTAAATGGGGAAAGAAACGTTTATTTTGTGTGGTTTTATCAATATTGTAATGGATTTTAAATGAATACATTTTCACATTTAGAGTATTTTGGCATTGAAGGAGATGAAAACATCTTGTTTTCACACTGACATTTTAATCACTGATTTGATCTATTTAAATTAGTTTTATTAATTGTAAATAAACTTGGATTGGTTGATTCTTTTATATTTATTTAATACTATTAAAATATAGCAAAGCTTCAGGAACACAACCTTTCTCTGAAATGATGAATTTCAAATTGCCATTTCTACTTTCCTGTATTTTAATACACAAGATTTCTTAGAAGCAGCAGCAGCTGTCATTTCTGATCCCCATCAAACATCATAGCCCAATGATCATGATCAAACTCAAATAATTTTCTTCTCTAACAAATAATGTATGTTGCTATGTTTTGAGAATACCACTTTGTCCTAACATTTAGTGTCTCTGTCAGGTCCCACAGGTGCCCAGACAGGCAGGACCTGCTGCTTACACAACACACGAAATAAACAAAGGTCATCCAAATCTCCCTGCAACGCCGCCAGGCCATGCCTCTTCACCAGGCCTCTCACAGGTAACAAGGAGCAAAGAAGTGGAGGGATATTTATCTTTTGGGAGGGATTGAGAGTCAGGATAGAGAACAATAAAACACCTCATTGTTCAGTAACGATCAGTCCTGTTATTTTCATCTTCTGTTTTCAATTCATGAAAAATGAGGATGGAAGTTCAATCAAAACAAAATCAGTGATAAAGTGAATTGTTGAGTTGGAGGTAGTGCAGTGTATCATTTGACTATATTAAAGTAGCCTGGAAATACATGTGATTGATATGGTTACTTCGAATCTGTAATTCATACCACAAAAAGTAAATCCCAGTTCCAAATACGTGGATCTTTAAATCATCTTGACATGTCAAATTCCAGGATCATCTAGTATAAATTGAAGCAAACATTCACACACCTGAATTGAAGCTCTTCTTTTGTAACAATATGAGTGAGCAAGGAACTGGGGCCTGCATCTTTGCCCTATTAAGCTTGTGCTAAGCATATTTGGAAAACCATACTCTTGATATTTGCAATCTTCTTGGTCGGTCACACCCAGATTCTGACTAATTAATTTGATTAATACAGCTTCCATTATTTTGTACTTTTTGACAAAACTGCCAACAATGGATGATTTGCTAACAATATTTTGCTTTGAGACAATCGGCAGAATGACATTGATTCAATCACTTTTTATCCTCACTTAAGAAATTCAGCATCCAAGTTTAGTATCCTTCTCACAACCAACAGTATCACTAATTTTCATGGCATCTGTAAACTTGCATATCAAATCTTTTACGTTAAATCCAAAATTTTAAATGTAAAGTACAAATAACAAGATTTCCCAGCACCAATCCCTCTGATACACGACTGTCATAGGCTTCCAATTAAAAAACAATGCTCCATCTTCACTTATTACCTCCTATCACAAAGCCAATTTTGGCTCTGAATTGGCAACTTGGTGTGGATTCCATGGGCTCTAAACTTTTGGACCAGTTTCCCATGTATAAACTTGTTAATAGTCCAAAATAATTAATTGCGCCTGACAAGACAGATGGGTGGATTGTTGAAGATAGGCACAAAAAACTGGAGTAACTCAGCGGGACAGGCAGCATCTCTGAAGAGAAGGAATGGGTGACATTTCAGGTCGGGACCCTTCTACAGATTGTTTAGGGACAAGGGAAACGAGAGATATGAACGGAGATGTAGAGAGATAAAGAACAATGCATAAAAGGTATGCAAAAAAGTAACGCCGCTAAAGGAAACAGGCCATTGTAAGCAGTTTGTAAGGTGAAAATGAGAAGCTAGTGCGACTTGGGTGGGGGAGGGATAGAGAGAGAGAGAGAGAGAGAGGGAATGACGGGGCTACCTGAAGTGAGAGAAATCAATATTCATACCACTGGGCTGTAAGCTGCCCAAGCGAAATATGAGATGCTGTTCCTTCAATTTGCATTTATCCTAACTCTGAGAATGGAGGAGACCGAGGACAGAAATGTCAGTGTATGAATGGGAAGGAGAATTAGTATTCAGCAACCGGGAGATCAGGTTGGTTCACGCGGGCTGAGCGAAGGTGTTCCGTGAAACAATTGCCCAATCTGCGTTTGGTCTCGCCGATGCATAAAAGTCCACATCTTGAACAACGAATACAGTAGATGAGGTTGGTGGAGATGCAAGTGAACCGCTGCCTAACCTGAAAGGACTGTCGGGGTCCCTGGACAGAGTCGAGGGAGGAGGCATAGCGACAAGTGTTGCATCTTTTGCAGGGGAAGGTACCTGGGGAGGGGGTGGTTTCGGTGGGAAGGGATGAGTTAACCAGGGAGTTGCGGAGGGAACAGTCTCTGCGGAAGGCGGAAAGGGGTGGAGATGGGAAAATGTGGCTAATGATGGGATTCCTTTTGAGGTGGCGGAAATTTCGGAGGATTATGTGTTGAATGCGACGGCTGATGGGGTGGTAGGTAAGGACTACGGGGACTATGTCTCTGTTGCGACTAGGGGGAGCAAGGACGGAGCTGCGGGCTACCGAGGAGACACGAGGGAGGGACTAATTTATGATGGGGGAGGGGAACCCCCGTTCCCTATAGTATGAGGACATCTCGGATCTTCTAGTGTGGACTACCTCATCTTGGACACAGATGTGGCGTAGAAGGAGGAATTTTGGGAGAGGGGTTAGAGCAGTGGTTCCCAACCTTTTTTTGGCCATGCCCCACCTAATCACCTCTAAAATCCTGATGCCCCCCCCCCCCCCCCATATTTTAGCACGAGCAGACAAAGAAATAATTCTCAGAAAATGGAATTTACTCAAAATAACATCTGAAACATAAACTACATATGTTTACCTGATGCCCCCCTTAAAAATCAAATTGCCCCCCTGTGGGGCGTACGCCCCACGTTGGGAACCACTGGGATAGAGTCTTTGCAGGAAGCAGGGTAGGAATAAGTGTTGTTGAGATAGCTGTAGGAATCAGTGGGTTTGTAATAGATGTCAGTCAAGAGTCTATTTCTTGCGATGGAGACTGTGAGATCAAGAAAGGGGAGGGAGGTGTCGGAGCTGGTCCAAGCAAATTGTTGAGGTGGTCCATTCCACTACCTTTGCTGAGTTTCTGATGATAAGACTTGTGGTTCTTTGGCTTAAACAGTACCTTTAATGCTGAGGGTTTTCAAGCATGTACTAAGCAGAGAACACACTTTTTATAATTTGAGCAAAAATGTTGCACTGGAGCCTGAAAAAGCGATTACATTGCAGTGGACGATGTTACTTATGAATCTCTAATGACCTATAGCCGTAGGAAAAAATAAAGATAATAGACAATAGATGAAGGAATCGGCCATTCGGCCCGTCGTGCCAGCATCACCATTCACTGTGATCATGGCTGATCATCCACAATCTGTACCCCGTTCCTGCCTTCTCCCCATATCCCCTGATTCTGCTATCTTTAAGAGCTCTATCTACCACTCTCTTGAGAATTGGCCTCCACTGCCTTCTGAGGCAGAGAATTCCACAACTCTCTGGATGAAAAAAGTTTTCCTCATCTCTGTTCTAAATGGCTTGCCCCTTATTCTTAAACTGTGACCCTGGTTCTGGACTCTCCCAACATCGGGAACATTTTTCCTGCCTCTAGCGTGTCCAAACCCGTAATAATCTTATGTTTCAATAAGATTCACTCTCATCCTTCTAAATTCCGGAGTCTACAAGCCACGTTGCTCCATTCTATCAACACATGACTGTCCTGCCATCCCGGGAATTAACCTTGTAAACCTACTCTGCACTCAATAGCAAGAATGTCCTTCCTCAAATTTGGAGACCAAAACTGCACACAATATTCCAGGTGTGGTCTCACTGGGGCCCTGTACAACTGCAGAAGGAAAGAAATGTCAGTTTTGTGTACGGGTTCGATCTTGGAGGGAATATTCCAGTTCCTATGCACAAACAGGGGTCGTGTTCCAGTTCCTATGCACAAACAAGGGAGCCGAATGGACTTTGGTCACTCACGTTTTCTCTGAAAAGGTGATAGAGATGACGAGAAAGCAAAGGAAAGTGTCGGGGCTTGAGCAGAGGAAAGTGGGAGCTGGTTGGAAACTGGCAGTGAGGGAGATGAAGCGTTAAAGGGGTGAACGAGAGCAGGAAGCAGCACCGATACAGACATGATGTACCTGAGAGGTGAGGGAAGGGTCCGGCGGCGACTGAAACAAGGAATGATCTACGCATCCTACAGGAAGAGTGACAGAGCCTGAGCACAACGGTCTCCCACCTGGAACCGGGAATTCGATTTGATCGCATTCTTCCAAAGATCCGTTCCGAAGAAAACAAATCTGTTGTGTGGAGAGCGAATGCTGGAAACGCGCTACAAATTCTCTAAGTCGCCAGGACCCGGGTGAGCCCGGAGCTCAGAGCTTGCTGCGGATAAAATCTCGTGGCGGGTCGGATGTGGCCCGCAGGCAATAGTTTGGAGACCCCTGACCTATGGTACTGTGAAAACCTGCTATGATCTACATTGAAGTTGACATGTTTTAAATGAAATTGAAAGCCATTTCTATTCTATTAGGGTTTACCACTCCTAGAAAATGCTGTATCGTTTTGTTTCACTCCATTTTTATCACTCTGAGGTATCGGGGAAATTACTTGGAGTTTGGGGAGGATTGGAGCATGTCGGTTTGTGTTTAGGTAACTTATTGGTTATCTCTATCATTATATTGTGGGACATGGCATTGCTAGTTTTGTCTCCATTTGCCATTCTAGCAGTTCTCAAGCAGTTCATTTTACTCCGTATGCTCATTGCTCTCTCATCACCCTAGCTCCACAGCAAGTGCAAGAAGCTGATAGATTTATTTAATAGGATTAAGGACACGCATTATACTGTTTCTACTTCCCCAGCAAGGCATACCTCCCGCAAGCTCTTTATGTCTCAGTTGTGATCTTTGTATAGTTTCTCCTACATTAATTCAGTGTGTCAATGAGATGCACCTCCAATTGACATTATCATGTTGCCATTAAATTTGCTAACTACACAACATATGAATCTGATTTGTTTATCACCTGACACCATTGCATTGCTCCCTACCTGCAAAGATTGTTTATGTTCCTGATTTAAAAAAAACTGTCATGAGCAACTTCACTTTAGTTCAGTCACACCCCTAAAAACCGTCTAATTGAAGCTGGATATTTTTCACCCAGAGGAAATCTGAACATTACTCTCGCCCTCTGGAAACTTAATAACATGACAAACGAGTGTGTACTACCATGTTATGCCGTACAGGGCAGTTGGTGATCTTTGCTTGGGATTTGCCACATTCCTTGTCAAACAGTAGGAACATTTTGGGTCATACAAGAGGAACAAAGGATAAAATCTAATTATACGTTCACATGTATTAAAGACGAGAGTGATATTAACCAAGACTAGGGAGTAGATCAATTGTCATAATTTCATGGCTTCTGTGACTAGATGTATAAGGGAATAAAATATCTAACAAAAAAAAATGCTATCCCACAAGATTGGTTGAAGAAGAAGAGTTTCATTTTGAAATGTTCTCTTGTTTCCATTTTCTTTTCAGTTTGGATTTGTATGTTATTTTTCAGTTTCAAACAGCTCCTAGTTTGTGTATCTTCTTCCATTCTCCCCACCTCCAACTCATTCTTTTTTCAACCATATATTCCTTCAGTACGTTTTATCCAACTCTGGCTGCTTTTTGTCTTTAGAGTAGAGGCATGGAACTGACAAGAGGGCATTCAGTTGAAAGAGACCTGTGTGGGTAGAGCTTGGATGAACAATGGTAGTTGAATTTAGAAGCTTGATTTTAGAGATGGAGCGTGGCAACAGCCCCTTTGGCCCACCGAGTCCATGCCAAACAGCGATCACCCGTATACTAATTCTATCCTAAACACTTGGGACGATTTACAGAAGCCAATTAACCTACAAACCTGCATATCTTTGGAATGTGGGAGGAAACCGGAGCACCCAGAGAAAAACCATGTGGTCACAGGGAGAACGTGCAAACTCAGGACAGACAGCACCAATAGTCATTATCAAACCTGGGTCTCTAGCGCTGTAAGGCAGCAACTCTACCACAAACCCTGTGTTTAGGTTGATGTTTTATTATTGTCACGTGTACTGGGGTACGGTGAAAAGCATTGTGTTGCATACTATCCTAACAGATCAGATACAGCATACATAGATGTAATCAAGCCAACTCAAATACAATAAGATACAGAGTGCAGAATATTGTTCTTAGCATTGAAGCTCAACAGTTGCATAGACCAAATTCAAGGCCTTCAGTGGGAGAGGTGAATTGGATAGTACCACAGCTTATGGAAGGATCGTTCAGAAGCCTGATAACAGATGGGATGAAGCTGTTCCTGAGTCTGGTAGTGCACACTTTCAAGCTTCTGCACCTTCTAATGGACGTGAGCAGGGAGACGAAGGAATGACTGGGGTGGAGCGTATCTTTGATTATGTTGGCTGCTTTTCCAAGGCAGCGTGCAATGTAAATGTAGTCAATGGTGGGAAGTCTGGTCTGTGTGATGGGCTGGGCTACATCTGCAACTCTCTGTAATTTCTTGCGGTCTTGAGCGGAGCTGCTCCCAAACCACGTTGTAATGCAAGCGGACAGTATGCTTTCTATGGTGCATCTGTCGAAGTTTATGAGAGTCCCTGGAAACATGACAAATCTCCTCAGTCTCATCAGGAATTTGAGGTGATGGTATGCCTTGGCAGTCATATCAATGTGGTTGGTCCACGACAGATCATTGGTAATATTAATGCCAATGAACTTGAAGCTCTCAACCATTTCCACTTCTGCACCATTGATGCTGATTGGGGCATGTACTCCACATGCTTCCTGAAGTCAATAACCAGCACCTTCATCTTGCTGACATTGAGGGAGGGGTTATTGCCTTAACACACAAGTTACTAAGTTTTCTGTCTCCTTTCTGTACTTCATCTTGTCATTGTTTGTGATTCAGCCCACCACAGTGGTGTTTACGAACTTGTAGATGTAATTAACTCCAAATTTGGCAGCACAGTTGTGAGGGTATAGGGAGTATAGTCAGGGACTGAGAACGCATCCTTGCAGGGCATCTTATTGTAGAGGTGTTATTATCTATCCTCACTGAGGTCTGTGGATTAGAAATTCAGGATCCAATGGCAGAGGGGGAACTTGATTCCTTGGTCCAGGAGTTTGGATCGTATTATGGTGTTGAAAGCAGAGCTATAGATAGGTAGGAGTCTACATGTGAGCCCTTGATGTCTCGGTGTTCCAGAGAAGAGTTTAGTGCTTGAGAGATGTTGCCAAGGTGTCCAAAACTGGGATCAAAATTAGCGTTTTATAGGTAGCTGAGTTAGATGTGAGTTAGAGATATATTAAGCCTGACATTAACAACCACTGTCCGCCAACGATCTACTAAATTGTGCGACTAGATCTTTGACAAAGACTATCTATTATATGGATTAAGTGATACAAGAATTGGGTGGTATCAGGAATGATAAACCAATAAGTAGAGGGCTCTAGCAACAAAGAGCGTCTGTTAAGTAAGGAATTGAGAGTAAATTGTACATGGAATTGTAACTCGTCAAATTGATGAATGGGCCTGTTTGCTGGTTTTTATTAATATTTTATAATTTGTATTAGCATTTTGGTTTAAAGAAAAGAAAAATTCAGCTTGGTTTCATCCTCCTGGATACTCTAGACAAGTGCTGTTGTGGACATTTTTGGGCTATCCAATTATGCTACTTATCTGATGTATGAGGTGGCATGTTTCACCGCTGAAGCAACTAACTTCAAGACCTGTGTAGCCCGGTCCCACGGTACGAGTTCATTCCAAGAGCTCAAACTCGTGGTAAGCACGGAGAATGAACGTAGCGGGTACGTCGGAACTCTTCGCGGCTCGTAACGCTAACGGCAGGTACTCGGGAAGACTCGCTAACGGCAGTTAAGCACGGAAAGACTCGTGAAGATTTTTCAACATGTTGAAAAATGTCCACGAGTGCCCCGAGTACCGACGAGTGACCATTACCGTAAATCTCTGAGTTCGAATCAGCAAACTCGGGAGAACTCTTGGAATGAACTCGTACCGTGGGACAGGGTTTTAAAGCAGCAGTCACCATTTAAAAGTGTGGAACATAGTAAAGAGCAAATAAAATAATTTCAACATTGTGTCATGCATCATTTTGCTTCAAGATACTCTGAATCTATTGGTAATTAATCATAGCACTTAAGGATCATTAAGCAAATTAGATTATTAATTTGTAATAAAACTGAAATAATACAATACACTGCATTATCAGCATCCCAGTCGGTGATACACAGTAATCTTGTATTCTGTGAGGTCTCATGGCACTGAATTTGTAATTGAAGTTGAAGTGTTCTGGAAAAAGCTACGTGAAGGACATGAGCATTTTGTCATAGGGAAAATAAGTGAGGAGACAATTAATGCTCCAACGTTTAACACTTTGTGGCTGTCTTCACAGTTTTATTGCTGGAGTCATAAAACCTCTTATCTGCCCTTTTAAGCATGGATGGTGCTGGGCAGGGAAGGAACCAATTATGTAAGTGCATCAGTTTGTGCGATTTTATGCATTTGACCATCCCCTTTATATCTCTGATCATTTCGATTGGACAAAATATAGTCACCATACCATGAGATGGGTTGTTACTGGCTCAGTCAGATTTGTGCATAATACGGTAGCTGTGGCTCAACGAATTTCAATAGCAAGTCTCATTTTTAATTAAAAAGTGCTCCTTGCCACCTTAAAAGAAGCAAAGCTTTTCTATATACAGCTAATGTAGTTAGCAAAGTCCCATAGCGTTAACATTTAAAATCAGCGTGCATTCATCAGTATGAATTGGACGTGGATGACAAGTGCTTCTGAGCAACCTTATTTTAACATTGCGTTTTACTTAACATCCGATGCTTCATTTCAATTTATTTTCATGTAGTAAAGAAGTGAAAGAGGTAGGTGGTGACTGGGTGGGTTTGAACTGTAATAGTTGTTTGTCCTATTTAGTTACAGGGAGCAGAAACTGCCTGAATGACTCAGCTGTTTTCAGCATGTGGCGTATGATTAATGGGTGTTGGTCCTTGCATGCAGTGCCTTCCACATTAGAACATTAGTACGTTGATTTTCTGCCCACGTTGTACTCCAGTCATTGCTGAAAATTCCTAAAATAATGTACCAAATCTTCTGTGCCCGTGCTTTTTTACCAGATAAATGTGAAAGAACGACCAAAATAGCCTGTGTTGCAATTTTTAGTAACAATACTTCTTGCGTGTCTGCAGTTCAACTAAACATGTTGTTTGGTTCTTTTTGTAGCAGCATATCCTAAGCTGTGCATTTATTGATAAAGGGGAAAGGTTTTATTCATTTTTTGTTAAATCTTGAAGACACTGACTCCTTGCATGGGTGGAGGAGTTCCACATATCTTTGCTGCACTAGCTTACTCTTCATGCTAGCGGCCATCTAACAAGGGCGCAGTAAAAATGAGGCTGATGCTAAAAATCACCTGACCTTTGCGAATTACACTTCCAGAATGTTTCATTGGTTGGCAAGAATTTTGGTTTATCCCTATAGGGGGGTTGCACGTAAGGTCATCAGGTCAAAGGGCGTGACACACGGAGCAGCTAAATCCATGTGGAGGACATGGCGGCCTCGGTATACACTGTTAACACACGAAATGCGTACTTACCTGTTAAAAACTGCCGCAATGGTCATTTTCTGTGCTGTAAATAATTGTGGGTGCTGTCATTGAATGCGGGAAGGTATCGGGTTTAAACTGGTGTTATCTCCTGGTGTAGCGTCTTTTGCAATCTGCGACTAATAGCCGCATTCATTGTCGTGTCCAGACAGCACCATTTCGATAAGCCTTCGCTATATCAAGCAAACTCAAAGTCAGAGCAATTTAATTGCAATATTGTGGGGTTATTTTTTTGGGTGACTGAGCGCTCAGAACCAATTGCTCTAGTGTATTGTACTTCGGTGTTGTACTTCCGGTGGCGCTGGTGCCAGCAGCCTCCACCTACAGCCCGGTATCTTTTTGTTTTTTTGTTTATTTAGTTATGTAAAAGTGTGGTTTTTGGTGGTTTTTTTGTGTTTTGATGTGGGGGAAGAGGGTACGGTGCGGGGGATACCGTCCTTCAGCCGCTTCCTGGTGAAGACGCGACTATTATTCGAGTCGCGTCCTCGCCCCCCCCCCCCCCCCCACCAGCGGCCTACCTACTGGATTGGCGTGGCCTTTCCTGCGACCAGAGCGAGCTGATGGACAGCGCGGGGTCCTGCGACTCTGCCCGGCTCGGCCTGCGGACTCGGGAGCTGCGGACACGGGGGCTGCGGACTCGGCGGCTGCGGGAAGCGGCGGCTGCGGACTCAGGAGCTGCGGACACGGGAGCTGTGGACTCGGGAGCTGCGGACTCCGGCTGCGGGAGGCGGCTGATCTGGAGGTCCGGGTCGCTGAGGAGGAGGATGTTCACCGTCGGGGTTCGGAGTCGGCGTTCCACCAGCCCGGCGTGAGGGCCTGAACATCGGGCCGCCGGGGCGGCGACTGCGGGTGCTAGGAAGGCCTCGACCACGAGTGAACATCTGGGAAGAACGGAGGGGAGGCTGGCTGGACTATGGTGCCTTCCTCACCTTGGTGCCACTGTGTTATGTTGTGTCGTGGACTTTCAGTGTTTGTGCTTTTTTTAAAATTCTATTTTATTTTTAATATGTTTTATTATTTATTATTTTTTTATTTTTATTTTTATGATACTGCCTGTAAGGGAAATTCATTTCGTTGTCTCTAACTGAGACAATGACAATCAATTTGAATACAATACAATACAATACAATATAAAGTATTTGCTCTGAACCCCAGCACCAAGGTGTAAGCGGCCGAAGGAGCTCATCCCTCGGGACAGCCCCCACTCTCTCCCCCCAACCAGTCCGGATGCTGGGCCAGAAGAAGGTCCCGCTGTGCTGGCAGCCATAGCAAATGCTTACCTGCAGGTCGTGACCACGACTGCGTGCAACCTCCCTATTCCTTCACCTGTCACCTCTCAACGCTTTCTATTTCAATTACTATTGCAGTTGAGAATAGCTCACAAAACGCATATTGGGGATGAAGTCGGGACCGTTCTAATTTGTTGGTGGTAGTGAGTTTGGGATGGAATACATAAGTTGTTTTCAGTCCTCTGACAGAACTGTAAATATCAGATTGTATGAGCATTATGTTTGGTACTGGTTTTGACATAAATCACACGTCTAATAAATTATGTGGTTGGATTGAATAGTTAGTTTTACATGTAGCACTTTTCAATTAATTAAATATCTTGATTATCTCCACTTAAATATTGCTCGTAGCGTATTTAAGATTCATAACCAAAATAGCCAAATACTGGCAGTCTGAAATTAGAAAATACTGGAAAGGACGTGTCAGGCAACGTCCCAGGGAGAGAGATACAAATCTGGATTTTTATGAGTCTGGACTGTTGCTGACATCCACTATTTGTGCTCACCAAAATCTTGAGCTTTACTTTTGTGATCTGAAAGATCAACCTTGCTGGTTCAGATGGTCTCAGAGCCAAGCAAAGGGACCACAGTGATATAACATTGGGTTAGATATAACACTTTCCACAAACCGCCTCTAGAAGTCAAACATCTGCTGAAGGCCTGTCCCAGCTTTGCCATCGGTCGCAACCCATTGACATTTGAAACATTTAGAAATATACTCATTTTACTTTATTCATAAATGTAGAAGCTAAAATAAATTAAAAAATTAAAAACATTAATCAAGATGCATTAAGCAAAACATACTTCTGTGTAGTAAAATCCTTGCTAGAGGAGCATGGCCAATAAATATAGGTCTTCCAATTTAGCATGGGATACCCCAAACCTGGCAGCACGTGCACGGTTGGATGTTCCATGCTGAACTGTAAAAATCTAAACTTTATGCTTATTAGCTTTGATCATTGAACGTTCATTAGAACAGATCTTACTGGAGCTCTTGTCTAAGCAAAGTTTTCTTTAAAAAAGAATTCTGGACTCAAAATAACTTGTATGATTGAACTATCTGAGGTTCAAACATAGAAATTTTACAGACGTAATCTAGGGTTTAGGTTTATTATTGTCACGTGTACTGAGATATGGTGAAAAGCTTTGTACATTCTATTCAAACAAATCAGATATACTACACATACATCCAATTAAGCCACTCAAGTACAATAAATAGAGCAAAGTGGAAGATATAGAATGCAGAATATAATTCTCAGCACAGTTGCGCATCAATTCCACAGATAAAGTTCAATGTTCACAATTGAGAAGTAGTGAATTGGACATTACCTTAACTAATGGAAGGACTGTTTAGAAACCTGATAACAGAGGGGAAGACATCTGATATGACAGGCACATGCACTGCTTATGCAATCTGTATTGCAGTTTCTTGTGCTCCATTTTGGTTTGTGATTCAGCCATATAAACTGGTAATGAAGAACTGGCTTTGTATTTCCTTGGAGTTGGTGGTGTTCACCAGCACCTGCTGTCTACGTGCGGTACATGTGAATTTTGTAAAGTTGAAGAACTCTTAATTATAGGCTGCAGTACATTTTGTAGATGGTGAAAACATCTGCTACATTCTATGCTGGTGATGGCTTTGCCCTGAATTCCGGTCATGGGCAAGTAGTATGGGAGCTGTAGTAAATGCTCTCCACCAACAGATAACAACAACCAGAGACTGCTCGTTATGAATTGAGGCACTTAGCACAGAATGCCCCGTGTCAGGCCAGTTTTCACATGTTTATGTGACTTCAGTTAAATTTCCAGCCATCAGTAATCTTGGTATATTAATTGAGAATTTGACAATAGTATTATCATTGAATGTCTGAGATAAGTGGTTGGAACCTCTTTCGGTATTAGACATTTGTCGTTCTTGTTATTTGCCGTGTAGTAATACTCTAAACCTGAATTTTCTGCATGCAGATATGCATGCTGGGGAATTGCAGTGAAACTGAACACTGATCATTACAGATCATCCATCGACATTGATTGAGGGTAAGGTCAGTTATGAATCAGCAAATTGATTGAGCATCTAGCATTGAGGAACTCCAGCAGCATTATCTGAGGCCTGAAATGATTGGCTTCTAAAAACAACAATCACTTTCTCTGCAATGAAGTCACTGGTGTGTTTACCATTGATTCCTATTAATTGCAATGTTGTCAGGGCTTCTTTTGGATAAACTTGGTCAAATGCCTTCTTGGTGTCAAGGACAGTCACTCAGGCTTCACTTCTGGAATTAAGGCTTCTGTTCCATGTTTGTGTCAAGGCTGCAATGGGCTCTGGAAGCTAGTGGTTCTGACAAATCCAAGCAGCATTGGCGAGTTTGACTATGATAGAAAATAGTCAATGGCAATTAATGGTTAGATTAAATTTGACCTACAATACCTGCATCTTTCAGACCTTACTTATCCCGCAGTCAATGGTGCTACTGCAAAGCTGTTCTTTGGGCATGAATATTGAATTTCCTATCCTGGTCATTCTGATCAATTCTTTCCAAACATACTAGTTTACCCAGCGAGGCTAAAATAATGTAATGGTTAAAGGTGACATTTCTGTATATACCTCATTAAAATATAATTGAAAGAGGCCGAACATAATTAGAGGCTAATGGAAAATACCTTTGATATCTTGAATAGAACCCTAATAAACGGATCCCAGGGGACATGCATTGTATATGTGGCAGAATAATAATGTGCCCTAAGAGTTTAATTGCAGGACAATTTTACGACAACTTTTGTACTTCCTTGTATTTCTGAGGCAATTTGATTGAACTTTCTAAGATATTCAGAGGAATTGACAGGTAGATAAAAATATTTATGCTAGTTTGTAATCTTTGAGGTACCAATTATTCCGATGTTTGAAGATTATAAAAAATATAATCCAGCACTTTTGTCTACCTTCGATTTAGATGCTCCCGCACCCGCTGAGTTTCTCCAGCACTTTTGTCTTCCATAAGAAATAGAAGCATAGGAGTCATAGCAAATTTACGACATAGAAGGCAATGTTCCAACACCAGTGTGCCTGTACTGGTGTTGGAACTACCCAACATAATCCCACCTTCCAGTGCTAGGTCCCTATTTCTGGAAGTAATGCTCTTCCTGTACATATCCAAGTCCTTTCTAAATTAGATAGGAGTTCGGTCACCTCTGGTTGAAGAAAAAATTCTCATCTGCCCTCTTGCCTCCACCAATTACTTTAAATGTTTCCCTCCTGGTTTAGTCACCGTGAATAAATGGAATAGATCTTTCCACATTTTCTAGGCTCTCGAAGCTCATCTTCCAAAACTGGAGTAGGAGCTGGGACAACCGTATTTCAATTGGGACAACTGAACTTGAGCCAGGAAAACTTCACTTGTGCTGGCTGTGCCATCTAAGAACGGCTACATTTGTTCTGTACCTCAAGTTCATTTTTCCTGGTCACTTTCCATAATCACACCATTCTGTTCCAATTCAAAAAATAAACAAACTCAGCTTTGAATGTACTCGTCTGTTCTAAAAAAAATTCTCCCCTCAGTTCTAAATGTTCCTGTTTGATCTTGAGATATCACCCCTAATTTTAGATTTTATAACATGAGGAAAGTATCTTTCAGCATCTCAGAATAATCTCTTCCAGATATTATACTCTGACTGCGAGAAATTGCAGAGAGTTGTGAATGCAGCTCAGTCCACCCCTCTCATTGACTTTATCTACATTTCACGCTGCCTCTGGAATGTAAACAACGTAATCAAAGGCCAAATATACCCTGGTAATTTCCTCTTCTCCCCTCTCCGTCCGGTTGGTCAGATGATACAAAAACCTGAAACACAAATCATCAGATTCAGGATAGACACAAAACGCTGGAGTAACTCAGCGGGACAGGCAGCATCTCTGGAGAGAAGGAATGGGTGGCGTTTTAGACCACCCTTCCTCAACCCAAACTTAACTCATCAGATTCAGTAACAGCTTCTTGCCTGCAGTTATCAGACAGTTGAACGGACCTCCCATTAGCTAAAGATGTAGTCCCAATAATGCCACCGATCTGGTTGTGGACCTTGCACTTTCTTTATCTGCACTTTCTCTGTAACTCTAACACTATAATTCTGCACTCTGTTTCAAGAGTCAAATGGTTTATTGTCATATGTTCTGAAATGGAACAATGATTTTTGCCCTTTTAGACCAGCTGCAAACCTCAGACCTCAGTAATGTGAGATTGAAGATGTCGGCAAAAACTCCAGTCATTTGGTCCACACGGGTTTTGTGAATGTGACCAGTAAACTATCAGGTCCGGACGCTTTCCGAGGGTTCACTCTCCTGAAGGATCTTCTGGCGTTGGCATCCTTGACTGAGATTGTAATACCATCGGGGGGCTATGGGAGCGCAGGAAGGCACATCAGTGTTCTCCCTATCAAAGCGTGCATAGAATGCAATGAGCTCTTCTGGTAGTGATGCCTCCCTGTCACTTGCACCTTGTAGGAAGTGATGGTGTGTAAGCTCTGGTACAGGTGCCGAACGTCTGCCCGATCCTCTAGTTCACAGGCGAAAGTCTCCAGTGCCCTGCCATTCACTGAAGGCCTCTGCCTTGATTTGACTTCCCAAAATGCAACACCTCTCCTCATCCCAAGAAGTTTAGTTTCAAATTTGAGTCTGAGAGACTGTTTTTAATTATCCAGCTTATTAAGGATAATGGAAATTAAATAAAATAGAACGTGCTGGGAATACTCACCAAATTAAACAGCACCCATGGGAGAAAAAAATGGTTAATATTTCAGATACCACTGAAGTATTAACTGTTTTTCTCTCTCACAGATGCTGCTTGACTTGCTGAGTATTTGCTGCATTTCCAGTTTTTATTTCAGATTTCCAGAATCTGCAATACTTTGCCTTTTGATGAAAGAGACCGAGTTAAGTTCTTCAGTTAAGATCTCATTGAATAGTGAAATGGGTTTGAGAGATTGAATGTCCTATTTGCATTCCACTGCTCTCGTTTAATTTTGGATGGGAATGGTTCCTTGTCGATTTGAGGTTTTCCTCAACTATGAAGGTTGGTAAAAATGTTCTGACATGCTAAAATGGTTCCTGACCTGCTGAGTTACGCCAGCACTTTGCGTCTTTTTTTTCTAATTGGTGTTTTACGGATAGATGTGTGTACTGCGTTCCTTTCTGGTCGGCTCTGGTTATTCTTTACCTGCACTATTGCTCTTTGTCTCTTTTCTTTATCGTGGTTAATTTTAGTGGAAAGCCCTGTGGCACACCTCTTATTATTTGATTTGTTAGGTTGCTGATCCCAGTTCAATTCAAGTGAAGCCCAACAGTTTCCTCTTTCCATGGGAAATGTGGCAATGTCCCTTGAATTGAAACCCATTTCTCTCAACAAAATATTCAATTCTTATCCAGAGATTACTACCTTGATGCTTTTGATTTTGGACCCTGAATGCCAATACTACCATAGCTCTTCCCGTAGACCTCAAAACTTGTTTAGGTCCTTCCTCTGACCATCCTGTACCCATGCCTCAGAAATGTGGGAATTAACAACAAAGATAGAAAATCTCCTATCTTTATTGTTAATTCCCACATTTCTGAGGCATGGGTACAGGATGGTCAGAGGAAGGACCTAAATATACCAAGTATTGAGGTCTATGGGAAGAGCAAGGAAAATGGTGGAGGGGAGAAATTGATTCAGTCATGAAGCAAGAAATTATGTCCACAATGTAATGAAAGAAGTGGGTAGATTTGAAGGTATCAAGTAATAACATATGCAATAGTGTAGACAAGAATTGAGTAATGGTTATGGGTAATATTTGTATTAATTTCAAGAAATGTAGTAGTTAATTATAAAACAAGATGCATTTTTCAAGATGGTTGAATTGTGGCTAAGCCATGCCGATTACAAGTAAACACTGGCTGTGCAAATAATGTTAAATGGAAAATACGTTGGATATACTCAGCAAGGCTGCCAGCAAAATAAAAGGATAAAATTAGAATTTTAAATGCAGGCCCATAACAATATTCATCTCAATTCTTGACCTGTTTTAAGATGATAACACATTGTATATTTACAGTATTTCATGGGATTCATTGTATGTTTCTGGTTACAATTTAACCCAACATCGCATTTTATGTCTGTCTCTCTTTATAATGCAGGCGATGAAACCGTAATAGTGATAGAACAACTAACTGCTTGGTGTAGTCATGATGCATTTACTGCAAATACATATTCAGTTTACTCATTAATTTGGATCGTGTTTTGTTTTTGTGTTTGGGATTATGTATCTTAAAAGTTATCGATGGTCAAGAGTAACATAATGGCCATTAATGTAGGTTATTATCATTATGAGCAACTAAGAATGTAATTGACTGATTAGATAGGATGCAGTTAAGTAAAATAGGTTATCATTGTGGTTGTTTGGATAATGCACTGTAAAAACCAACTGTCCCTGGAGCATGCTAGTACTGACATACAAACATGATACATTTTCTTTCCCAGTTTATATTACCGAATCTCACTTATTTTAAGTAATGATACTGCTTTGGTTGGATAATTATTTGAAAGTCGCTAAAGCGGCCCGAATGATCCAGAAATAAGTGAGAAATGGACTGTGAATGTTGTGCCTCCTTAGAATTAACACCAGTCTTTCATCCCGTCTCATTTGCATGTCACTAAATCCCTTCAATTGCCCTTCTCCCTTATTGAAATTAGTTTAATTTAAAATTGTTTCCTTGTACTTCTACTCTCTTTTTGTTCATTAGGTAGCTTATTTCAACAATTAGATGAGCTATCCCTGTGAAAGTTTGCAGCAGGGGTAGTTCGAAACTAATGTGTTTCCATTCAGTTTAAGGGATTTTGCCACTAAGTTCCAGTTTTGACATTGAAATAACAATTAAGATGGGAAGATACCAACTTCATGTCCATAATATAGTTTTAACTGTTTCTGGATTCTCCGATATTTAATAAGTTACGGCGTGTCTCCATTATTTGATAATATTGAACCAAATAGCGTTTGTACTTGGGATTAGATCAACAAGTAACTTCTTATAAGGAAAATGTTGGAAAAGGATTGATGCTGACTTTCAGCAGAAATCTAATTAACTTTTTTGTTGCATCTGTGACAAAGAAACAATATCCATGTGCAGTTGGTGAAAATGTTATTTTTTTTCTATATTCCATGTTCTCTCTGCTGAGCAAACAATCAGGCCCTGATGGGCAGGGCATGCCCTGCAGTTGAATAATCACTTGAACAAACAGCACAGATAAACTGATTGCTCAACCTATAGGTGACTAGAAAGGATGACATTGCTGCCCCGAGGAGCAATATGTAATGGCCCATGTGAGGGATGCATGTGGATTTTGTAGATCTGTAATCAGCTTGAATAAGTAACTTAGTCGGAAGTCTTTAGTCTGAAGAAGTGTTCCAATCCGAAACCTCACCTAATCCTTTTCTCTAGAGATGCTGCCTGACCCACTGAGTTACTCCAGTGTTTTGCGTCTTATCTTTGGTATAAACCAGCATCTGCAGTTCCTTCCTACACATGAATAAGTTACTTGATGTGAAGATAGTTATGACTTTTTAAGTTAAAGCCATTGTGATGTAGAGTAAAATATTATGTTGTTCTGGTAGATTATGTGGTGTTTAAAATATTTCTTTCTGACTGCTGTGCTATAGTTTCAATTTTCCAAGGAATGGAATGCTATTAAACAGTGGTCATGGAGCATATCACTTTCAGAGGAAGCTTTTAGCAATGAGTTCTGCATTTGGATTATTTGCTAAAACTTCGGGCAATCATCCATGCTCAATCCATTCAAGCTGTTAACATTTTCTGAATGTAGCGACTGAGATCCGATTGATCGGTTTAATGTGTATTGAGGATTTTAATGTTTTATTAAATTACAGGCCTTTTCTCATTTTTAATGTAGCCATGGATTTCTTTATATACAGGCAGCCTTCCAGTCTGGCCAGAATGCAGCTCCACCTCCTCTTGTGTACTCCCAAAATCCACAGACAATGACTACGCAACCACAGGCAAGACAGGTAAGCTCTCTCTGGGAAATTGCCAATGCAGCATCTTGATTTCATTCACAATTATTATTCTATTGTTAAAAGGCATGCTATTAGTGTTATGCATTTTATTTTCAGTGCTTTCCACAACAGAATAATTGCCACCCAGTCATTGATAACTACAACACAAAATAAAAGCTGAAAATGCTGCAAATACTGCGCAGATCAGCTGCCTATGTGGGAAGAGAGAGTGTTATCGTTTTAGGTCCAGCGTCTTTCATCAAAACTGGAAAGGAGAGAGAGAAGCTTGTAAAGCTGTAGGGAGGGTCGGGATATCGGTGGGAGGGGGAGACGTAGGGTTGTAGATGAGATGGATGTCTTTGGTAAATCTGATCACGGCCAAACTGTATCCAAGATTATTTGTCAATGAGTGCATGGAAGAAGTTATAGAGTGAGAACATGGACAAAAGAACATCAACAAAATAACATGGAAGTTGCAATATGCAAAGCTGGAAGACATGCCCCCCAGGCCCAGAACAGAACAAGCAATGAGTTCCCAGGAGCTCCCTGAGACATGACCCCACAGATAAACACCAATATCAAGTTCCAGACCGTTTCTGATTTAATCGTCTGACGATCTCCCCTCCATAACTTCCAATCATATCGTTCCCCAGCCCCGCATTGTGTGTTTCTATATCCTCCCCAAAAGCCACAAACAGGACTGCCCTGGCAGACCCACCGTCTCTGCAACCCCTTGACGCACTGAACTCGTCTCCACAATCCTTCCCACCTACATCCAAGACACTCACATGCCCATTCAATAACTTTCTAGACCTAAACTTCAAATTTACCTGGACTATCACTGACCTCTCTGCCCTTTCTTGATCACTTTGTCTCCATCACAGGCGACAGACAATTGACCGACGTCTACTACAAACCCACTAACTACCACAGTTATCTGGACAACACTTCCTCCCACCCTGCCCTTTGCAAAGACTGTGTTCCCTACTCTCAATTAATCCATCTCCGTGGCATCTTCTCCCAATATGAGGCGTTCTATGCAAGGACATTGGAGGTCCTCTTTCTTTAGTAAGTGTGGTTTCCCCCTCCATATGGCAATGGTGGATCCCTCACCCGCTTTTCCTTTTGTCCTGTAGTTCTGCTCTCACTCTAACCCCCCCACCCCCCCCCCTGTATCTCCTTCCCAGTTCTAACAAAATACCTTTGACCTGAAAAGGTCATTCTTGTTTCTCTTCCTAAAAATACTGCTTGACTTGATCTGTGTTTCTGGCATTTTCTTTTTGGATTTAGATTTATAGCATCACCAGACTTTTTGATTTATATTTATATGTTAACACAGTTTTGTTTAATAGAACTAGCTATAGAATATTTGTAAGGAATATCAGCCAAGATCGGTCAGTGTTGTCGACGTATCATAACATTTTCATGAACGATATACCAATCTGTTACACAACTCAAGAATTACCATCTTGGGAGTAGTTTTTCCTGAATATTTATATTATTCACAAATTATTATAATTCAAAATTTACTTTTTAAAATTTAATTGTTGCTGAAACTCTCTTATTTATTTGAGCAAGCTTAAAACAACTTTTGGGCATTTTAATGAGCAGAACTGCCTGCAAGATTGATTTATTGCATATTGCCTAATTCACAAAGACTATCATTATTCCTTTTAATATTAGTAGTAAACATGAGAATCATTAGTTGTCATAGATTCTTCATTACCTCTTCACTTTGTAGAGTCCTGCAAAAAGTGTCTTGAAAAAAGCATTTCCTTATTTTCCCCAAAGAAATCTATATCTACTTGGTGACAATTTCTTTCTGTACCAAAATGATCCAACAACACTTTTTGCCATGTACCATGCGAAAGCTGCAGCAGGAATGATCAAGTTTATCTCACTTGGTATCTTTTTGGTCTTCCTTTGGACAGAAAGAGCAGAGAGATAGTACTCTTTTAGTCCTGTTGAAGGGTCTCTACCCAAAATGTCTATTGTCCATTTCCCTGCTCAGAGGTTGCCCGGCCGTCTGGGTTCCTTCAGCAGCTCTATTTCATTGGATTCCAACATCTGCAGTCTCTTGTGCTTCAATATCCCTTTTAACTGACTCCCTCTTGTGGAGCTATAATGATATTTATATCTGTGTATAACACCCACTTAAGTTTGATACTTATTTTGCTAAGTCTCTTTCTAAAAGACTCTTGAGATGTTTTGCTCACTTGTGAGAGATTTATTTTCCCTTTTTAATGAACTCTGCCAATTGTGCTCAACAAAGAATTATTGGGATTCATTTGTGTGTAGTATTGAGATCTTGCTTGTCGACTACCTTCATCGATTACAGAATATTTTCAATATGTTTTCCTGTCTCCCTGTCAACTCTTTGCTTATTGCTGATAACCCAGGATTGCTGATAATAGTATTTTTATGGCATAATCCTCGTGGACGGCAGCTACTCTTTTTCTCCATCTATTCCTTTCTCAGCTGCCCCATCAAAAGTAATCATCCCTTTTGCTGAAATAATCAGTTTTTTACTCCATCCATCATTACCATTTACCTTTTTTCTTAAGCTTGAAAAACGTAAACATCTTGAATTAAAATAAAAAAAAATTGCAATAATAAGTACAGAGAAAATGGTGGATAGGTTCAGCAGAAAGTGAATGAAGTCACGGCATGTTTTCCTTGTAGTCCATGCCTTAATGGAATTGGTTGCTGTTTCTTTTCCTTTGGTTCTTATTTTCAGACCTCATTCTTGATCACTCCTTTCATATCTTACCAAACTAAACTTACCACTTGCAATTTACATTTTTTTTCTATCTGGTCATCAAGACTCTAGGCTTTGAAATGATCTCTCATGTGAGTGCTTTAGAGCATTCAAAATGTGCATACCCGAGTTAATTTGACATCTATCTTTATTTTGTAAAGTACAATTCTATTGGACTGACGACTTGTTAGCAAGTCAGAACGGCTGTTCTTATCCAATACACACAACTACTGCCATGGCTATTGTTCACTTGGTCATTCCTCTGCAGTCATTTGGTATCGAGATGCAGGTTATTTTCTACTAATATCCTTGGCCTATACATGCCATATTTCTGCCGTGTTTCACCAATGTATTAGCAAAAATCATCTTAGACCTGGACTGTTGCGTCTTGGGATTTTGCTAAGTCAGTGCAAGCAGTTGAAATAATATACTGTTTCAAATTTAACTAAATTAAATTAAACAATGTCTAGTGCATGTTTCTCAATGAACTAAGTAAATCAGTTTGTGCATTATTATCAGAACTAGCATTAATAAAGATGGGTAATTTATCCAAAGTTTTAGACTTTCAGCATTTCAATGTTAGTTGAGGTGACTCCTCTAAGATATTACCTTACAGATAGCTGGTTGACGAGATGTATGCCATTATTGCCATTTCAAAGTGATTACAAGGATGTGGGCAAGAATGTTTTTGCCTTGTGCTTTATTTGAGACATGCATTCAGAAACATTGTTAAAATAAGCCAGTGATTTATATTTAAAAATGACACTTTGATTGTGATCTTATTGTATGTTTTAATCTCAGGCCCCTTTATCCCTCTGCAATTGCTACGTTTTTGATCCTGTCATTGCCCTAAATTGATATTGTCCAGCTGGGTTGGACATTCCATGTCTGAATTCTGTCCTGCCCTATCTAATTGCAGCACAGTGCATCTTTGGTAGTGCTTCCTCCTCTGCAATTTGAAGAATCTGTCTTTGTTATCCTTTTTCTCATGTACGTGTGCCTGTAATATCAATGTAGCTTACTCATCTCAAATGGGTTTGTTATCATTTATTGCCTCAATGTTCAACAGTTTTTCCTCTTTAAAAGTAGTTTGCATAAATGTGGGTTTTTAATTGATATTATTCATTTTGATTCTTTGAAAATTGCAATTACACCAAGCATTGTCCTTAAGCACAAGGTAAATATTTCCTTTTTAAGGCGTCAAGATCGTGATCTCATTTAATTTCAGTTTAGCAGGAAAATTAATTTGTGTATGATGGAATGCTGCCTTGTAATTCTGATTTGTGGAAAGCTTTAATTTTCTTTTAAACCTAATGTGTGTTTAGTGACATCAAGTGCTGGTATATTAGAACTGTGGTTTAATGCTTGTGCTTTTGAGTTTTCTAGTCTGTCCTTGTGTTCTTGCTGACTCTGTGTGCCTTTCCCTTGTGTATTTCTTACTTCTCTTCAGTTCGCAGCAGGGCCCCGGGCTGCCCACCACCAGGTATTTACCCCATTCACTTCATACATCTCAATTTTTGCCAAATTAAATATTAGCCTTAATGAGTAGTTCTCACTTTACTGATCGAACAATGCACTTTATTAAATGGGGAAAGATCAAATTGCATTCAGTCTCCCAAAAATTGTCGACATTTGGCTTGAGCAACTGACCTTAAACGTAAAAAAAAGTAATATGTTCAAAATGGTCTTCAAGCAAAACTCCTTTTGGCCACAAATAACTGTTTGGCCTGTTGGCTGCTAATGATTGAAAATGTTTAACTTCCTAATTTTCACCATTTCTATTGCAATGAATTGCTGGGTGAGGAGTGGATCTGATTTTCTTTAATCATGTTTGATTAAAAACTAAGTGGTTGAGACTAAGTGGTCAAACTATCAATAGTTCAAATGCTTGATAATATGAACACATCCTCTGGTTTTAGATTGTTAATGGTGGTTAGTAAGAAAATTGTTGTGGCTTTATCTACAATCTTACAAACATCCATAGATTCAGGATTGGTGCCTGAAAACTAGAAATTGTAAGCATTACACCATTGTACAGAAATGAATGAAGCCAGTAACTGGACAAGTCAATTTGACTTCAGTAATGGGGAAATTTCTAGATGTAATTAGTGATAGAATTGGTGGTCACTTGGACAAGTATAGCTTGATCAGAGAAAGCTTCTTTGGTTCTGCTAAAGAAATCATGTCAAACTAATTTGACATTTTTTTGTGAGGTATTGGAGTGGAATTTCTCTCATCATGTGTATCAACTATCTTAAATTGGTTGCTCGTAGTCATTTCTCTACTCAGTAAAATCCAATTCCATCATTCATCCAAAGCTTTCAGTATTAGATCTCAGTTAAATCTGTCATTGGCTTTTTTTTGTAGATCTCATTTGTGCCCTCTTGGGTGCTACTAATTTCCAACAAGGTAGTAACCAGAACTGCTGTAACCAGTACTCCAGCTGGCAGGTATAGCTTGCAGAACTCAAGTTTTTCCTTGGGCACTCTCCTTTCAATACACGCTATCATAAGCCACCAATATTAATCTTCTAATTACTACTTTTGTTTGCCTGCATTGTAATCTCCTTCCTATCTTCCTGAATAGTAATTGCAGGACCACATGGAAATGTTATTTCCCGTATTATTAATGTTTTGTGTTTTCTTACTTGCATCTTTCTTTACATCATTAACCTTAATATGGATCACGATTGCTGAGATTTCATCATCCCGAGCAGAATATTCTATAGCCATTGCTGATGATTTTCACTCTAGCACTCGAGTCTAACTACAACCATCACACAAACGAATCGCCCTTCCATTGACACTTCAAGCTGCCTCGGCAAGGCCACCAACATAATCTAGGATGAGCCTCAGCCCAGTCACTTCCTCTTCTCCCATCAGGCAAGAGGTACAGAAGTGTGACAACTTGTGTCTCCAGATTCAGGGACTGTTTCTTCCCAGCTGTTATCAGGCAACTGAACCGTCCTATCGACAACTAGAGAGTGGTCCTGAGCTACTACTTACCTCATTAGAGCCCCGCGGATTATCTTTAATGGGACCTATACTGGACTTTATCTTGCACTAAATGTTATTCCCCTTATCATGTATGTTACTGTGGTCGTCTCAATTGTAATCATGTATAGTCTTTCCGCTAACTGGTTAGCACGCTACAAAAAGATTTTCACTGTACGTTGATACATGTGACGGTAAACAAAACTAAACCAAAGTACTTTTTCCAAAATCAAAACAAAATACTTTTTAGATTCCATTCCATTCTTTTCCCGAAGAGATCTGCTGTTTATTTTCTTGCCGTTAGACGGAGCGTGTCCTCAAAGCTCCCCAACCTTTCACTTAATCCCTTTTTGAACTGCTAACCATCCAAATTTCTCCCCTCATCCCAATGCTGACCATGACTAATTTATCTCAATCCTTTAACGTTACTACTTCCTTGCTGAAAAAATGTTCCGCTCTTTCAAGTGTCCACTCCGTAAATGGACCGAGGACAAAAGCCTGAGAAAAAGTTAAAGCATGGTGGAAGATGTACATTTATCTCCATGTTATGACTGGAAAATATTGTGACTATGCAGAAGACACATCAGTGAGTCAACAGAGTGCAGTTGTGATATAAATAAATGCTCCAGGTTTTTGACAAGTAGATTAGTTTTTGACAGACTCATTTAAAAAAAATTTGTTTCAAAAAATGTTTTGAAGAAGTAACTGGGTTTAAGGAGCTTCACAAAAGCTGATACAGAAGGGAAATATAGAAGGAAGATCCAGAGCTTAGCGTCTTGGCAATTGAAAGCATAGCTGTTGATTATGAAGTGATTAAATTCAGTGATGATCAGAAGACTGGAATTATCTAATGTGCCGAAAGATAAACACAAAAAGCTGGACTAACTCAGCGGGTCAGACAGCATCTCTGGAGAAAAGGAATAGGTGACATTTCAGATCGAGATCCTTCTCCGGAAAAATATATCTTGGTAGTAATGGGGCAGGAACAGATGAGAGAAAAAGGGAGGGACAAGATGGATGGATTGATCTGCAAACAAAGATGAACATTTTAAAATCAACATGTCATTTGAAGATGAACAAATGTAGAGCTGATGATGAACAATACTTAAAGTTAAGACAAGGCCTTTCAGATCACAACACCGCAAGTATATAGAGAGTAAACGAGGAAGACCTGAAATGAATGCATCATAATAGACAATGCTGGGTGTTACAAAGGCATAACTAAGGGTTTCAGAAGCAGCGGAAGCAACAGTGGAGACAGGTAACGCTATGAAGGTGGTAATAATGATTTTGAAAAGTAATAGTGATGTGGCCCACAACCCATCTCGAGCAGTCTGGTTCAGTTTCAGATAGGGAAATGGATAGTGTTTGTGTCAAGACTTTGTTTTGGGAATTAAAGTTGACAGCTATTCTTAATATTTAGCTGAAACATATACTCAAAAGTTAATGGACAAATGTTTAGACAGTTTAAAGATAATAAAAGAGGTAAATGCATGCATGGACATGGTAGTTGAGGAAATGGACTCTTATAATATTGAAAAGTACCCACCATTAATACTTTAAAAATAAATTGAGGCCAATGAGGAGCCAAAAAATATGACTGACAGACTAGATTAAGGAAAATCCCAAAGCGCGTTCAGTATATTAAAGGAGTGGAATATTTCAGTTATGAGGAGAGACTGATAGACTGGTTATGTTTTTCTTGGAATGGAGGATGCTGAGCGTGGACCCGATCAGGTACATAATATTATGAGGGGTGCAGGTAATTTCTTCCTCCATAGCAGAAGCATCTAAGACTAGAGGGCATAGATTTAGGGTACTGTCTGAATAGGTGGGGCAGATACTCTTGCAAGATTTAATTATCTAGGCATGTGCTTAATAAATGCATAGAATGTATGGACCTGGTGCTGGTAAATGGGATTAATATGGTCAGCATGGATGCGCTGTATGTCCCAATGGCAACAATATGCCTTTTTATATTGCTGCCAAAATGGTCACATTTTTCACATATTCTATTTTCCAGATTTTTACCCACTCATAAAGTCTTTGTCTCTTTGTAGACTCTGTCCTCTTTACAACTTTCTTCCCTAGCAGTCTTTGTATCTTCTGCAGATCTAGCTATCGTACCTTCCGTCTTCATCCTTGAAGGTGCCAAAGGTATTGATGTTAAATGTATATAAATTGTAAAAAGGTAAAGCTCCAGCACTGATTCATGAGGTAGACCATTTGTTGCATTTGTCAACCAGAAAAAATCCCATTTAATCTCATTGTATTCCTGGGTGCCAGCCAATGTCTATCCATGTGAATATGTTGGTTCCCAAACTGTGAGCTGCTTTTTGTCTACAGTAGCATTTGATGCGGGCCTTTTGAAATGCTGTCCTGAAATCTAAGTATAGTGCATCCATTGCTCCCTTTATTCACGGTACGTTACCTTTCACGGTGCTCTTTTCACAAAAACTTGTTGGCATTGCCCGAAAAACCCCAAACAAATGCAGCTTACCTGGTTGATTGACAATGGTGAGCAGGTGGAAGATGATACAATTCAGTATGAAAAATAGTACAATGTTTGTGAAAGACAAGGAGGAAGGATTGATTACCTTTGCCATATTTGCCTTGGATGTCATAAGAAACTTTGTGTACAATTTTGGGTTCAAAGTCTTCAAATCCTTGGAGAAGTTTGCATGAGGTCTGGGTAAGCCATCCATATGCTCAAGAAGTTTAGAGGAAAGAAAAATGGAAGATTGGGTAGTGATTTGGAAGAATGGAGAAACATGGATTTTTCAGAAGGTTGATGATCGCTAATTTGAAGGCATGGGGGGGGGGGGAGACAATGCCTGAAGATGAAGACATGTTGTGGTGCTAGGGTACATGTTGGGTGGTCCAAGGAGGACGAAGGCCTTGTTAAAAGAATAACTTCATAGAGTGAGGATATGTGATTGCATGGCAGGCAGCAGCTGAAAAGGTGGAAGAGAAGCTTAAATGCTATTCTGGGGATAAGGTTTGTGGAGGGAGGTGATTGTAGTTGCAGGCAATTAAAAAAAATGGCTCAGTGGTGTGTAAGATTATCCGAGCCAGTGTATACAGAATAGTGAACAAGGTCAATGGATGTAAAGGTTGACATTTCCAGAGATGATAAGTTCTTCAGTGCAGTGGCTGAAGGAAGCAGTGAAAATAGCTTTAAGGGTTTTGTTTGTGGTGCACTTGAAAGGGAGATTGTAGACAATCAATGGAACATTTCCCTGGAGTGTAGGTTGGCTGGAGAGTAGGTTTAGGAAAAAAAACAAGGTGCATGAGGAACTCAATGCTTCAAGCCGCATCTGTGGAGGGAATAGACAGATGACGTTTCAGGTAGGACCCTTCTCAATCCAAATCGATCTAAAGATCACCTGTCCACTTCCTCCACAAATTCTGCTGCACCCACTAAGCACTCATTGAACTTCGTTTTTTTGATCAATATTCCAGCACCTGCAGTTTCTTGTGTCTCCATAGCTCAGTAGGAGTTACTTCTTTTAACAAAACGCATCAAAAGATGACAAAGGAGGAGCTGTGGATTGCTGTATCAAGTCATTGAGCCATGTGCACGAGTGAAAAATTCCTCTGCACATTAAGCCGTTTTATGCATTTAGTTCACCCATTTTGTGTGCTTCTGAGATGGAGACTACCCACCACAGCACTGGAAAAATGCATCAAACTTGTCTCTGCAATATCCTCCAGATCCCGTGGCAGGATAAGTCGGCATCATCTCCAAGGCCGTCACCTCTAAAACAGAGGCTCTCCGTACAGGTGACCAGCACTAATGGAGGGGCCGAGTCATTCTCACACAGAGAGTGGTGAATCTCTGGAACTCCCTGCCACAGAGGGTAGTCGAGGCCAGTTCATTGGCTATATTTAAGAGGGAGTTAGATGTGGCCCTTGTGGCTAAGGGGATCAGAGGGTATGGAGAGAAGGCAGGTACGGGATACTGAGTTGGATGATCAGCCATGATCATATTGAATGGCGGTGCAGGCTCGAAGGGCCGAATGGCCTACTGCTGCACCTAATTTCTATGTTTCTATTCTCCATCCCAAAGTTAGAATCCTGGTGCAGACACTCCACTCTGACCTCAATCACAGCAGGAGTGTTTTCTTAAACCTTCCTCAGGAATAATGTAACATCCTTACTAATTGTGAACATTTCTGCATTGGGGTTGCTTAAGTTAATGAATCAGCCAGAAGCATTTGAGAAACTCGTGTCTCTTTATTGGAGTGCACCATAGACAAGTTAAAACAGAAAGAATATTCCACCTCCCTTGCCCACCACCTTTACCTTTGGTAAAGTTTGTAGACCTTATTTTGATTGTATCAGCTATCTCAGCATCCACAGAACTGCAACAGAAACAACTCCTCAATTGCTTTCTCTTTGAATTTCTACTTTAAACGTTTATAAAATGTGCAATATGTATGTATTATTTTTGCTTTTCAATTGTGAATGCAGAAGTGATGACATTTCTTCTTTGACCATTTCTTTACTTAAAAAGCAACAAGATATTTGAGATTGAGCTGTTTTCCCGTTAAGTTGGTGTCAATTGCAATATTACAGTTGTACCTTTGTAATTTTCAACTTCAATCTATGAATTTGAAAATTTAATATCTCCTATTCAAACAGCATTAATGTAAATGAACTGGGAGAGCATTACAAAATATGAATATTCAGGCAAATTAGCTTTTTAGCAGAAAAAATGACCAGTTAACACTGGAAATACTCAGCAGGCCGGGCAGCATCCTTTCAGCACTTGAGGAACTTCAATGCAATTTTCAAGCAGTTTTGATAGTTGTCAAACATGACACCATAGAAAGTCGCTGAGCAAGGTTTTAGTTTGAGATACTGTTTAATGTTCAAATCTATCAGCAACAACAGGAAAACATTCTTGGCATAATGAAATCGGGCAGATTTAGTTTTAATTTGATTCAACAATGGTGTCTACCATGTTTTCTGATTCCTTCAGTAAAATGGTCAGTGATATTTTTAAATTTCATGTCATTGGTTCAAGATTCCTGTGATCATTGCAAATTTCTCAAAGCCGTACTTGGCTTAGTTAGATTGCTGCCATTCTCAAATGTAGAGTTACTATTTTGAGGCAAATAAGTTCATCTGTTTGATCGGTTTTTGGAACTACATTTTAAGGCTAATAAAAAGCAATGGTGATCTTCTGTGGGTTTACCTTTTTCAACTGTCAGCTTTTTTTGCCATCTTCAATTGTGTAATGTAAATCCTATTTTAAATTGTGTCGGACAATTGGGATTCATTGTGTGATCAAGGGATCCATCATTTTTCTGAATCTTCACACAAATAAAAATAAAATTTAGAGGCGTTTTTGAAAATTGTCTAGGATAAATAAAAAATATGGACAATAGCTACAATAAATATCTCCATTAATAAGATACCTGTCAAAGTTGTGCCTTGATGCCAATCATGTTCTGTTTTCTTGTGGTTTGGCTGAGTAGGCAGTATGTGTGCAGGGGTGTTAATAAATTGTAAAATAAGTGACAGGCAAAACTTCAAACATGCTATGAAAACCATTAACAAGAAGTTTTATCATAGAAACATAGAAACATAGAAATTAGGTGCAGGAGTAGGCCATTCGGCCCTTCGAGCCTGCACCGCCATTCAATATGATCATGGCTGCTCATCCAACTCAGTATCCCGTACCTGCCTTCTCTCCATACCCTCTGATCCCCTTAGCCACAAGGGCCACATCTAACTCCCTCTTAAATATAGCCAATGAACTGGCCTCGACTACCCTCTGTGGCAGAGAGTTCCAGAGATTCACCACTCTCTGTTATCAAAGGATTTGTTTTTTTGCATAATAATTTATATCAATCTGGTAATATTGGAAATACCAGTATTACTTTATATCCTTTGATCTCCCTTCTTAACTGAAAAATATTTTCACCAATGACATTTTAAGAAATACTTGTTTTGGAACATAGATTAACAGTTGCTGACTTGTACTTGATATGAGACAACATAACTAACCCACAGAAGCCAGGAGGTTCGAAGATTTCAGCAATGCTATATATTGGGAGAATTCAGCACATTCTACCAGTCTGAAAAAACACAATTCTACCATCACCCTCTGCTTCCTGCTATGCCAATTCTCTATCCAGTTGGCTAGATTTCACTGGATCCCATGCAATCTACCTTCCCAGAGTACAGTACCATGCACAACTTTATCATAGGCCTTGCTGAAGTCTATATAGGCTATGTATATGACCCTGCCCTCATCATATTAATGAGACTCTCCCACATGCAAAACTCTGTTAATTATCCCTAATAAACCCCTGTCTTTTCCAAATGCATGTATCTTATGTCCCTCAGAATCCTTTCCAGTAGCTTTCCTACCACTGCTGTTATGCCTGCTGGTCTATAGTTCCCAGGTTTTTTATTTCCAGCCCTTAAATTGAGGCAAAATCTTAGCCAATCTTTTGGCACCACACCCGTGTCTGATGCGGATTCATACAGTTCAGCCAGGGCTCCTGTTGTTTCTTCTCGAGCTTCCGATTGACTCTTTGGATAAATTTGATCAGGTCCCGGAGATTTATCTACCTTCATATGCCCTAGTTATCCCTTTTTCCTTGATATACATAGTCTTCTTGGATTGTCCTTAATATGTTTATGCCACAGCTTTCTGATGCTCCCTTCTTAGTCTCCTGATCTCTTCCTTAACTATGATCCTCATTTCATTATACACAAGGATACACTAGATCCCCATTGCCTACACTTGACCTATGCCACTTCCTTTGCCTCACTTTTTTTGCATCCTCCAGGGTACCTTACTCTTGCCCTCTCCCTCGATATATTGCTTGAGATCACTTGACTAATTCCACCCATCAAAGCCCTTGGCACTCTGGCTTGAGAAATGAATTTATATTTGTCTGTGGTTTGTGGTTTGCCTGATTTTATTTGAGGCTTCCAGCGTGTGCTGTAGCTTACCTTCAGCATTGGTGCTCAACTTTAACCTTATTCAGAAACACAGATATGGAATTGATAGATGAGGATAATATTTTATATTTATGGCATAGCTATTTATAGCACAGCTTTTAAATAGACGAACAAAGTCTGCAAGTGTTGACTTATTACAAATGAATGCCTACGTGGGCAAGGTACAGAAGATGATTCATGTACTGGGATTCCAGATATAGGAGGGGAAAAAGATTGTAATGAACCTTTTGCATGAATTCTTTTGAAATATGGCATATTTATATACATAATATTTGCCTGAATTTGATCATGGTTCCTTCACTCACTTGTTTAATTTTTTCATTGCCATAATACATAGTTCATAACAGACATGTAGACACAAAATGCTGGAGTAACTCAGCGGGACAGGCAGTATCTCTGGAGGGAAGGAATGGGTGATGTTTCAGGCCAAGTCCCTTCTTCAGTTAATAGCACAGACCCGGAGTTCAAATTCTACCTGAGTTTGATGTCAACTTCATATAACCACGCATGATATTTGATAACATTACCAATGTGGCACCCCAAAATCTTTCTGCCAATTAAGAATCACATTAGGAGTGTGCTTGAATCGTTTCCACTGTCTGAATGAATGCAGCTCCAACACTTGGATGACAGCATTCCTCCCCGTCCATTCCAGACCCCTGCTTCCCACCCGTTTTGGATAGCCTGCCATTTTAATTCAGATTCCCAGACTGACCTGTTTGTCACCGGCCTTCTCCCCTGCAGTTGATGCCAAATGCAAAGTAAAGGAAGAGCACCTCGTATTCCACCTGGTTAGTCTCCATCCCAGTGACAAGAACATTAAAATTTCGAATTTCAAGTAAACCACACCCCATATGTCCCTTTCTCTCCTCCTAACAAGGTTTGCCTCTCTTGCAAACCCTTCTTCCCACCTTAACCCCCAGATCCCTCTTACTGCATTTCTTTTCACCCCTCCTACTGGATGCCCTAACTCACTACAGCATACACCTCCCCTCCTGTTGTTCCCCTCATGCCGGTCCATTCTTCACTTTCCTTTCTTATCAGATTTCAGCAACTGTAGCCTTTGTTATGTACATCTTTCCCTCCCCCACCAGACTTTATTTGCCAATCAATCCCTCCTCACATGTATTCACCTATCATTTATCAGCTCTTGCTCCACTCCACTCTCCAACTCTTTAAACTGGCTACTTCCCCAACTCTTTCAGTCCAGCTGGGATCCTGACCCCAAATGTCAACTGTCCATTTCCCTTCACAGATGCTGCCTCACCTTTTGAGTTCCTCCAGTAGCTCTCTTTTGCTAGAATTCAAGGTAATGTAACCTTGCTTGTTTGTACCGCATCCACCATTCAATATGTTCACTCACTCTACTTCCAATGAACTACCTGCAGAATGCATCATTTACATACTGCATGCTCTTATTTAGCAGTTGCTCAAGTTTTGATCTTAACTGCAATGAACCATAAGATAGCATGCTCGTGATTTTACCACCATTTCCAAGAACTCTTCCAAGTATCAGGCTTTGGAAATTGCTGTAATAACAAAACAGCAATATAAGTCCTAGGTTTCTTGCCCAACAGAACTTTTGATGTACTTTTATCAGAAAGAGAACAATAGCTTAAGGCAGCTCCTTATACTACCTTTGAGAGCAGGTGGAGAAGGGCTATAAATGCAGGATTTGTCAGAGATATGGACATCCTGCAATTTAAAAAAAATTCTGTTATATCCCACCTACAGTGGTGGGAAGGAGAGGAAAGTAAGTATTTTAACATATCGATAGCTTGAATTTTATGCAGGGAGGTTCAAGATATCACTGTCCAAATGAGTGAAATTGGCTCAATGATTGCTGCTGTTAGGATATCACCCCAGTGTTGGATGCGTAGACCAACTTCCAGATTAAATTTCAGATGATAATGTTTTCATAGTACTGGTTCTGTAGCTATCCTAGTGTACTGACATTTTTCAACAGGTACATTCGGTTTTCAAAAATTGGCTAAGCCCAAAAGCTGCTCCACAGGAACTTAATAGACATTCATAGCACAGAACAGTTGAAAAATATATGGAAGGTCAGTATTGTCTTTTTCAAATGGAATGTTGCCCAAAGAATGGAAATAAGCATGCGTATCATTATATTTTGTTTTGAGTATAATTTCAATTAAGAAAACAATTTGCATATTTATTGAGCAAATCTGTTTCAGCTGTCATTCTAATCTGGTTGTGAGAATGATCTAAATTTGTGTCAAAAGATGAGGTGTTGTCATTATCTCCCAGTACATGTCGTCTTGCTGGATTTTACTGCAATGTCCGACTAGGCATTTATTAAAAGTAGGAAGAGACTATTGTCAGGCATTACAACTGTGAAACAAGAAAAACTCAGCTGTCCCATAATTTGTTTATCTTTGCTCAAATGTGGTAACTGTTACGTTTTCAAATGTGATGCCTTTTTTTCGATTTACTGCCTCACATTGGATAATGTAATATGACGAGTAAGAACTGTACAAATGTTAGCATCCAGTCTTCATGTTTCTCTTTAATATTAATCAAGTGTGGGTGTAGTGAGCTCTGAAGCTTTTGCAGTGATAATGATCACTGGCTTTTCTGGCTGTTCCTAAACCTGTTAATTCCTCACATTACTATCTGGCTCATCTGAAAATACAAAATGGATTTAACAGTTATTGACCCCCTTGTATTCTTAAGACATTAATGTCAGCACATTATCTGAAACTAAATCTGCGTATTTTACCTTCCCTGAGAACTTCTTTTGCAATGGCTCAGTTGATACCACACTTTGTCAAGTCATAAGGTTCAGCTTTCAATTTCTACTCCAGAGACTTAGGCACAAAGCCTCTGGCACTGCAGTGCTGTACTAAAATGTCAAACAATCAAATCCGCTGTCTTTCAGTTGAGATGTTGAGCTGAGTGGCTGTCAGCTTTCTCGGGGGCAAGTAAAAGGCAAGGCATTATTTTGAAAAAGAATGGCATGGTTCTTAACTACTGTTCTAACCTGGTCCACATTATGTCTTAAACCAATCTTTCTAAAACAGATTATCTAATTATTATCACATTACTATTTGTAGGATGCAAGTTGTTAACTCCAATAGAACGTTGAACAGTACAGCATAGGAACCAACTATTCTGCCCACGATGTGTATGCCGAACATGATGCCACGTTAAACTAATCCCATCTGCCTGCATGTGATCCATATTCCTTGCATATACGTGCACCTATTTATAGCCTTTTAAATGCCACTATTACATCTGCCTCCACCACCACCACCCCTGATAACCTGTACCAGGCATCCACCGCCCTCTATAAAACTCATCTACGTTTGCCCATATTGCAGGAGTGACTGCACTTCAAAGTACTATATTGGTAGTAAGATGATGAAGGACGTTCTGAAAGAAACATGAGAGATATATAAATACAAAGACGGATCTAGACCCGAAACGTCACCCATTCCTTCTCTCCAGAGATGCTGCCTGTCCCGCTGAGTTACTCCAGCTTTTTGTGTCTATCGTTGATTTGACCTTTGTTCAACAAGAGATTGCAATTGAGACCTGTTCAAAATCCACATTGGCAGTTGTCAGTGGATTTATGATGTGATATAATATACTCTACGATACATTATTATTAGGTAGCTGTGCCAATTTGTTCATTATTCTATCATAACTAGTTAACAGAAACAACAATGTGTAGGAATAAACATCTTTTGCTGCTCACATAAACAAAACACAGTCTCGACATGTTTATTGAAACTTGTGGGTGGCCTGGTGGCGCAGCTTGTAGAGCTGATGTCTCACAGATCAAGGTGACAGGTGATCTCTGATGCTGTCTGTGTGGAGTTTCCACTTTCTCCACGTTACTGTGTTTCTTCCAGATGCTGATATGTTTCTCCCATATCCCAAAGAGATGTAGGTTAGTTGGCCGATTTAAATTGCCCCCAGTATGTAGTTACAGTTGAGTCAACCATTGTGTGTGATGGGGTTGTGAGTTATCTTTAGTCAATCTTTAGTTATCTTTTGTCTCATAGTGCAGTCAAACTATTATTAGTCGCAACTATAAAATAATGAATGGAGTAATAGATTTGGAATTATATTTACAAATTCCCAACAAAGTGATCAAAAGTCATTTAAATCCAAATTCAATACTTTAGAATGGGCTTTAAGAAATTTCATGCCACTAATATTGCCTCTGAACATGTACCATGAAGTACTCACTAATAAAATGTCATTTGGCTCGATATGATAGTTCAAGGTGGAAAGCATTACATTTCAGTGCTTCTTTGGACTTTGAAATTCAAATATTAAAATTCCGCTAATAATGGTGTCAAGCTATAATCACGACCAATTCACTGAACTCTCTAAAAGCTCAACATACTGTTTCCAGTGCTGCTTATCAGAGCAGGTCAAAATCTATACTTGTTGAAAGAGGAAAAGAGTTAACTTTTCAACTTAAATTCTTCAACTTTCTCACTTGTTTTCTCATATATAGCAGAGCGTCAATGTTAACCCTTCGTCTCACCACAGATGCTGCTTGACCTGAATGTTATTAGCATTATCTGTTCAGATTTTCAGCACCTGTCGTTTTTGAATTTCAAAATTTCCATATTTCTTTTGCTTTTGATTCTAAGTCTATATTCTGAAAAATGTACTATATTTAATATGGTTGCTCGTGTCAGATTTTAAAAAAATCTTTAAAGGATTTTAAACCATTGTTTCAACCCAACTTAAACTAGATTCACTGAACACCAATTCAAATGCCAAATGGAATGTGGTACCATTGAAAGCATTTTCCCTTGTGGGTTTCTCCACCCAATAACCATATGAATTTGC